>NW_027397098.1:13599172-13683651 GCF_003265705.2 Callorhinus ursinus
ATCAATCTTGTTAATTCTTTCAAAGAACCAGCTCCTAGTTTCGTTGATCTGTTCTACTGTTCTTTTGGTTTCTAGTTCATTGATTTCTGTTCTGATCTTTATGATTTCTCTTCTCCTGCTGGGTTTAGGCTTTATTTGCTGTTCTTTCTCCAGCTCCTTTAGGTGTAGGGTTAGGTTGTGTATTTGAGACCTTTCTTGTTTCTTGAGAAAGGCTTGTATTGCTATATACTTTCCTCTCAGGACTGCCTTTGCTGTATCCCAAAGATTTTGAACAGTTGTGTTTTCATTTTCATTGGTTTCCATGAATTTTTTTAATTCTTCTTTAATTTCTTGGTTGACCCATTCATTCTTTAGTAGGATGCTCTTTAGCCTCCATGTATTTGACTTCTTTCCAACTTTCCTCTTGTGATTGAGTTCTAGTTTCAAAGCATTGTGGTCTGAAAATATGCAGGGAATAATCCCAATCTTTTGGTACCGATTGAGACCTGATTTGTGACCTAGGATGTGATCTATTCTGGAGAATGTTCCATGGGCACTAGAGAAGAATGTGTATTCCGTTGCTTTGGGATGGAATGTTCTGAATATGTCTGTGAAGTCCATTTGGTCCAGTGTGTCATTTAAAGTCTTTATTTCCTTGTTGATCTTTTGCTTAGATGATCTGTCCATTTCAGTCAGGGGGGTGTTAAAGTCCCCCACTATTATTGTATTGTTGTCAATGTGTTTCTTTGCTTTTGTTATTAATTGCCTTATATAATTGGCTGCTCCCATGTTCGGGGCATAGATATTTACAATTGTTAGATCTTCTTGTTGGATAGACCCTTTAAGTAGGATATAGTGTCCTTCCTCATCTCTTATTACAGTCTTTGTTTTAAAATCTAGTTTGTCTGATATAAGGATTGCCACCCCAGCTTTCTTTTGGTGTCCATTAGCATGGTAAATGGTTTTCCACCCCCTCACTTTCAATCTGGGGGTGTCTTTGGGTCTAAAATGAGTCTCTTGCAGACAGCATATGGATGGGTCTTGTTTTTTAATCCAATCTGATAGCCTGTGTCTTTTGATTCGGGCATTGAGCCCATTTACATTCAGGGTAACTATTGAAAGGTATGAATTTAGTGCCATTGTATTACCTGTAAGGTGACTGTTAACTGTCTGTTGTCTGTGTTCGTTTCTGCTCTTTGCTGCTTTTAGGTTCTCTCTTTGCTTAGAGGACCCCTCTCAATATTTCTTGGAGGGCTGGTTTCGTGTTTGCAAATTCCTTTAGTTTTTGTTTGTTCTGGAAGCTTTTTATCTCTCCTTCTATTTTCAGTGATAGCCTAGCTGGATATAGTATTCTTGGCTGCATTTTTTCTCGTTTAGTGCTCTGAAGATATCTTGCCAGTCCTTTCTGGCCTGCCAGGTCTCTGTGGATAGGTCTGTTGCCAATCTAATGTTTCTACCATTGTAGGTTACATATCTCTTCTCCCGAGCTGCTTTCAGGATTTTTTCTTTGTCTCTGAGACTCGTAAGTTTTACTATTAGATGTCGGGGTGTTGACCTATTTTTATTGATTTTGAGAGGGGTTCTCTGTGCCTCCTGGATTTTAATGCCTGTTTCCTTCCTCACATTAGGGAAGTTCTCTGCTATAATTTGCTCCAATATACCTTCTGCCCCCCTCTCTCTCTCTTCTTCTTCTTCTGGGATCCCGATTATTCTAATGTTGTTTCGTCTTATCGTATCACTTATCTCTCGAATTCTGCCCTCGTGATCCTGTAGTTGTTTCTCTCTCTTTTTCTCAGCCTCTTTATTTTCCATCATTTGGTCTTCTATATTGCTGATTCTCTCTTCTGCCTCATTTATCCTAGCAGTTAGTGCCCCCATTTTTGATTGCACCTCATCAATAGCCTTTTTGATTTCGATTTGGTTAGATTTTAGTTCTTTTATTTCTCCAGAAAGGGTTTCTCTAATAACTTCCACGCTTTTTTCAAGCCCAGCTAGTATCTTTAAAGTCATGATTCTGAACTCTAGGTCCGACATCGTACTAATGTCCGTATTGAGTAGGTCCCTGGCTGACGGTACTACCTCTTGTTCTTTTTGCTGAGGTGATTTCTTTCGTCTTGTCATTTTGTCCAGAGGAGAATAGATGAATGAGAGAACGAAATGCTAACAGGTTTACAACGTCCCCAGCAAATATAGTGTATGTAAATCAGAAAAGACCTGAAACCAGGGGAAAAGAAAGGGAAAGAAAGAAAAAAGAAAGAGAAAAAAGAAAAAAAAAGATAAAAACAAAAACTAAACAATACAAAAAAAGCAGAATATGATCAAATATGATCAGGCTAGTGCATAGATCAGTGCCACACACTAGATTTTGGGCGTATTTTGGTCTGTTAGAAAAAAGTGCCTCCTAAAATTTTAAAGGAAGAAAGACATATATGTACAAAATAAGGGTTGATACAATGAAGGGATGGAAGATGACTGTAAAGATGAAAATTATAAAAGGTTTTATAAAAGGACTTGGTAAGATAAGTTGTTTGAAAAAAGAAAGAAGATTTAAGAAAAGAAAAAAAAAAAGGAAAAAGGGAGAGAATGTGATCAGGCAGGAGACTAGAACAAAGCCATACACTAGTGATTTAGGGTATATTTTGATCTGTTAGAAGAAACTGTACCTCAAAATTTTAAAGAGAGAACAAGTTATATATATATGCCAAAAATAAGGGTAACTACTATGAAGGGATAAAATATGACTCTAAAAATGAAAAATAAAAAATGTTTTTTTTTTTTTAAAAGGGATTGATAAGATGTTGGTTAAAAAAGGGAAAAAGAAAAATAAAAAAAAACAGTCAACAAAAATTAACTTTGATGAAATAATGAATCATGGTAAAAAAAAAAAAAAAAAGCCATGAATCTATGTGCAGTATTCCCCTAGCGCTGGAGTTCTCCCGTTCTCCTTGATCGATCAACTTGGTCTTGGCTTGCTGGCTGTTTGTGCTGATCTTCCGGGGGAGGGGCCTGTTGCTGTGGTTTCCAAATGTCTTTGCCGGAGGCGGAATTGCCCCACCCTTGTCGGTCCGGGCTAAGAAAGCTGCTCTGGTTTGCTCTCAGGAGCTTTTGTTCCCTGCAAGCTCTCCGTACAGCCTTGGAGGACCAGGGCAGAAATGGTGGCCTCCCAATCTCCACCCAGAGGAGCTGAGAACTCGGGGCCCCGCTCCTCAGTGTGCCCCCAGAGAAAAGCAGTCACTCCCGTCTCCCCGGTCTCCGGCCGCACTCCGTGCTCACCCGGCCTGTGACCGAGCGTTGCTATCTCTGGCACCCGACCCCGTGTGGAGTCTCCAAACCCAGCAGATCCCTGCGGTGCGTTCCCGCACCGCTCCTCCCCGGGAAGGAAGGGGAGTCTCCCCAGATCTGCCGCCTGCTGGGTCCCTGCTGGAGGAGCCGTGCCCCGACTGGGCCGCGGGTCACAGTCTATGGCAACCCCGAGCTGAGAGCCCGCGCCTGGGCTCCGTCTCTGCAGCCGGCTTCCCCGCTCCGATACCTGGGAGCTCTGGCGCACTCAGGCACCCCCGGTCTCTCCGTGACCCCAAGGGTCCTGAGACCACACTGTCCCGGGAGGATTCTACCCCCCGCTTAGCCACTGCAGCGACGTCCCTCCGCCAAGCCAACTTCTAAAAGGTCCGATTTTGTGCTCCGCGGCTCTAGCACTTGCCAGAAGCGGCCTACGGAGGCCCCTCCCCCGCCGTCTATCCTCCCGAATATCGCCTCGGATTCACTTCTCCGCACGTCCTACCTTCCAGAAAGTGGTCACTTTTCTGTTCAGAGAGTTGTTGCTACTCTCTTCTTTGGTCTCCTGTTGAGTTCGTAGGTGTTCAGAATGGTTTGATCCCTATCCAGCTGAATTCCTGAGACCAGACGAAATCTAGGTCTCCTACTCCTCCGCCCTCTTCTCCACTGTTACTTTTAAGATTGCTTATTATAAGAGAAGTTGATTTTACGCTTGGAGACCTTGATAAATTGTATATAAGCCAAGTTCCTATCAATTGGCTCATTTTAAATACTCACAGAAACCTTTCTATTTGAAGTCAATGCTTCTCTAAAAAGAACTGTCACACAACACTCACCTTAGCGTTTGTGATTGATTTGTGTGGTTCAGAGATGCACACGTGGGAAAGACCAGACCAGCTATTCTTAGTTACTTCTGATTTATTTTGGTCCATTAGCTGTGAAAGGTGGTTCGATAAAATGGCTAGATATCAAGAGGGAAGACTACAGGTAAAAGGTGAAACCCTTGTCCATCCCTGATTTCCTTCTCTGTCCCACGGTCATGGCCACAGAGGCTCCCAGGGCGAAGGTCTCTGTTGTTTTCATGTGTGCCCTTCACCCTGACTCAACACTGCTTTAGCTCATTACTGGGATTCACTTTAATGTTCTCACAACTGACCCGCCTCCCTACCATTTTGATTTTCTTTTCAATAAAGGAAAGGCATAAAGAGATTCCTCTAATGGTTCTGATCTGTTAATAATGGGTTTTGTTCAAAACAGAAACTGGTCCTGCAGAGGCAGTGACCTCGTTTGCTCCGTGAGCTCTGCTCTGAAGAGCAGCCTCACTTGCTGCTTGAGCTCACTTCACCAGGAGAGGTAATTACAGGGAAAATCAAATCCATGGACTGTGTCCCGTTGCCTTTTACCTGCACAGAGCGGGAGGGGGCCGGCTGCCGCGTGCTCACCCCGTGTTTAGAAGATTCATGTTTACCTAATGGGAAGTCAATATTATTGTCCTGGAAAGAGTCAGGGTGTTGCTAACGACCCATCGGGGACGGCTCCTTCCCAGCTCTGAAGCCATGCTCCGGTGGCTCAGAAAGCACTCAGTGGCTCTCAGATGCCATCCCCCTCACACGTCTCAGGCAGCCCATCATTCATCCCATCCTCGGATGACCCACGGCAGCACGTTTCTCAGCGTCCCAACAGTGGGTTGAGCTTCAACGCTGTCCAGAAGGGTCTCTGTGACCCGACACCCCGCTGCCTCCCTGTCCTGGGTCTGGACCTCACCCTCTGTCCAAACACAGAGCTGGACACCCTAGAACCATGGACCTTTGCAGGTTACGGCATTGTCTCCTCTAAGCTCCAGCTTCAGGTAGGTAACGCAGTATAGTTCATATTTTTATACTGACGCAATACCACGATATCATGCAATATAATATCATAGGGGCGCTGGGGGGCTTGGTCAGTTGAGCATCTGACTCTTGGTTACGGCTCAGGTCATGATCTCAGGGGCATGAGATCGAGCCCCGCGTCGGCTCCACGCTCAGGAGGGGAGTCTGCTTGAGATTGTCTCTCTCCCTCTCTCTTTCTCTGTCCCCCCCCACTCTCTAAATGAATGAATAAATAAATCTTTAAAAAAATCATAATAATGTAATATGATCCATATTCTAGACGGATACAAATAAAGACTAAGGGACTTGGTCACAATGATCTATCATATCAGTCAGGGTTCCTGGAGAAACAGAACCCACAGAGCACATACTGGTCCAGGTAGCAATACTGTTCTACCAGAGAAAGAGAGGTTTCTTACCAAGAATCGGTTCATATGCTGATGGAGGCTGACGAGTCTCAACATCTGCAGGGTGAGTCTGTGAGCTCGACTCAGGAGAGCAGGTGGTGTCCCTCCCCCGGGGAGGCCGGCAAGCTCAAGACCCAAGAGGAGTGAGTGTTTCAGCTTGAGATCAAAGGCAAGAAAAAAGCCACCATCCCAGATCAAAGGCCTTCAGACAGGAGAGTTCTCTCCGGACTTGAGGGAGTGTCGGCCTTTTGTTGTATTGATTCCTTCAACTGATCGGAGGAGGCCCACCCACACTGGGTGGGGGGCATCTGTTTCACCGAATCCACCAATGCAAATGTTGATTTCACCCGCAGTGCCCTTGTCGACACACCCAGAGGACTGTTTGACCAAATATGCGTACACCAACAGAAACAGTCAAGTCGACACAGCGTTAACCCCAACATGGACGCTTTCCCTGCCTTGGCTAGCCCCCCCCAGGTCCCCCCCAGCCTCAGGAAAGACATCCTTCTTCTCTCTCGAGGTCACTATTAGGGCAGAATGAAATGGCACGTGTAATGGGCTGCAAAGGCCTGTGTCTCACAAACCCTCAGAAGGCCCCGTTTTCTCCCCCCATTGCCCCCGTTGCTGGGATGCCTTCCTCGACCACCCGGCCCCCCTCCGCCATACCCACACTCCTCCTCATCTCAACTTCGCTCACAACCTATCAGGCACACACTGCTGTCGTCTGTGTCCCACGGCCCTGTAGCTCCGTTTTCCGGGATCGGGGGCCGTATTTTACAGTGAGCAGGTGGTCGTGTCCTGAGGCTTCCCATGGCTTCTCTGGACGGCGAGTTAATGTCACTCTCTCCATTAGTTGTCCCTCCTGTTTGCTTCTTACAGGCCTCTGTGGTTGACGTCGTGCTCCCTGGAGTGCGGACCCCGTCTGAGCGGTCTTGGGATACATGCTGCCCATGCAGGATGCTGGGGACAGAGGCCAAAACTGGGACATGGCACCTGCTTGCACCTGTGCCGTTCCCACCACGCCCTAGAACAGGCTGGGGGGGGGGGCGAGTGGCCGCAGGTGGCAGAGAACCCAGAGAATTGGGGCCGTCATAACCAAAAGTCTGCGGAAGTTGTTTTTGGACTCTGGAAGCCATCTCACAGCCCGTTTGCTGACACAAGAGAACCATCAGGGAAGATGATGAGTGGGCAGGTCCCAAAGGGCGTTCACGACAGGACTACAGCAGGAAAACGTTCCTTTTTCTCTAATATATGACAAGGTAGGAGCTCTCAGCTGGAAGATCCCCCAGAAGGAGAAAAGAGAAAGGAAAATAGGACCATAGAATAGTGGGAAAGAGTGAAATGGTAAACACGACATATTCTTGGGCAGAAGAGACAGGCATGGGCCTGTGCTGTCCGCGAGTGGGCACCTGCCCCCGGGGCCGCCAGGTACATGCCTGCTCTGGGGACGCTTGGCTCAGTCCCCGGCCCACCCTCCTCTGGGCCTATCTGCACATTTGCATTAATCATACACGCATGGCACCTCCTGTTTAATCACTTGGCAATTATCTGGTTTACCTCTTCTGTTTTCATCTCTGAAACAAGATTTGCCTCATCAGATCTTAAAATTGCATTTGACATGGTAACCAATAGTTGAATTATTTGTTCCCTACAAATGTCATTATTTACCATGTAATTTCCAGGAAGACACAGCTTCCAAGTGTTCATATAGGATTCACTGTGCAATTATCAGCAGCCTCCCTCACAGAGCCGGTGGCCAGCAAGGGTGGGGGGAAGCCGAGCGGCCCCGTCCGGGATGGGGCGTTGTGTTGGGGGTGCCTTCCTGAGGGTGACCATGGTGCTGTAGGAACATCGGGGACCCCACTTAATGTCTCTTCATCTAGAAAATATAGTAATGAGAAAGAAGGTTGTGGCAAATAATGACAACAGAGAAGAGATGGGGAAAGATGCAGAAGTGACCCTGTTGTGCAGTGCCCTCCCCCTCAGAGGGGGGAGAAGTTCGGGTCCCCATAAGGGCAGGGAAATGGGGAGCACATCCCAGATCCTCTGTCAGCAGTGAGGGGTGGGGGGGCCTGGACCACGCAGGAGGCGTGCCCGCGGGATGCTGAGAAAGGCCCCAGGGGCCATTTGCTCTGAGCCTAGACGTTTCTCTCCGGTGGGGTCAGTCTGGGTTTGGGGAGCTCGTCCTGAAGAAGAATACCAAGCTTGCAGCTTCACAAGCACACCTAAGGGCTTAGATTTTCACCTGTGAGAAATAAGCTAGGCAGTGATGGTCACTGAAACCCCTGACCCTGGGGCTGTTACCTACCCCATGACCGTGGACCACTGCCCTGGTCCTTGAGCTCGGGTTACTGTTCTCCTCCATCCAACCACAGGGATGCCCCGTGGGTGTGTCCACACGTGTGTCCCCCAGGAAGTCGTCTGAAGCCCTCGGGCCAGCCTCCCAGACACCTGGGTTCCTGACCGGGTTGCACTGTTGCCTCCTTCTCTTGACCCATCTCCCTGAGCTTTCTCTTTTTGATTTTTATAAAATGAAAAGGACAGTTCTGTGCTGTGGTCAAGGAGGGAATTAGCTATCAAGTGCTGAAGGCCGGGTCCAACGTTAACTTATTCGGTGGGCAGTATTTTTAATGAAGACTCACAAGGTTCCTGGCATGGCACAGGAAAAGCTGATGCTGGGTGTCCACTGGCCCGGACTGTCCTGTTTTATTCCTTCTAGCCAAGCTCAGGCACAGCTTGCAAACATCTGGTGGGTAAGGGGTTTTCCATCCTGAATCCAGATGCTTCTCCGGCTTCCCTGTCTAGCCGCTAACCCTGAGCCCCGCCGTTTCTTACCTGGTCCACACGACAAGCCCAGCTGATCTCCCAGCCTCCCATCCATCAGCACCCCAACCTCCCCCACTCCTGTTGCTAGCCACGTGTTTCCAAAACACAGCCTCACTCTTGCTGACACTGTGCCGCTGCCCGCCGAGTGACACCCCGGGTCTCAACTCCTTAGGTTGGGGTGGTGCCAGACACCCTGCTTGGCTCCCACCACAGCCCTTCCCATCCCTCCTTCTTTGGCTTTCCTACACCTTGGAGGCCACGTGACCAGTTGAACGGCCCCCTCGCATCACGGACTGCCTACCGCACGCAGTCGTGGCCGATGATGGGAGCCTGGTGGGGGAGCGTGGGGATGCTCTTTGCTTTCCTTACTGGAAGGTTACATCTCTGTGACGATCCCATCCCTGCTGCCTTCCCTTTCCCCCAGCTGCTCGGTGGACACGGCGCCTCGGGTAGGGCAGTCGTCTTGAGAACACGAAGGGTCAGTGATGCAAAAACCAAGTTAATGCTCCAGGGATGGTGGACAAAGATGACATGAGCCTGCGTCCCAGTTGGCATCCCTGGAGATGCAGACAGCAGGGTGCAGCCAGCAGGGTGGGGCATCTAGACAAACGTCAGGGTGGGTCTCCTAGAATTTGTTCCTTCCCTGCCTACCGGCTTCCTGTCCCTGTCCATCCAAATCCAAAGCATCTTCTAAGCCGGAGCTCCCATGCCACTTTTCTCACGAGTGCTTCTGACTTCTTGCTAATGACTGTGCTTTCGTCCTTTTTTGAAACTCCCTAATACTGTGTGTTAACCTCTTGTAAGGAATGTGCAATAATTGTCTTGTGTAGAAGCATTTGTGTAATTGTCCTATTTATGTTAGTAGATGCAAGGATCTTGAGGCAGGGGACTGGGTATTTTTTTTAAGCACAGCATCTTCTTTAAATTCTGCACAACACGCATGCAGAGCCTGTATGTGGAGTAAGGGCTTTGAGTAAGGCTTCTTTCCTGGAAGGGCCAAGAGACTGTGGCTCATACAGAGCACCCCCCCCCAAGGCCTTTGTTAACAGAGGGGAAAAGGGGACATAAACATTCCCTTATAAGCATTCATGATGTCTTTTTGCCAATGTTTGTGTTATCCTCTGGAAGGCTGGACTCCGGATGACCCACCAGCTCTGTGATCTAAACCCTCAGGGCTCTGGATGAGCCGTGCCTCCCACCCCAGTCCCTAACGCCCTGTGTGCTCTCTGCACCTCGCAGGTCCTGGCCGTGCATCTCCCACATCTCCTCCTCCACCAACAGGGTGCCTTTCCTTGGTGCCCAACACGGACTCCAGCCTTCCTCTTAGGACGCTGCATGCATGGTTGGGCGACGACCGCTCCCGCGCGCATCTCAAGTTCCAGCATTTCCGACCACCACCCTTTCCCACGGCACCACCCCCTGCCTCCTGGGGAACTAAAACTGTTGATTCTACTACGTTCCTCTCTTTCTGTGGTTGGTCTATCACAGCCATGCTCTCGCCCTTCTCCCGTTCTGCACAATATGTGACATCTCGCAAAACCACAACTGAGGTCAGATTAAGGCAGCCTACTCCATGCCTACCCTTGCACGGCGCAGGGCGTAATGAGAAAAACACGCACACACCCTGAATGCCTTAGAGTTGTAACCACAAAGCCTGCAGCAGACATTTCTCCAGATTACTCTTGCTTTCAGGACCTCAAGGACTTTTCACCTCCTCTCAGTACTTTGGAAAGCTCACCTTCTCCCTCCCTCTCTGCTCCTCTGGCTTCCCTTTCTGCTTGGATTATTGAAGGAATCAGGAGAATTTCTTCAAGGTCCCACCTCCTCCTGCTGCCCAGCTCCCAAGCTCTGCACCCAAGCCTTCCTCTTTCTTTTGGTAACGACTTCTGTTTCTCAATTTGGCTGCAAACTAGAAATACCTGGGAGCTTTAAAAATGACCAGTTTTCAAGCCATGCCCCAAGACCATTAAATCAGGCCGCTTGGATGTGGGTTCCAGCCCTGAGAATATTTGCACAAGCACCTCGAAAATCCCAGGGTTCAACCGAGATGGAGAGCCTTTGCCGTGGGTGGGTGGCTGTCCAGCCGGACCAGCACTGGCAGAAGTACCTGGGAACACGCCGGGCTGGAAATGCAAACGCTGGGGCCCACCCCTCTCAGCAGAAGCACGGTAAAGACGTGCTCATCTTTCCCAGAAACGGCACACAGAACACCGGGTCCGGGGGCTGGGGGCCGGGGAAATGGGGAGTCGTGGCTTCATAGGGACGGAGCTTTAGTTTTGCAAGATGAAGAGTTTCTGAAGATCTGTTGCACAACAACATGACTATTCTTACCACTACAGAACACACACTTAAAGCATGGTTATGGTGATAAATTTGAGGTTGGGTGATTTTTTTAAAAACCACAATTATAAGTAAAAATACTTTTTAAAAGGAGTACAGCCTCTCCTTGTTTTATCCTCGTTCTTTTAGACGAGCATTGCCTACCCCCTCACTGTGACGGGCCCGGTGCGCCCGAGATCTACACATGCCACAGCTCAGTTTCCATCCCCAGGCTCTGGGTGTTGGGCGCCATTTGCATCCGAGCTGTTGGCTGCTCCCTCGTTCCTTCGCCTGGCTCCAGGGAACCGGGCCTTTGCGGTTTCTCTGTCCCAGGCCCCGCACCTCCCTGCCACTACACTCTGGCTTTGCAGGGTTCAGCCCGGAGCTTTGCTCTTGGATGCTCTCTCCCGCGGGCATTCCCTGCAGGCTCCAGGGTCAAGTACCCGTGTGTAGACATGCCCTGCTCTGTCTCAGGTCTATTTCGCCCACCCTCTCCCCATCTCTAGAACCATCCATTCCCACACCTGCCTGAAGCCTCCCTTGGACGAGGAGTACACCTCTCAAACCCAACATTTCCTACATGGACTTTCTGACCTCCCTACTGCTCAGATTTCAGGCTTCCTTTGCTTGGTTGTTAGGAGAGCCCATCTTCCCGTTTCTCTAGCTGAGATGTGGTGCCGTGTTTGACTCCCCTGAGCTCGCCAAGAAGTCTTCCCGGCTGTACCTTGAACAGACACCAGGGCCCAGGCTCCTCTCACCTCATCCACGGCGTGTTCTGGCTCTTGTCAGAACCACCCTCCTGTCTCACCTGAATTGCGGTGCTGTCCACACATCAGCCACAGTGCTCCCATGTCAAATCCCCCAGGGTCCCCATGTCACCCAGAATGGGGACTCCCGGAGCTCCCGGCCAGCTTCTGGCCGCCTTGCCTGCACCCCAGCCAGGCTCCCCTGGAGCTCACACAGCTGCTGCTGAAAGGCTCTTTCCAGATTCTCTCCAGTCCTCAGACTCTGCTCTCCGGCGACCTGTCTCAGCTCGCTTTCTCTGGCAGGTGGGCTGAGAGGCTCTGAGTCTCCTTCCCGCGTAGTGTTTTTCTTGTAGCAATGATCACCTCCTTATGTACCACAAATTTTCTCCTTTGGTCTTTCATGCTAAGATCAAAGCTCCCTTAGGGTGCGTCTTTTTGGGTTTCTGTTTGCTGACCACTGTGTTCTGGAGCCTAGAACAGCACCAGGCTCAGATCAGGAGCTCACTGTCCGTTCAATGGGAAAATGGACAGAAAAGTAAATTTATTTATTTACTTATTTAGATTTTATCTTAGAGAGGGGGAAGGGCAGACGGACAGGGAGAATCTCGAGCAGACTCCACGTTGAGCACAGAGCCGGATGTGCGGCTCCATCTCACGACCCTGAGCCGAAATCAAGAGTCGGATGCTCGACAGACTGAGCCACCCAGATGCCCCAAGAAAAGTAAACTTAAAAATGAAAAGAGAATCAATCATCCCATAAGCCACGGTTAAGTGTTTCTGCATGGGGATAGACTAGAAACCACCTCGTCCTGGAGGAAAAAGTGTAGCGCTTTCCAGCGGTCTCTACTCACACGGAAGTGTCCACCCCACTCGTGCCCTTAACTTGCCAGGAAACATCCTGAGCTTGGGTGAGAGACTCTCCAGGCGGTTCTTGTTTTATGGGGTTTACTCACAAATTACTAATAATATGATGGGAAAACTAAAGAGAAAAGTCCCGAGGGCCACACTGCCTGTTTCGCTCTGTTTGTCCTGAAAACTGCTGTGGGGCCATGCCATTTTCATCTCTACTCTCTCTGCCCCCATACATTTCCTCTATCTGGAGACACCTGCTCTGGGCAGGAGGACTTAGATGACAGCATAACCCCTTATCAATACGATTGTCTAGATGTACCATCAGCCTCGTAAAAATACATACATTTTTTTAACCTCAATAATTAAAAGCCTGAAACAGCAGAGAACGAATCAGCCTGATTTCCATGTGTGTGCACTTTTATGTTACATTTAAGAAACATTCCCCTATTTCAGTGCGGCTGTAACTGTCGGACTCCTTTGATTGTTAACAATGTCACATTGGGGAAGACCGAGTCTTCAAACACATTCTGTGTGGTGAGCAAACACAGGAAGCACAGAGAGAGCATATAATGCAAACCATTTCCAAATGGGGTTCAGGAATTAGAGTGACAGAAGGAATGAGTTCCAGATTTGAAGAGCAAACACGAAATGTGGCGTGCTCGCTGTTGGCCAGCTCGATTAGATTAAATGCCATATTTTTATGCACAGTTTAAATATTGAGCTTCAGCTCCATTTTTTTTTTTATTAAAGTTGTTTGCTTGACTGTGATGATTAAATACGGGTTAATAAATAGAACCTTTGTTTGATCTATTGTAGCCAAATTTCTCTCTCCTCCTGTGTTACACAAACAGCGGCTGAAGGTACATCTGGGAATTGGGACTATTAGGTCCATAATCTTGTAAACTTAAGACTAGGAAAGGCCATTTTGTGCCGTGCTGCTTACTAACAAAACAGCAGGTGTAATCCAAATTTCTCAACAATGATAAAATCATCAGAAAGTATGAAATTCTTTGGAGAGGCCTGATGATCTACTACATTCATGATATGTTAGCTGAGAGAATTAGCTTTACAAAAATGACACAATTTTAATTTTGTAAAATCATCCATTCAATCTAAGCAAAGAATAAAAATGAATGACTTTGACAGCAAAATGTCAAAATTAAGTTATCCTTTTGTGGCACAATAACAAGTGAATTTATTTTGTATTTTATGACTTCATTTTTTTGGATAAGGGAATTGATGGCATAATTCTTTAAATTCGGAAAACAAGTCTCCATAAAGGTATTTGCATACTGGGAGGACAGTAACAGTTTTACTAAGAACAATCCCAATTCAGATTGCTGCTTCTGTCACTGATTCTATCTCTTGGCTGTGATAACCTTAGCACCGTAATGTGCAGAAGGACTCCCAAGGCTTTAAGAAATTGTATCTGTCTGTGATGATTGCCGGGGAGAGGGCATCACGACCCATCATGGCAGCTCAGCCACAGAACTGTCACCCCATGCCCTGTCACCATGAAGTCACTGCTCAGTGGCAAGAGGCTTGCTGCCCTTGCCCTGCAGGACTGGAATCAGAGATCTGGCTTCAAGTGACTTTTCATGCCCGGGAATGGAAGGAATGGTTCTGTTGCTGGAGCATGGGTGGGCAGCTGTCTTTCTGAAGGGCATCAGAACAACGGAATGACTGGTAAAAAGAAAGCTTCCAGCACCTGGGGGATCCCAGCTGTATTTCCATCCAATCCTAAAGAGAACATTCTTCCTTTGCCCACATGGTTAAACCAGCCTGAGCGACTCTCTGTCTCTACAAACGAGCAAATTTTTCAGAAGTTACAATTCAGTTCTCCACCTTCGAAGTGTAACATATTTTCTGTGTACTCATCCTCCTTGGTTTCTTTCCTTTCTTCTGATTTCCTTTCCTTTCTTTCCCTCTTACTTCTTCTGTTTTCTTTGTCACATGTTCTATTTGCTACTTTCCACTCTGGATTTTCATCTTTTTCTTTTTGCTGCCTTGTCTGTTTTTGTTTGGTTTGAGAGCTTTGTGAAATATTTCTTTTAGCAATCTAGATTACACATTTAGAGAGAGATACAGGGTATACACAGACAACAAAATATCTATTTCTTTTTCCACTTTTCCTCTTGAAGAATTAAAGTATACTGTTTGTATACTGAGAATATAGGAATAGAATTATTTCTAAAGCCAAATTCTTCAAATTTGGTAATGGATACATTTTATCCATGTATTGTTTCATAGGGACAAATAAGAGGTAAGCTTGCTTATATTCCACAATTAATTCCTGCAATACGTTCCAAATCAGTACTTGGACTAAAATTGCCATCATTATCATCCCCTAGCCTCTTATTTTGGAACACTTAGAAGCTTTTACATGATAATTTCATAGCTTGATATACTTAGAGCAATCACTGAAATATTATATGCTGTTTTATCATCACATGTTCATTGCATTTTATTTATTTTATTTATTTATTTTTAAAGATTTTATTTATTCATTTGAGACACAGAGATACAGAGAGAGAGAGAGAGAGAGCGAGCATGAGCAGGGAGAGAGGCAGAGGGAGAGGGAGAAGCAGCCTCCCCACTGAGCCAGGAGCCTGATGTGGGGCTTGATCCCAGGACCCTGGGATCATGATCTGAGCTGAAGGCAGACGCTTAACCATCTGAGCCACCCAGGCGCCCCTGTTCATTGCATTTTAAAAATCACCATAATTTATGAACCTCAGGTAAGGAAGTAAGTTTTGATTTTTTTAAAAGTAAACAATTAAGATGTGGATTGCAACAATTGTAGTAGATTAGTGGAACAATAAAATTTTGTATTCCTATTTTAGGGGTTGAATAAAGAGAAAAAAGTTGTATCTTAATCAGTTAATCATTTTTATAAAGCTTCTAAATTCCTTAAAATAAAGTTAAAAGCTTAAGAAATTGGCAATTCAAAAATAATTGCAGATATAAATAGGATATACTTTTCTTTATTTTTTTAAAATATTTTATTTATTTGAGAGAGAGAGAATGAGAGAGAATAAGAGAGAGAGAGAGAGAGAGAGAGAGCACATGAGAAGGGGGAGGGTCAGAGGGAGAAGCAGACTCCCTGATGAGCAGGGAGCCCGATGAGGGACTCGATCCCGGGACTCCAGGATCATGACCTGAGCCGAAGATGGTCGCTTAACCAACTGAGCCACCCAGGTGTCCCAGGATATTCTTTTTCTTACTTGAAGTTGGTTTTGGCTCTGAAATAAGAATTACCTGGATATACAAAAAAAAATTAAAAAATTATATTTGCAACTTTTATCTATCTATAAGAATGACTGGTTCCTTATTTGTTGCCAGCAAGAAAAGTCCAAGAGCTTAGATGCCTAATGCCTGTTAAAATTTAATTCTAAAAAAACCCCCCCAAATATAATGGATATTGAAAAGAAAATCATAAAAGACATCATAAGCAATTCAATTATAGAGTTTCAATGATTATTTTTTGCAATTTGTTTGTTCCTTTTTGTTTATTGTTTCAGGCTGCTTCTAAAGGCTCCAATGATCCTGCTTTCTGTAATTTGCTCCCTATGTCATCCCTTGAGTGTGGGGTGAACCAACTGATTTGATCCTAATGAGTGGATAATGGCCAGAGTGACTGGACATGACATTTGAGATTGGCGTCTGTCATACTCCATACTTTGTCTTGCCCTCTCTTGTTCTGATGAAGCAAGGTGCCATTTACCACACCATCCAGCAACTGAACTCCTTGGTATTTACTCAAAGGAGATGAAAACTTATGTCTACACAAAAACCTGCCCACGGATGTTTACAGCAGCTTTATTCATAATCATCAAAACTTGGAAGCAACCGAGATGTCCTTCAGATGGTAATGGATAAATAAATAGTGGCCCATCCAGACAGTGGAATATTATTCAGTGATAAAAAGAAATGGGCCATCAAGCCGTGAAGAGACCTGTAAGAACTTGAAATCCATATTGCTAAGTGAAAGAGGCCAATCTGAAAAGTCTACAAACTATGTGATTCCCAACTCTATGACATGATGGAAGGGAAAACTATGGAGACAAAGAAGAGAAGGCGTTGTAAAGGGTTGGGGAAGGGAGGGATGGACGGTGGAGCACAGGGGTTTTTAGGGCAGCGAAGCTACTCCGTGTGATACCGCATGGCAGACACATGTCATTATGCATCTGTCCAAACCCACAGAATGTACAGCATCAAGTGTGACCCTAGTGTAAGCCCTGGACTTGGGGTCAGTGTAGGTTGATGACAGTAACAAATGTACCATCCAGTGGGGGTGTTGACAATGGGGGAGGCTGTGCATCTGTGGGGTCCAGGGGAATACGGGGAATGTCTGTACCTTCCTATCATTTTTATGGACCTAAAACTGAAAAATAAAGTCTTCAGGGCTCCTGGGTGGCTCAGTCGGTTAAGTGTCTACCTTCAGCTCAGGTCATGATTTCGGGGTCCTGGGATCGAGTTCTGCATCGGGCTCCCTGCTCCGCGGAGCAGGTAATTCTTATTTCAGAGCCAAAAGCAACTTCAAGTAATGCTACTTTTTTTCCTTTAGTCTAAAGAAAAGTGTATCCTGGGACACCTGGGTGGCTCAGTTGGTTAAGCGACTGTCTTCGGCTCAGGTCATGATCCTGTTCTCTCTCCTCCCTGCTCGTACTCTCTCTCAAATAAATAAAATCTTTAAAAAAAATAAAAATAAAGTCTTAAAAATAAAAAAAATCTCCCTTTCCAGTTCTTAAGAAAAAAAAAAAAAAGAAAAGAAGTCAAGTCGTGAGCTGTCCTCGGGAGTAGCCCACTTGGCAAGTTACATAATTCTATCACATGAAGGAAGAACATCAGTCTGTAGGAGACAACTCTACTATATGACTGTGTCACTGAACTTTAAAAACTATTAATATAATTGTTGAAATCATGACATCCCTTGGTAGAGTAAGAGTAGTAAAATAAGCTACTTATGTTCAGTGTGAAGGATTAGTCACCAACTGACTGATGATGTTTTTTGTCTCACATCTCACAATTAAATTTTCACTTTTAACTGTTTGCAGCTTCCTAAAATTTAAAAGTATATATATCATGGGAGAAAAACTTAAAGATCGACAAGTAATTATATATCAACAGTGTTTTTTCCTCTACACGTTGGAAAACAACCTGGTTTTTTAAAAAGTATGACATTTCAGAAAATTGCAGAGCGTGCTTTTGCTTCATGGAGACAAAGCATCAGATCAAGTTTGCAGTAGAACTGTGAAAAAGTCTCAGATGACACTGTTTACACCTGAGATGGAAATGCTGGGCTTCTTTCTTGGAGCAGGGCTGGGTGGGGGGTGTTCGGGGATGGAGACAGAGAGAAAGACAGAGACAGACGGACATAGAGGAGGACCGTCTGGAGCAAAGCTGCAGACGGGGATCAGAGCAGATGTCCACACTTTCACCCTTGGCCGGAAGACAGGTAGCTGGAAGCTTTCAGCAACCCTGTTAGAAACAATCATCTCATGAAAGACCGAAATTTGTTCCAAAGTCTCGCGAGATGGCGTGTGCCCAGGGTTAGGTGTGGAATGAGCAGGCGGTGTGCCTCAGGAACAGCAGGCTCTTACCCGCACAAGAAGCCCGTCATCTTGCAGGGTTTATCTCTCCTCTCTCCCTCCCATTTCCCTCTTCCATCAAAATGGATCGTTTGGAAACGCCAAAACCATGAAATAATTTAATTGCCTTTCACAAGCTTGACACCTGCCTATGGAAGGTAATTGTGTTTATTACTAAACAGGGGACTACGGCAGCGGCAGAAAGGACCCTGAGCATTTCAGGACATTCCTCCATTATTAGCAGTAAAGGAGTGGCTCTCGTATGTGCACTGAAGCGGCTCCCCATAAAAAATGGTTATTCGGACACTTGATAATCTTTCAAGCAACATATCTTTAAAGATTCTATAACCTGTGTTACAAAGAGAAGCATACGTGCATAGCTGTGTGCACGTGTGTGTGGTCAAACAGCATGGTCACAAACCTCTGGACCACATCACACGAAGGAAACACTAGAGAGGTACCAGACCCTGCTGTGGCTCCCACCTGCCTCCTCACGCCAGGGCTCCCCACAGGGGTGATCCCCTGGGATTCAGTATGTACCATTCTCTCTTTCTTTTCCTCCTTTAAATAATCCTGCCAAATACATACGTCTATGTTACGGGTTGAACTGCACCTCCTCAAAATTCAAGTGTTGCGCCCCACCCCCAGGACCTCAGGGTGTAAGTGTTTAAAGCCGGTAGCGAGATCATTACCTCAAAGTTAGGCTGGAAGGGTGGGGCCCTAGTCCTTAGGACTGGTGTCCTTATAAGAGCAGCTACACACTCACACACACTCACACACACGTTTTTACGGGTGGCATCATCTGTCAGGTGCATGGGATGGAAGAGAAGAGGGAAGTGAAAGGACGGAAGTGAGCACAGTTTCCACTGGGCGCAAGCATTCTGGGGTGACGCAACTGCCCGGCTCAGCACTGGTCACCCCGCGAACGTTTCAAAGCAGCCATCGAGGTTTCCCTCCCTGCATGGATGACGTAATGAATGTGATTTCTAGACCTTTGGCACTGGAGATACATGTGTTTATTAATGAACAAATGTGTTTTTAATTAAAGATTACATTAATTAGGGCGCCTGGGTGGCTCAGTCGGTTAAGCGACTGCCTTGGGCTCAGGTCATGATCTCAGGGTCCTGGGACTGAGTCCCACATTGGGCTCCCTGCTCGGTGGGGAGCCTGCTTCTCCCTCTGCCTCTGCTTCTCTCCCCAGTCTCTCTCAAACATATAAATGATATAAAATCTCTAAAAAACTACATGATTGGAAATGATACAATTATACATAAAGTTATATACATATTTTTATATATTTATATTTTTAAGTTATATATATTTAATAATAAAATAAGCATATATTTAATTAATAATCAAACAGGTATATATTTAATTTTTAATTGAAGAATGACTTCAATGGGGAATTTTCCTTCAGATGACATAAAGGTTATCAACCAGCGCATTGAACAATAACCAAGCAGTAAAATCACCTTCTTTGGGAACTTTATCCTGCTTGTCTGTGGAATAGGACATTCTGTAGGATTTACGTTGTCCATCCTCGCGATAGTATAGAACCTACACTCCTCACAGGGGGCCTGTCTGTCTCCCGGAATCATCAGCTTTGGCTCCTTTGGCTTGAGCCACGGACTCTGTCTGGTCTTGCTGCCGGCCTCACTCCCACATCAAGCCTTTGCCACCCACTCTGTCTTCCCTTCTTCTGGAAACTCCTGTCTTGCCTGGTGGCTTCGAGCCTCCAGGGTCACCCAGAAGAGGCTTTCCTGGTGTCCCACCAGAAGGAAGAAGCTCCCTCTCACCCTGGGCAGACACCTCTCTGTTTTCCTTAGAGCACCTGCAGTAGATAACTCTCAGACTCGTTTCTTGTCCTCTCTCCAAGTAGAACATAAGCTCTTTGACGGCAGGACCTCACGTGATTACTCCCTGCAGGGCACCCAGAGCCAACAATTCGCCAGGCACATAATGGGTGCTCAGGTAATCTCCCTGAATGAATGGTGATGTCCTTGCACAAATCAGGGATTGTATGTCCTAAAACGGACCTCTCCTGTCTCCTCAGCTTCCACAACCGTCCACAGGAGTGCTTGCTGACCTGCTGGTCTTTACATGTATATACCCAGTTTACTTTCTCTATGAAGGGCTCTGGTATCAGCATTTGCACTTTGTGTCATTCTTAACATAAAACATTCGCTCATACAGTTTCATTTCATTCTCCAAAGTTTTGACATAGAATAGACTGTTGATTTTCACAAATGAAGAAGCTGCATCTCAGAAGCCTCCACGCACTGCTCAGCTCATCCAGCAGGTGCAAAACACAAAAGCAAGGACTAGAGTTGATCTTTCTGATGCCACGCCCAGGAATTATGCCCCACCACTCCTGCATTCAAGCAACATCTACTAGGATTGGCTGGGTTGCTAAAATAAAAGTATTGATTTTTAAAAAAATGAGAGAAAATGGGAAAATAATGGAAGTCGAAAAAAATGTCACCTATCTGGAGAAACCCAATGCATTCTCATATTTCAGCAGCTATCTCTTCTGTCTTGCTTTTGGTAGCTGTGATTGGGTGATTGATGAGGTGAGAACGAGCGATAGGGATGAGAAATTAGTGCAGAGAGTTTTCTGCTCAACCAACACCGAAACATCACATGTGGGTGTCAGGCAGTGGCTCTACAAAGCAGGAGAGATCACATCCCCAGTGCTGTCAGGGGCAGGCGCCAGCATCTCTGAAGGCAGACTAGGGTCTGCTCCAGATGGATGGTGGCACCGTGCCTACTCCTTGGAGGGAAATTGGATCTACCCAAAAGGTAATACCTCATAGATTTAAGGACAAGTGTAATGTGGCCATCTTGTAACTGTACGGAAAGTACCCTGTGGGCCTCTGTGTGTGTGTGTGTGTGTGTGTGTGTGTGTGTGTATTTTACTTTTCCTGAGGATTAGGGTTATAACTTTTATAAAATTTATATGGGCTTATGACCAAATAAAAATTAGGATCCAGTATAATTTTGATTCTGCCATTTTGGGGAAATTATTATAATACAGCATGTAACTAAACGACTAGTGTGTGCAAGGGAATGATCAGGATATCTGACACTTAGCGAAGAATAGCATCAAGATCACCCTCAGGGAATTTATAATCAGGGAGGAAGGCATAAAAGAAAAAGAATCCAGTTGGTGGGTGGGGAAGGAAGCAAGCATATCAGGAGGGTGACATGGAACCGGGCCCTGAGCCATGAAGAGTATTCAGATAAGTTGCAGTTAGGCAGAAGGACTTCATAGGCGGAAGCAAGGATGGAGGAAAGAAGAAGTTGTAAACGAAGACAAAACAAGGAAAAATTGGTGCACCTGCCAGAGATACGTTTAGGAAAGTAGGTGAGAGCCAAGTGCTTAGATTCTTGAACACACTGCCAGGACGATGGGCCTGATTCTTTGGGCCGCAAAGGGACACTGATGGATTTTGAGGAGCAGAGAAGCCTGGTGGGATATGATTAAGGAAGATGGTCAAGATGAAGACGGGGCAACAGGAAGGAACAGAATTAGCTCCTTGTGGAATGTTAGACAAGTCACCTATGAAATAGCCAATGTAATTGAATTCACTTGTGAATTCCACAAACACCTTCTGACCCTTTTCTGTTTTTCATCAACAACATGCTCCTTAAAATAGTTAAATGTTGGTTGCATATGCTTTCCCCAAATTCAGGTTCTCTAGTTTCAACATCCTCATATCATCTAGCTATGAGAAACAACGTGCCCTCTCTTGCAGCCGTCGGGGAGCCTTGTGTTTGTAAGTCTGCATCATTGCTGACCTCTACTCCTCACCCTACTGCTGCTGTGGTCATTTTGGTTATTTGAAGCCTATTTCTGTCATATTCTTCAGAACTATAATTCAAGAGAACAGTATTCTCTGAGCTCCTGCATATTGCTAACAGTTCTGTGACCTTTATCTTTGGAATAGTTTGGCTGGATATAAAACTCCTTGGTTTACATTTTCTTTCCTGAATATTTAAAAAAAAAAAATGACTCCATCTTTCTCTAGTTTAAAATGATGCTATGACAAGTCTGGCAATAATCAGGTTTTCTCTTCATTTTGAGTCAGTTGGTCTTTTTGCATAAATTTCCAAAGGACTGTTTGTTTTGTTTTGTTTTAAGTTTCAGTCATTCTACTAGAGTACGTTTTGGTGTTGGTGATTCTGAGCTAATCATCTCAGGATTCAGTGTGCTTCATCAACACTTAGCTTCATTTTTTATCATTATTTTAGGAAAGAGCAATTGAATTAAGGTTTTCGTATTTGTGTTATTCCTTGATTTTATTTTGTTTCTGCTTTGGGGATTCCTTTTGTAGATATATTAAATCCTCTTTGTCTATCTGTTAAATGTGCTGTGACTCTTGAACTTCTTCTATCTCTTTGTTTAATTCTTTTCTATTTAAAATCTTTTCTTCTTGTTTTTACCCTCCTCATTATCTGAAGACATTATCTGTTGTATTGCTCTTTTGTTTCTTTCAGTTTAGTCACCTTTTCTGAACTCCTTTCTTCTTATCTTTCTAATTCTTTCCTGCTCCTATAAATCTTACTCCTGAAATTTTCTGATTCTGATTTATGATATTTTTTCTGTCCTATACTCTTTTCTTAATGTTTTTGTAAATTTTGCTTTGTGGGCATGCCTTCCTGGTGTGCTTTTATTGACAGTAGGGTATTTATTAAGTTCTTACTTTCTTCTTTTAAGAATGTCACATGAGACTGGTGCTCAGTTGTTTCTATGGTTTATTTTATGTGAAAGATTTTTTTCCTAAACTTTTGTAAGGATTCAAGAGTCAGGACATCTTTTCTAATTTCATGGCTCTAGAGTTGCCTTTTCTGTGTATTCATGCAATTTCAAAACCTACAGTGGCTGGCTTTGCATGCTCTCTGGACTCTCTTTCTGTGTCCTAATTTTGATCTGGATGTTTTTGGACTAAGGTCTCTATTGATGTGCTACTCAATAGGAGTTCTTTCCCCAACATTTTGTTCTTAGTGTGAGGCTTTGTCCTGTAGGGGAGTTTGATCAGTTAATTTTGAGAAATCATTTGTAGCATTTTCTTGGGATTCTTTTTTGAAGCTTCCTTACCTTTGCTTCCATTGCCTTTTCTAATTCCCTGTCAGATAATTTCAACCTCTGTGTCATATCTGAATTCTTTGTTATATCTGAATGCGAATTGGCAAATAAAAATTGTATGTATTTAAGGCATATGACGATGTTTTGGTATGCGTTTACAGTGAGAAATTATCACCATAATCAAGCTAATTAACACATCCATCACCTTACACAGTCACCTTTAGTGTGTGTGGTGAGAACACTTAAGACGCCTCCTAGCAAATCAAAGTATGAAATTCAGTAATATTAACTATGGTCATCATGCTGTACATTAGATCCCCAGAACTTACTCATCTTACAGCTTAAAACTTTGTACCTTTTGATCAACTTCTCCTGTTCCTTATCTGCTCTCCACCACCGGCAAACACTGTCTTACTCTCCCCTTCCATGAGTTTGGCTTTTTTAGACACCACACATGAGTGAGATCATACAGCATTTGTGTTTCTGTGTCTGCCTTACTTCAATTAGTGTCATACCCTCCAGTCACGCTTCTGGGTGTATATCCCAAAGAAATGGAATCCAGACCTCCAAGAGATATCTGCATTGCCATATTTCTTGTAGCATTATTCACCACAGCCAAGGTGGGAAACAACCTACATGTTTGCCAACAGTTGAATGGAAAAAGAAAAGGTGGAGTAAACACACACAAACACACACAGTGGAATGTTATTCAGCTTAAAAAAGACTGTCTCTCTCTTAATGTCTTAATGTGCCTGTCTGTCTAGATTTCTGGGACCTAAAATCTCTGATGGGCCCATAAAAAGTCCTTGACTTTTAATTTGTCCAGCTCTTCTTATAGGGACTACCATGATAACTTCTTTTTCCTTAAGATTTTATTTTTAAGTAATCTCTATACCCAATGTGAGGCTCAAACTCACAACCCTGAGATCTAGAGTCACAAGCTCTACCAACTAAGCCAGGCAGGCACCCTTATCTTGATAACTTCTAAGCTCTTACTACATTGGAACCAAAACCAGGATATCAAATTTTTGGGACTCCTAGACCCAGACTGCTCTAGCCTCTTCAGACCTACTCAGGTATCATGGACACAGCTGCAACAGGAGTTTGAAAATTGCCCCCATTTCCAGCTCTGGTTCCAGGACTGGTTCTCCAAGGCTTCCGGGGTTGGAAATTTGGGGACCTTGAGCTCCATCTGATGCCTCATGTCTTCCCTCTGCTTTCCCTACACAGCCACTAAACCATTCAGGTTTTCTGTCAATGCTTTCCCCATCTGCGTATACGTAGGGGTTTGAGTGGAAGAGTTGACAGTTTTGTTGTAGCTGTTGTCCATGTATGTGAGGTTGGGTATTTTAGTTCTCTCATTTTATGGGAGACATGGGGAGAGGCTGCAGCTACTGTTTTCCAAGACTCCTCTGACTGCATGTACTTAGCAGGTGCCTTTGAAGACCAAAGACCTTCAAGGTTCAAAGGAATTGTCTGATTTCATGTCAGTTGGGAAGCCCTCTGAACATCTTTCCCACTCCTGTCCCCAGCCCTCCACTGATCGTGCACCTCCCTGTCGCTGGCATTGTTGGACAGAGACAGCTCCCCTGCTGTGGTTCCCATTCTATGTAAATGACTCCAGGTCAACCTTTCCTGGTTTTAAGCAGTGGAGTTCTTTTCTGACATGACCCTGATTTTGATTGTTCATATTGTTCTAAGCTAGAGTAAATGCTCCCTAGAGATGAAAGATATAACGCTTGTCAAAAAGCCCGTGTCAGATTCATTGCCTGACCTTACAGTTCTTTGTGCGGTGCTGTGCACCCTATGGGTTCTCAATAAATATTAATTGAATCGAATTGAATTGAATTTACACTTTGCTCATTTCACCAATAGGTTAAGTGAAGATTAACAACTTCACAGCAGTCCTAGCAGACTAAATTAAAGAATATCAGTGTATAGCTGCAGTGCCTTGGATTGGTACAATAAAAGTGACTTACTGTGGAAAAATCTATAGTTGGGGGAACATTGTTCTTTGGCTCACACCGATACTTGCTCACAGAAGCAGCTGTGAATATTTATACCACATTCCTCATTTTCCCTTAGTAGCAAGTGGTTGCAAAAAAATTCCTTAAAGACTTAACAAGTTCTCTACATTATTTCCTAATTCATTCTGACAAGAAAACAGGTGACAACAGACAGAGCGATCCCACAGATTCAAGCTGTAAGGTCGTGTCACTTAACCATCTGCTGGATGTGCTCATAGGTCAGGGATTTCTGTGCAGAATGTGTGACTGTAGGTGGTTGGCTCCCTCTCTTTTTCCTTACTTTGATTTATATCTTTCTACAAATGAAGCAAAGAATGAAATACAGGCTATCTCTGACTTTTGCACATCTACATTTTATAAGGATGGTTTTCAATCTGGGGCTTCGAGAACTTACCTACCCACCTGGAAATAAATTGATTTGGCTTACAAAAATGTTGCGCCTGGGAGAGTTACAAAAATGCAGCATGAAGAACATTAAAATTTTTTTTATTATTTCCTAATCTATCATTGTGAAATTTCCTACAGTTGATTTCTTCTTATGTTTTTGAGAATTAGGCCTCTTCCTCCTCGAACCCCCAAACGTTGCTTGACTGAGTTGCCCTTTACCTTCATTAGCTGATCAGTAACAACTGGAAAAAAAAATGCATTATGTCCCAGTTTTGTAAGTTTGTGATACATAATAATATATCAGTCCCTGAAAAGTTTGGTCATAATGAAAGGGTGAAATTATTTCCCCAACGATTGAATAGAGAATGCTTTCTCATGAAAAATATACTGCTATTTTCTGAAACTGTGATCTGATGTGGAAAACGTTTTTGAGCTCCAAAAGACCCCTTCTCCCATAAAGTCACTCATTTTTTTATAGAACACTAAGTGCTAATTCAACTGCTTTCTGATGTCAACTGCGAATTAAAAGCTCAAAAATTTTGAGATCAGGTGAATTTTCCATGGCTAAATCCTTTTATCTCTTTATACTCAAATCAGGTGTCTCCTACACTATTCCCCATAGGAGAGGCTACTTGAAGATCTGCTCTGACATTCTTGGCTCTTCCTATCACCTCCAAACAGCTCTGAACAGGAGGCTTTGATTTTTAATAGCACATCTTTTAAAATAAAATGTTGCTGAGATCACAAAGGAATGTCTTCACAATGGAAACTTTGCATTTTGCTTCCCTACTGTGGCACAGGAGAGGAAAGGATGCTTAGCCATTAAAATAGTTAGTGATTTAGTCCCTTAGAAAGTGGGATTTGGATTTGGCCACTTATGACATTTTTGGAAATGAAATGGATTCTTGTCAAATTCTCCATAGTTTTCCTGATAAGTGAAGTCAATTGGAGAGTATTGTGCAATAGGAGGATTCTAAGAATGATGTCCTGATGGAGACATACATATGGATGTGGATGATTTATTTCAGAAACAGAGCAGAGCGTGAGTTTTTATGTTGGATTTCCTTCTTAGAAGCCTTAGGGGAATATATAATAATATGCAAAATACACATGATCATAAAAATTATGTTTTAATATTAAATTATGATGGAGTTGCAGTTGAGAATTTGTATGGGTGTTTCTCCAGACACTTTGTTGTTAAGTCTCAGACTGGAAGGGTTTACCAAGGTTCAAACACACGCACATTATACAATATGGCTTTCATTCTTCAATGTCTTTGTGTTAAACAGGAGGCATGAGGAAATGATCTTGTTTCTGGATCTTTCTTGAGCTCCCCTTGAGGGTATGTGCTGAAAGCTTAGTTCTGACAATTCAGCATTACTTCAGGCTTTGATTTTAGATGGGAGACTGATAATTCTGTCCATAATTCTTGGGTTCCCAGGCCACGGCAACATGGCATTTTACCTGCTATTTAAGAGATATCTGAGTATTAAGAGATTTCTTCTCTTTGAGTTGGCATTTCATTGAATCCAACAGAGTTTCTCTACTTACTGAGTTACTGAGTTTTTCTACCTCTGTGCTGAGGATAAAGGAAGTGATCTTGTTCCCAAGGAAGCTTCTGTCCAAGGGGGAAAACCATCAGAATAGATATAAACACTTTTTTCTATAGTCCTAGAATACGGCCACCTCGCTCAGTCAGGAAAGACTCTGCAGAGGAGGAGATAGTTCATCGAAATGTTGGCAAATGAAGGCAGGGTCCAGACAAGGAGGGCCAGCGAGTGTTCCAAGTGCAGGGAAAATTCTATTCAAAGACACAGAGGGAAGAGAGAGCAAGGGTCCTCTCAGAGGAGCTGCAAGTCCTAGTCATGGGGGGGGGGGTCCCTCCTCCAGAGTGGTGGGCTCATGCTGGAAGGGATGAGGGATGGGGCTGGAGAGGCCTGGGGGCACTCACACACCGAATTTGGGCTTGGTTTTTAGAGACTAGTCCCAGATCACTGACTTTCAAAGAGAGTAGAAAGTAAACAGTAAACTGTAGGAAAGAAAAATTAAAAGGAGATAATACAGGGCGCCTGGGTGGCTCAGGTGGTTAATCGACTGCCTTCGGCTCAGGTCATGATCCTGGAGTCCCAGGATCGAGTCCCGCATCGGGCTCCCTGCTCAGCGGGGAGTCTGCTTCTCCTTCTGACCCTCCCCCCTCTCATGTGCTCGCTCTCTCTCTCTCACTGTCTCTCAAATAAATAAATAAAATCTTTAAAAAAAAAAGGAGATAATACAATTAAATTGAGAGGAAATTACAAAAAGAGAGAGAGAGAGAGATCACCAATATCCTAGGAGATCCATCATCTAAATTAAGTGAGAATAGTATTTGCCCAGGACAATATCTGTAGTGGTCTCCTCAGCAGACCAAAAATGGAAAGTAGCAGTTTTCACAACACCTGTGAGCATCTCTGTGTCCTCTACCCCACCCCCCATCCCTGGACCCAGTGTCCAAGATGGAAGCAGAGTCCTACACTTGACACCTGGGAGTGGAACGTTCACCAGTCTCCCAAAAATCCAACCTTCTTTTCCCCGTTGATGTTCAGAAGCCCTAGGCCTGGGTATGAAACAAAAGATCGGGGAGATCAAATATGCCTTGGTTACTTCACTTCAAGTGTAACATGGGGGAGCTCCCATTACCCACCTCTGCAGGTAAGTCTGGGGGCCAAGGGTCCAGTTCGTGCAAAGCCCCAAGAACAAGGCGTGGAACAACATGCGTTCCATGGACGTTGGTCATTGTCCTTGGCCTCCACGTCATCATCACAAATGAGTGTCACAAAAAGCATGTACTGTTACATAAATTAATATTTTGTCCTCAAAGGATAATCACCCGAAACATGGTAAGTTTTCCATTTGTTCCATCATGCTGTGGGCATTCGTGGTATTTGCCCTTTAGAGCTGACCTCACTATTATAATTAAGTAACTCCAGGAGAAGTTTCCTAAGAGTGGGAGGAGGGAAATGAAGACAAGATAGAGAGAGGAGCCAGGCCGCCTGTGATTGAAGGCAACATTTTTCATGTCAAGAATGAAGAGACGTTCGAGGCAGTTCAATCCTCAGCCTCAGGAGGTTTATTAAATCCTCAGTCGGCTTGTAACATCGTCAAAATTTCCAGTAACCATCTATGGAAAATCACCGGGCAGATTCTGACCAAAGGGAAGTAACCTCCATGCATGCACGCGGGCACATCAGGAACAAGCGGTCACTCTTAGAGAAAACGTCTTCTAAGTGTCATGATGAGCGTGTCAAAGATTTTGTGCTTGTTTCTACAGTGGCTGTCAGAAAAACAAGGGAGGCGTAAGTCTCTACTCCTTCCTGATACAATCAATGGATTACAGAACATATTGACAAGTTATAACATGAGTGATCTATTTTGGATTTCCTGGATTGGGTCCTTTTAGAAAAATTAAAAAGCAGAAAACTTCAGACTATGTTATTTTGTAAGGAGCCTGTGAGACAAAATCTGTAGTTAATATGAAAACATGTGCATTCAGTTTAGTAGCGTGTTTATTAAATCCACGATCTCTTTGTTGTTTGTTTTCTAGTAAGGACACAGGAAATGTGGTGTCCCAGTGAGGACTGTTGAAAACAGGACATCCCATGTGTTTTTTTATACACTATTGATAAATGGATCTTACTGCCTGGGTCCAGAGTCAGGAACAGGAAGGAATGCTGTCCCCACCCCACGGGCTACCTCTGTCTCACGGTTGTTCGGTGTCTGTCATTGGAGGACAGCCCTGTCTCCAGATGCCTCTGACTTGGGCGGACCAAAATGCTGTGGGCTCCTTTCTGTGGACTTGAAAACCAAGAGAATTAACAAAGACGTCTGTGCTTGCTCTTGGGGTCCACCAACACTTACCTGACAGCCTGCTCTGCATCAGACACTTATTTCCTGACCAATAAATAATTACAGACAAGACACAAGATAGGCAGAATTTTATGGTGAGTTATGCATTTTAAATGACTCCATTCCACATAACGTATAAGACCATGGAGGGTGTTTCCAAGCCTGATTGTAACACGTGCGTGTATATAGCAAATACATGGTGAGCACACTTGCACGCAGGCTGTTGGGAGTGAACACAGACGACTTTTAGACCAAATCGTTAATTAGGCTCAACCAATTATTCCTGGCACAGATAACCATTTACACACTATTGAGAAATCAAAATCTGTAGCATATTTTATAAAGCACTGTTTAAATAGTTAGAGATCTGAGTGGAGGGCCCTGGTCCTATCAACCATCATGAACTAAAACTTTAAAAATTTGGTGACGGGCAAAATTTTGATGGAAGGAGTTATGGGACCTTAATGGTGAGAGGATTTGTCTCTTAAACTTATCAGGCTTTGAAATTTGGTTCAAGGTCTCGGGAACTTCCCTGGGTCCACCAACCTCACGTTAGCCCTTCATTAAACCTCAGAAAATGCCTTTTGATTGGAAACTATTCAATTTACAATCTGAAAGATAAATCCCACCCTTATAAGAGTGTTTCCTCAAAATCCTCAGAGATATTTTCCCAAGGAAAACATAAGTTGCCAGTACTCTCTTTCTCTTCTCAAAATTGTAGATAATACATGCCAGTGTTTTCCTCAAAATTTAGGCCAGCTTTATTCTTCATAATGACAATCCTTCACATCAAATATCCTCCAAAAATGTAGGAAAGATTTAGGAAAATCTTTCCTGTTGTTTATCATCAGCATTTCACACTTCTTAATTGAGTCTATGGCTAAGAAATATTTAAAATTACTCACAGCATTTATTGGTCAAATAATCAGTTTTGGTTATTTTAGAGAAGAGGTGTTTAGAAGCCAGACAATTAAAGAGGACAAGCTCCCAGAATTTTAATTAACATTTAACTTAAGTACCTCTTAGTTTTTAGTGTTCCTTTAGAGCTGTTGCTAATATCTACGATTCAGAGGTTGACTGAGTAGATTTCTGGAAAAGCAATTTCCCATGCCCAGATTATGAGGCAAAGCTGTCCCTCTGTCGTACTCCAGTTTATATATGATGTCCACAAAAAGCTGCAGACGCCTGCTTTCTGGCCACATCTATGGACACTGGGACCCCTTTCCGTAAACACTCGGCGGATACATGGTCCCCACCCAGGCCTCTCTGGGAGGGGCGGCCGTGTGGCCAGATCCCATGTCCTGACCTCTCCCGGGGCCGTCAAAGAAAGCAGGACTGGACTGCTCACTCCCTTCTGAGAACTGGGGCTTTAAACCACATATCAAGATGCTTGGAAGCACTTGAGCCAAAGGTGCTACTGACGCGGGCCGGCCGGCCGCTTGTGGCCCCGTGTGTGTCCACGAGCAGCACTGGGAAGCCGAGGGAAGCAGCCTTGTGCGCGGGGGAGAGCACAGTGGCAGCCCCTCAGGCCCTGGCCGGGCCCTCCCCTGTCTCCTGCCCACCAAGTGTCCCTCCTGGGAGCCCATCGCCCGGCTTCCCCATCCACGTGGTGCTTGTGATCACTGAGCTATTACTTTATCCCCGGAAATGAGGGAAACCCTAAGAAGTAGCATCCTTCTGCGTGTTGATGACATGGCCTTGTGTTTCTTTCTCAAGGGATGGCCCGGGCGGCATGTCAGTGTGTCTGGTGCCGGTGGGTTGTGGGAACCAGGCTTGTCGGCGCCAGACGGATGGTTGGGGACGGGGACGGGTGGCTTCCCTGAGCAGTGCCAATCGCTCATTTATCGGTGGGTGCGTTTCACTTTGCTCACCCCCATGGCTCTACGCATAGGAAATTATCAACCCCGAAATTCCACAAAGGCCACATTTTGTAAAGTGACAACCAGTTGGTGATGTCTGTCCTTATCAGAGACAGTGGTCTCTCTTTCAGGAGGAGTGCTCACTGCTGATGGAGGCGGCAGGCACGCTGCCTCTGGGGGCAAAGGGCACTGCGCCTTTTGCTTCCTATCTCAGCATTCGGGACATGGTTTGACTCAAGAATTTTACGGTATTCAATAAAAGGACATATTTTCAAATTTAGCACAGGAACTGTGTCCCACGATGTTCATTGTAAAATCATTCATTTCAGTAAAACGCGGAAAATCTATCCAACAAAAGATGGGACAGTGAAAGGTGGTGAATCTATATGACTGTGCATTATGTAATTTCAATTGTTATTTGGAAGAATTTCAAACTGCATGGGGTAATGACTCCAATATAGTATTATTAGGAAAAGATACCATGCTTCATGAACAAGAGCCTTATTCATAGTATTTTTACTAGGAGGGAGACTCTCCAGAAAGATAACACTAGTTATTTCTGGGTTGTGGGGATATAGGACCAATTTATTTTCATACTCTCCCCTGCCACACACATACACAGCATATGCATAGATATATTTATTTCAGGTTTTGCAAAATGAGCATGCATTTATTTTACAAATAAACATGTATTTAACAAAAATTTTTTTCTCCCGTCTGGTGAAGTTCTCCATGGCCATGAATATCATCGGGAACTCCATGTTCAACCTGATGTTTATTCATGATTTGACTCAAGAATTTTACAGTATTCAATAAAAGGACATAACCCTAGAATCCACCCAGAGCGTTTTTCTCATGGAAAGTTGTGGTTTCATTTAGGGGTGCTCCCTTAAGCCACTGTGTCCACAAAGGTGGTTTCACCCTTTATCTGGGTGGAGATGTGAGTCTGGCTCACCCTTAGCGAGCCCAGTGAGTGACTTACTGCTCCTTAGCAACGCTTGTTCTAGCAACTCTGATTGGACCATTTGCTGGTCCCCTTCTCTCAGAACCTGAGAGAGACTTTGAGTCTCCGAGGGTAGTAATGGGGGTCCACGCTCAATGCTCCTTTCTCTGGATCCTCCAAGTTCATCCTAAATAAGCTTTCCAACCCAATTCTGATGGCCAGGAAGTCAAATGAATGATTCTAGCTTCCTTGAAGAAATATTTCTTCACCAAATCATTAGAGTTGTTCATGTTTTATGAAGTGTTGGTTTAGGACATGACTTTACAAAAGTCACCTCAGCTTTTTCGTCACCACAATTTTGAAAACATTGCATTTTATTTTGTAATGTCCTTTAAACCCAAGAGCAGTGACCGTCCTTAGGAACAGAGTAAAGCAACGCTGTCTATGGACAGAATGAAATTCTGAAGTTGCACAGGCACCTTCCTTCTTACTCTTCCCTGAAAAACAAAACCAAACAAAGCACATACCTTGAAAATGCTTCAAAAAATGGGCTTCAGCCAAGAAAGTGGAGTTACCTGTGAATCGGTATATTTGTACCATTCAGGCATGCTTCCTGTTGTTGACAATTGGTAACGACCATAAATAATTTATTAGAACCATGAGGTGATCATCTATACGTGAACTGAATGTATATATTCTCTAACAATCATTCCTTATTTATATCTATTAGCTGACATTTGAGTTGTAGCCAGTTCACAGGAATATCCTTTGTAGAAATAACAGAATGATATTTATAAGAGTAATTTTTAAAATTAAGATATATTTAGATCAATAACTAAGAAAAAATTCCTGTCATTCTTTTGTATGCTGAAAGCTTTTGGTACATTACAATATACTTTTTCTTCTACCTAGCCCCTAATAACTACTCTTGCCAGAAGCAATGTGTTAAGCCCCCTTTCCATCCATTTTTTAGAAATATTTCTCTGTAATGATTGGGCGCCTGTATAATGATTATCCGTCACAAACATTCCTTTTGTTGGTCTCACAAGCATCCTTGGGAGACTGGTGGGTTCAGAAGTAGGATTATCAGCTATGGTCATGATTTTTAAACTTGTGATCTATTTCCCTAACAGAACATAAACTGCCAAATACTACTTGTTACTTGCAGTTGCTTCTTTCCTTAAAACAAGCTCCCAAATATTGTCTTTTTTCCTGGTCTTGTATATGGGAACACACACTCTCAGAATAATGGGGCTTTGTTGTCACAGAAAACAGTTAGCCCTGTAGTCTTCATTTCTTAGGTTTAAAAAAAAAGCATAGAAATGTAAGGAAAAATTGAATCAACATCCTGGTAATGTGCTGGTTGATTATTATAAGTCAGAAGCTTCTAAGACTTGTGCATTCATTCCTTCTGGAAGTTGAGAGAATACGGTTCTGAAGAAGGTGCATAGATCTTGCAGACAGAATTCTTGTTTTGCCTGAAGTCTTAAATTGCGAATGGCATTGCCATGCCTTTTACGGCATGAGGGTCCTTTGGAAATATCACAGAAATCATGGGAGGCTGGGAGTTCCTGCTAAACTGCAATCATAACCCTGCCAGGATCTTTGAGGCCCTTGTCCCATTTTATGAAGTAGCCACTTAAGTGTATAGCGGGCTAATGACGAACTTTTAGGCTAACTATTCACATTCAGAAGATGAAGTTTAAAATATTGGGCAACAATTCAAGTAGCTGTTTTTGAGAACTATAGTATGAGTCCAAGGTGCGTCTAGAAGCTGTTTGCGGGATGTGGGCTTGCATGGAGGCATATTTAACTGCTGAGAATCATCCGTGCCAGGGAAGATCCTCCACCCCGGCCCCCGTCAGGTGCCTGCAGAAGCCCTGATGGAAACAGGAGGAGAAATCAGGCCAGAAACTAGTGTTTGTGCAGATAGTACGTGGGGTGGAGTGGGGGAGGGGGTGCAGGTACACGGGGGTGGGCTCAGCTCATCTGAGGGGACAGCGGCTCCCTGCAGTCAGATAGGACATTTAACAGGGAACCCGACAATTAGGGTTTCCCTATAAAAATGAAAATCACTGGCTTTATTTTGTAAAACATGGGAGCTGGCTATGCAGAGCCTGTGTCCAGGTCTTACCTGAAGCCTGGACTCTGCTGTGTGGTGTCTCAATAATACGTCAGTATAAAAGCCCTAACAAGGAAAATAATAGTTTAATTTTGAAGTACAAATATAGTGACAATCGATCCTATTTGGAAAAAATTACATCTGAACTCTCTTGGTCTCTTGCAAAACACAGGCTCAGTCTTTACAGGAAGCATAAACCCTGTGAAGGAAGGTTAACGAGTCAGAATGACCAGTGACAGATGGGTTCCTCCCACAGGTGTTCAGGGGGTGGCTGCAGGAAGTGTAAGGGTGAGGTGAGGGGCACAAAGGGAGTGTGAACCAAGATGCATGCTTTCCTGGAGTTTGTGATCCGCCTGTGTGCGTGCACACATACAAACACACATGCACATGCACACACATGAGCACAGTACTCACATGCACGCAAGCACGCATGCATACACACGAGCACACATGCACACACATGAGCACACGTACTCACATGCACACATGCACACACATGAGCACACATGCATACACATGCACACCCATGCACACATGCATGTGCACACACACACCAGCACACGTGCACACACACAAATGAGCACACATGCATGCATATGTGCACACATGCACACACACATGCATACACATAAGCACACGTACTCACATGCACTCATGCAGACATGCATACACATGAGCACACATGCACACACGTGCACACACAAACACCAGCACACGTGCACACACACACAAATGAGCACACATGCAGGCATACATGCACACATGCACACACGAGCACATGCGCACACATACGTGCATGTGCACACCTGCACACAGGAACACACATACACACTCGCGTGCACACAGTATTTACATTTCCAGTGGGAAGCACTGTATCAGTTTGTGCCAGGAACACTGATCAGCAGTCTAGAGAGTGGGGTCGGTCTGATATCGAATGTGGGGTAGAGCTGTGGCCGAGGAAAAAGCTGGATGTGGGGAGGGTCAAAGGTTAGTTGGGAACTACCAAGGTGGACGAACCATTCCCCAGCTCTAGAAACAGCAACACCCATCCGCTAATATTGGTTGTGCACACGGGTGCGTAGGGGTAGCAGGCCCTAGGGCCAGCACTTTACATGGTCTTCCTACTTCTTCCTGACAGTCAGCCTAGGAGCTAGTTTCTATGACTGTTTCTCCCGGCACAGATGCAGAAGCAGGGGATCAGAGAGGTCTAGGGACAGAGACGGCACAGCACTGTGACCGCAGGCCCATCCCACCTCAGAGGTGGAGTTCTGCCAAGGAGAGATCAAGTTGGGGGTGCAGCTCGAAGCTCTTTTCCTGATGGCCTTGAGATGGGTCTGGCAGGGGCAGAGTTTGCATGGAAGATCTGCAGGACATAAACAGGTCCGAGCAAAATAGAACAGCGTTCTCCACTTTTTCCCTTCTGGAGATCAATCTGTATGTCTCCAGATGGTCCTCAACCAAATCCTTTCTCTTCCAGTCCTCTCAGCACTACCCCCCCCCCCAGGCATCTGTCGCCTCACTGGCTTACCACGGAAGGGCTGTTCTTACAGAAGGAAGCCTCCCACAAAATATTGATCACGTTAAGCTGTTAATGATGGACGTTGACTTAACATGTTAGTCCCTGGGATACTTGGATTTCGCAGAAGGTGCTGGTGCATCTCGGCGCTATGCCGGTCATATGGGTGAGGGGTTTCCCCTGGGGGGGTAAGGACCGGGCTACCTCGGGCCTCACCTGCAGCAGTCCTGGCTAGAATTCTGTTTTTAGTCTTTGTTCCTGCTTCACCAGAAAGAAGATGGATTTACCTATGTAATTCTAGGTAAATTGGTTTATGTCTCTGATACTCTGTTTTCTTGTCTTCCTGTGCACCACGAGGGGGATTCTGAGCATCTTCTCATCTGATTTCCTCTGGCTTTTACTCACTTCAGTGTTTTAGGTAGGACTGAACAGTGTGGCCAGACCTTTCCCTGGATCAAATCATTATTGGAAGTTTAGAATTTACCATACAAAATTCTGGGGGAAAAAAAGACTTACATATATTTATTATGCTAATTATTTTAACTTGTTAAAATAATGGACTCAGGTTAACTGGAGGAGAAACAAAAGATTATTATAATCTTTTATAATCAGCAATTTTTGTCATTGTTCTACTTTTGTGATGTATCCAAGTTTACCTGCCTGTTTATATCTGGTCAACACTCTCTCTGTAGTGTCTCAAACACACACACACGCACACAGATATAGGTTATATTATAGCTTATTTTGCAAAAATGTGGGCACTCACATTAATTCACACTTGCTTTTCTCACTGAAGTATAATATGCATCCTTCTGTCCATCCATCCATCCATCCATCCATCCGTCTCCCTCCAGGTCAATAATAGATAACTCAGTTTAGAAATAGCTGTCTAACATTCTCCAGGTATAGAAGTTTCAATTTACTTTACCATTTCCACACTGACAGATATTTCTGCCTTGGTTTTGTTCTGCTTGCCATTACAGGTAATAGTAGATTATGCATGCATATATTCTTGTACCTGCAGGGTTTTTTTCCTTTTTTTTTTTTTTTAAGAAATCTCGCCAAAATCGAGATTGTTGGGTCAAGGCACCGGTGCACTTTTAATTTAGTAATTATCTCAAGATTACTCTCCTAAAAGTTTGTAGTGATTCTCACCCTCACGGTGTCAAGTATGAGAGTACCATTTTGACTACAATCTCCTCTTTACTGATGTTATGACTTTTAAGAAACTTCTATAACCTTCTTCAGTGAACAACCACACTGAATTATTCACTTTACTTTTAATTCATTTGGTAAGTAGTGAGTTATCACCGTACCCCTCCTGTACTTATAAGTCACTTATTTTTTTCTTCAGGAAATTGTTAATATCATATCTTTCCTGATGTGTCATTTGCTCATATTTATTAGCTTGTATTAGACCGTATTTAATCCTCTGTCCATTGTATGGATTCCAAGTATTTTTTCCAGTGTGTTTCATTTTCTTTAATCACTTTTTGCGAGACAAATATCTCTATATTCTTTGACGGCTTTTGAATGTCTTATCTCATTCACAAAGTAATTTTGGAACTTTGGCCCCCAGCAACCACAGGGGTCTCTAAGTGCAGGCTAGCATAGGTCGAATGGGTAAGTTTGTGTTGTCTAATATTTATCCCCACTGTTTCACATCATGCATTTTTATAATTATTTCATGGACATTCACAGAAATAATGAGGTTATCTGGAGGGTTCAGGTTCAGCACCAAGCCTCCCTCTCCTCAGTTTTGCTGAATTAATTTATCTCCTCTCCCTTCCTTCCATCTTCTCTTCTTTTCCTCTTAAATTCCAGGGTCTCTCTCTTTCGACATAGTCTTGTATCCAAATATCTTTGCCTAACTTATTACAATTATTACTCTTGTTACAAATCCCAAATCCCACTCAGCGATTTAACTACACAACTGAGTACGTTGGTTATAGTCTCACTGGCTTCCCTCACTCACACGAGGTCTACGCAGCTGTCCCCGTCCCCCTGGGCACCTCCTCTCCCAGACACCAGCAGATCTGCACCTACCTTAATGAGCTCCAGGGAGGAATTATGCAGCCATGCCCCCTCTTGGTCAAGCATCTTTGGGCAGACCACAACCAGGACAACTGTACATGAGTGAACCTGTAGGTGATTAATCTCCTGGCTTCTTGAGTAACAATATAAAACAGAGATGTAGAGTCTCTGACCAATTTATGAACTTTAGACCTATGTGGAATCTTAGGATTTTCTCTCATTTAGTTTGCCTGCTTCAGTTGCTATATTATTCTAGAAAGGAAGATGAGAGAGCCAGGTTTAAAGTTAAGTAAGCATACTGCCATTTGTGCTTGATTCCCATGTGAAATAGGAGAACTTGTGCAAATAGGGAGGGGTGGTGAGCTCTATAGAGAGCCTCAGCACTTCGTGGCTAGGGGGCCACCGTGGCTTGAGGCTTCTTTTGAGCAGAAATAAAATGGAAAATACAAATACACATTTGGAGTACCAGGCTCCGCACTGGACACATATTGATCATACGAAGCCGTTTAATCCTCGAAACAATCCTACGAGGGGTGGCTGCTTTTGTGATATGTTATCAGTGAGAAATTGTTTTCCCCAAGTGAATCAGAGGAATCGAACCCAAACCACCTGTCTCCTGTGTAAGCTGTGCTACCTTGGCTGACTGGTGCACCGTCTGGCTTATTGAAGATTTTGGAGGCGCATTGGTGTTTTACTCCCTTCAGTGCATGTTTCCACAACCAATCATTATTCCACAACCAATCATTCTGTTTTGCAATGTAAAGTTGAGTTTCTATACAGATCCTCTAGTTCAATTTATTATCTTACACGTTGGAGGTGACTTGATGATTTTAGAAATGCAGCATTTGAATTAACACGTTTTCACACAATCCAATACATTCAGGTGATCCTTGCTAAAAAGAACTCCCAGGTACTGAGTACTTACCTGCACTAAGGGACTGTGTTAGGTGTTTCACATACATTATTTGTAGCCCTCAGACAGCATTACAAGGAGGTTACCATTGTCCTTGTGGAGAGCACCCTGGAACCCCGAAGATCCTTAAAACTGATTTTCCGGGCTCCCTGTTGTCCTAGAATGGAGCCATGCGCAAGGCTTTTGAGGTTATCCTACAAGAAAGGAAACGCTCTACCAGAAGGAGCCCTCCTGAGACAAACGTGTCCAGGGGTTTCTCTGAGGGCATTAGTGAAAACGCACAGGAGAAAGGACAACGAAGAAAGAAAAAGTAAAAGGAAAGAAAACACAAGGGCAGAAGAGCACCATTCTGCATTTCGCATGCAGGCCGGGCAAAGAAAGGTGACAACGGTGAAGGATGGAAGCATGCCTGGGGGCTGCCGATGGGACCAGCCGCGGGGGCAGGGCAGGCTCCCCGGCCACACAGCCCGCCAGCCGCGTGTCCCGCACGTGTGTGCAGTAATGAACATCAGAGGGACGCGCCGGCGGCCCCGCTCCCCCCTCCTCCCTGACAACACCATTAGCAAATGGATCACGCGCACCTCCGTAGCATTTTGTCAGGATAATGATAAGCCTTTTTAAAATTACTCACTGCGACTCCGGGTCAGCCACGTGGACTGCCACACATTGCACGGAGGAGGAAAAATGTCCTTTTGTGTCTTCCTCTTTGTGTGGAGATGGATCGGGTGAGCCAGCCCTGCTTTCTCCGGAGGCAGTTTCCTGGCCGCCGGAACTGCGGCTAAGGTGGTAACAAATTCCATTTTATTGACAGCTTCGACACACCCTCCGCGGCTCCTTTGATTATATATAACGTGGCCCCCGTTCCACATCAACCTCACTTCATGGATTTTTTTGCGGGGGGTGGGGATGCTGTGAGCTGGCAGGAATCGCCTGGGTCTTTCATTAAATGTTTTCAAAATGACCCATAGCAGTAATGACATTGTTCATGATCTGTCTGTGGAAAAAATGCCATGGAGACATTCAAGAAGATTTGAGGCAACATTTAGGACACATGAGGCATCATGTGTCCATCTAAAACTAGCCGACAGGGTTTTGGAGTGTGGGATTTTCAGAATACGCTTTGCCACTCTTGTTTTAAGTGCAGAGTGGAGCTGCAGACGAGCGTTTCTGCACGGTGAAATGAGCAGGGTGAGGAAGATGGGTCCATCTGCAACATTCTACCTTATCCACCCAACTCTGGGCCCAAGTGTCAGTCACCACGTGTGGTTCCTGCCACCCGGGAACCAGAACTATTCTGCAGAGCAGCAGACCATGTGGAAAACGGAAGTTATTAATTGTTACAAACAACCAACGTAATAGATACCGTGTCACCAAGTGTATGAACCACACACTGGGGTCATTTCCCGACGGTTTCCCATGACTAAGAGGTGCACGCCTAACAGGTGCATGCCGGTGTTCCCACCAAGGGGGTCAAGGTCTGGAGCTGGTACCCAGCCAGGACTGCCCATGACCGCATGGGATGCAGCCTGTCCCACAAACTTCCTTTGCCGGTTTCTTGCTGAGCACTGCTGAGGCCTGTGTATGGCCCCTCATAGGAGGAGCGAGAGGGTGGGACCACAGCCCCCTGGGAATGTGAGAGGGACCCCGAACAGCCTCCCATGGGCAGGGGATGAAGGGGCACGCAGAGTGGACAGAGGGGGGAATGAGGTCTGATGGGTGGAGGTTAGGCAGAGGATGTGGGAACTGACCCTAGCCGGCTTTCTCTTGTCATCCCTCTCTGTGTCCCCTGGTCTAGGAAATCTCCCGGGCTTTCCCTTGCAGGCCCCTGCATGCTCGCGGGGCACACACACCCAGAGGCTGTCGCCCCAGCCTGCCCCCTCAGATGTACCTGCTTCTGCAGCCTCTCTCTGGGTACCCTCCTCAGTCCTACATGCCCCTGCCTTCAGAATGCGACCCTGGGAATGTAAACCCACCCATCTCACTTCCTGACCTGACACCTTCCATGGCTCCCCTTCCGTGTGGCATAAAAATAAATCCTTCTCTGCTAATTAGTCCTCATTGTGGGCATAAATGATACCCTTGTGAGTGTGAGTGTGTGTGTGTGTGTGTGTGTGTGCACCTTCCACTGTGTCCTGTGACCCTTAACTACCCTTGGTGGGTGTGTCTGTCTGGAATTTTGCATTCCTCACTGAGGGAACGATGTGGAGAGTGGAGTGTTACCAGGAAGGGTCAGGAAACCTCAGACCACTGCACAGCATGACAGAGCAAAGCGCAGGAGGAGGCAGATGGTTTAAGAGGGGGCACGTGGGGAGGCTGAGGTTTCCCTTGACTGTGGTTCTCTGTGGCTGCCCAACCCGGGGGATCACCCTCCTCCTGGGGGGTGGGTGGGTGGGATCTCAACCCAGAGCAGTAGAGATGCTCAGTCAGGCTCAGGAGGAAGGTGCAGGAGAAGCACATGATACTCTCCATTCTGTTCTTAAACGAGGTCTTTCCTCTCTTATGACCCCGAAACTTAAATGGACTTTCCTGGAGCAGAATGGCTAGGAGATTAACAGTGTCTCCTCTGGGTCTTTGATATCTTGGATGCTTTTCGGCAGAACCCTCTGGAAAGGATTAGGAGCTGCATGCCTCTTCTGCGTGGTCCCTAATGTCACGCTGCCTGGGCTTTGGCTGGATGCCTTCGTTCTCCTGCACACTAATTGCTTAGCTCTTAATAATTGATAGCTTACGAAGGTGCTGGGTAAATTAATTGGTTACTGTTCACGAAAGGATGCATTCACACATAGGGCAGCATGAAGTGGGGTTTCTGCTTCCTGTTTGCCCCACACCTCGACTCGTGCTTCTTTCCAGCTCCTCTGTTGCTGCCATGTGGATTTTCTCGGGTGCGCCCAGTGCCATCTGCATGGCCAGATTGACAACCCCACGTCTGGTCACATTTCTGCATGGAAGCATCTTGCTTTCTGGAGCTTTATTTTTTTACACCTTTTCTTCATCAAAAGCCCACTCTTTGCATGGAAACCATTCCTAAGAGGGGCTGTGGTTCCCCTAACACTCCGTTCTGTTAGTACTTCATTCCCCAGCTGTGGTGGGTTGAGCAGGCAGCTGATAACCAGCTGAGGTCAGGAACGGGAGACATTAGTGCTCCCTGAATGCCCAATTCTTCCCAACAGTTGTCCTGTTGTTCGGCGGGACCCTGCCACTAATTCTGGCCAGTGGGCAGAAAGGTATGGAAGCTGTCGTGGGACCCTTGGCTCTCTCTCCACCCCTACGGGGCCACTAGCACTTGCAGCCTCCATCAGCCTGGGCCCCAGGGACAGTGCGGAGCAGGGTCCTCCCCACCACTCCTCTCTGAGACTGCAAATAGGAAATAATCCTTCATGCAAATCTTGCAGATCTCAGGTTTAATTTGTTTCTAGAACATAACCTAACACATTCTGAACCATAATAGGGATATGGGGGCAGGAGGCTGCCACCAAAAATATCCCAAGGAGGCAGATACTGTGCCTATTTTGCTTATTATGTCATTTAGGAATGGCCCAATGGATGGAATTCTTCCCTCCCTCCCTCCCTCCCTTCCTTCCTCCCTTCCTCCCTCCCTCCCTTCCTCCCTCCCTCCCTCCCTCCCTCCTTCCTTTCCTTCCTTCCTTTTTCCCTTCCTTCCTTCCTTCCTTCCTTCCTTCCTCCCTTCCTTCCTTCCTCCCTTCCTCCCTCCCTTCCTCCCTCCCTCCCTCCTTCCTTTCCTTCCTTCCTTTTTTTCCTCCTCCCTTGCTTCTTTTCCTCCCCTTTCCATCCCTCTTTCTTTTTTCTCTCTCCCTCTCTCTGCAACCTCATCCAGGGGCTATGGATATTGGATCCTTTTCTTTCTTCTCATCATGCACCCATCATTTACTGAATGTGTCATATGCTGGGTACTCAGTTATGGTATGGAGATGCCTAACATGTCTCCTGTCTTCAAAGTCTATCAGTATAATAAAGAAAAGAGATAACTACAAAATCGCCATTCAGAGTGCTAATAGGTATGGGTATGAAGTTTCATCAGCCCCAAGAATGAGGGAAGGAAGTGCCGCACCATCTCTGTGATATTTCCAAGATCAGTGAGCAGTGCTCTTGGGGGAAAAAAGCTCTATAGGCAGAGGGAAGAGTAAGGATGTTCTTGGGTGGTGTGAATAGGAGAATGATAATAGGCCACCCCAGACAGACAAACCTGGTAGTGAGGCTGGGATTCCAGGGGGCAGCAACAGGGTCTGCTGAAGCCCTGCACACGTGCCCTCCTCACTGTGCTCACACACCCATACTGGGCCACCCTCCTCTGTGGGTGTTCTGCACTCAGACTCACCTGGGTTCACTCAGCCACATCTACCACTCACCTCGATGCCATTGAGGCCAATTTCATCATGTCTTCTGTCCCACAGTGAGCTCAAGACTCCCAGCTACCCCTTAAATCTCTGTGTTAGTCAGGGTTCTCCAGAAAAACAAGACCAATAGGATAGATATATATAAATGGGTGGATAGATAGATGGATGGACAGATGGATGGATAGATGGATGGATGGATGGATGGAAGGATGGATGGATGGATAGATGGATGGATATGATACATGGATGGATGGAGAGATGGATGGATGGGTGGATGGATGGATGGATAAATGGATGGATGGATCCATGGATGGATGGATGGACAGATGATGGATGGATGGATGGATGGATCCATGGATGGATGGATGGACAGATGATGGATGGATGGATGGATGGATGCATAGATGGATGGATACACGGATGGATGGGTGGATGGGTGGATAGACAGATGGATACATGGATGGACAGGTGGGAGACTTATTATAGGAACTGGTGCCTGTGGTTCTGGAGGGGGAGAAGTCTCATGGTCTGTTATCTACACACTGGAGACCCAGGAAAGTCAGTAATGTGACCCATTTTGATTCCAAAGTTCTGAAAACTGGGGGCTGAGGTTTTGGGTCAGGAGAAGAGGGAAGTCCCAGCTGAGGCAGAGAGGCTGACTTCTCCCTTCCTTCATCTTTTTGTCCTACTCGGGGCCTCAGTGGAGTGGGGGAGCCCTTACTGGGGCGGGCCATCTCCTCTGCTCAGTCCACAGATACCCATCTCTCCCAGAAACTCCCCCACGGATGCACCAGGAGAAGGGTGCCACCTCTCTGGGTGCCCCCAGCCCAGTCAGGAAGACACAGCACCGCCCTCTCGGCCCAACCCCTGGCTCCTCTGGGGCTCAAGCCCCAACATTGCAGCATTGTGCATGTCCTCCATCACTTCCCGAAAACTGCCTTTCCCTCATGCTGCAGCCCTGGAGACATTCAGGAGTGTCTGTGTGAAGTTTTGTTTGTCCAGTGTGTGCACGGTGTTACTAGAACATCACAGACGGGGCTGGGTGTGTTATCAGCGCTTAACGTGGGACTGTGTACAGATGGTGCTTCCCCCAAAGCCGGCAGCACCTGTCCGGGCAGCAGTCTGAAGGTTCCCCTGGACACGTCTCTCAAACCCCCGAAGAGATTTTCTGTCTCCCACAGCTCCTCCTATTGGACTCCAGGGTGGGGGGATTACTGGTCACTTCCCTGCATTTCTCTCTCTCCTGGTCACTTCCACGCCACCTCCCGCCCCAGAAGCCTCCGCTTAACTCCTGTGACCTCAGTCCTTGCTCCCCTGCCGCCCGGGCTCACGGTCACTGCCCTCAGCACCACCCCTGGCCCAGGTCCTGGAGGTGACTTCTCAGGACCTGCCTCCCCCGACCATTCCTCAGCCTCTGTCCTCTGTCCTCAGTCGTCATGGCCAGTGACGGAAAGCCTTCTGAGACGCAGCAGCAAGCCCTCCTCTCTGACCACTGCCTTTCTGCTTCCTTGCCTGCTTTCCTTAGATGCTGACTTTTAAAACCTACTGGCTCTGTCACCTTTACTCCATCTCTCACAGTACTCACATTTTCCTTCCTCCTTTGCCTGGTGGACACCAAAATCACACCTTTGCACAAGATGGCTCGCCCTGCCGCTGACGAGCCTGGGGGACACGCAACATGCTAACAGGCTTCCTTAAAATCATGCATGTCTGCTTCAAGGGACCGTGGCCCCCCACACTCCATTTCCCGACCCCATTCACTCCCCAGCTTTCCAGACCCCCAGCCCTCAGCTGGAGCCCCATTGCCAGCTGGTCATCTTCCTGCCTGTTTCACTGAGGAAACAGAGACAGAAGAGAAAATCCCTGAGCTCCTGGCATCAGACCTGCCCATGTCCCTTCATTTCAGCCCTGATTCTCTATTTCCCTCTGAATCGGGAAGAGCCATCCAGCTCCGTCTATCCAGGGCAACTGGCCACTGAGGCAGGAATCCCTTCCCTGTTGCCTTTTCAAGGACAAGGCATGGCCCCCTCTGTGCTGGCTCGCCTCATCTGGCTTCCATGCTTCAAGAATCTGCCAGTTCCTATTCTGCTTATGCCCTCCTCCCCTTCCTGTGTTGCTATGGATTTATTCAGTTCTGTTCCTATACGATATTCACATCCTAGTAGGTAAATGCCCTTGGTCCTGAGGTTTGGGCCGTTTCATCCAGCTCCGGTGGACATTGTGTGGTCTCTAATTTTTTGGTTATAATAAGAATGCTGCAACGAACACATTTTTGAACAGAGGCACGTTTCCACTAGATAAATCCAACTGACAGAGAATTGTGTGGTAAAAATATGTAATGACAAAATGTTGATGAATATTGCTAAATTGTCTTTCAGAAAAACTTTTTAGATATTTTCTCCCTGGTTTTCCCATAATATATGAGTGTTTAGAATTCTGATAATACGATAAGCCAGAGATCCTGAGGTTTTTATAGTTTTCATTTCCTTTGTATTGACGACATTGGCCAGCTTTCATATGCTTATTGGCCACTTGTATTTCTCCTTCTGATGTCTCTTTATAGCCTTTCACTATTTTCTTTTTTTGTCCCTTTTCCTTTTGTTTTGTGGGAGCTTCTTAAATATTCTGGGCATTAGGGCTTTCTGTATGGATTTGCTGCAAGTAATCCTTCCCAGTCTGAGCTGCTTGCCTCTCCACTTGCTTGTTGTTCTTTTTAATGGACTTGTAGCATCTCAGCTGGGCTTCTCATTGGAGGAGACACACACACGCGGCTGCAGATACAAATCGCCACAGCGTGAACTAGCAATCGGGGCCAGAAGTAGAGGCCGTGGGTCCTCCACAGCCCCTGGCTGCTCAGCGTCCCCTCTGGGGCCGTGCAGCAGCCTGTGAGATCAGAAACAATAAGTGTGGAGTTTTGTTCTTTATTCCCCTTCCCCAGGCATTAATGCCAGGTTCTATTACCTTTCTAAAATGAACCAGGCAACTTGATTTTTCTGTCTTCTGGAAGAGGTCAGAGGTCAAGGCAGCCCATGACATCTAGGTCCCGCCACTCACCGAGCCGTCTGTGACTCATGAGGAAAAGCCGGTGGTGACAGTCTGAGCCGTGGTGTTGAAGGAGGTCCACGGTGCAGGACGGCTACCCGGCGGCACGAGCAGCTGAGGAGGAGAGTGGAGGCTGGTGCATCCTGGGGAGGGTCCTTCAGACAAGAGCCTGGAGGTCTGCGGTACATGCTGAGACCCTGGGATCATCCAACCAGGAGGGACGCCTTCCACGTGAGAAGGTAGAGCGTTGGGATGGTCTTCGCCTTCTGTTCCGTGGAGGGTGAGCTTTAGCTAGAAGTATGTTTCAGGAAGGGACGTCTGACTCGTGAAGACACGCTGATCCCGCTCTTCGCTGTCACAGATATATCCCGAACGCCCCTCGGCCACAGACAACCTAGCCGGCCCCTCTTCTGCCCTTAGATTTAACCTGTGGTGCCCATCATTCCTTAACTGCTCTGGACAGAACAAAACCTGAACCGTAATTTACTTTGGGAATATAATCACTTATTGATTACTCTTTTTCTTGAGGAGATAGAATCAGTGTGTAAGCTTTTATCCGGGAGAGGCCAGGATGGTTTTTATACTCCGTATGTAGCTCAAGTCCAACCAGATCTCCTTGAGAGTCTGGCATTTCAGGCACTGTGCTGCGGATGATCATTATTTTCTAAAAAGAATTCATCATACTGCTTATGTGAAAAATTCACAGTAGGCAGACAATATTTAATAAGTAAATCAATAATGCTCATTTCAGGGAAAATTAGGTATAGAATATAGCTGGAAAAGATAATAAAACAAGATCAAATACGAAATTTCAGACCTGATGAACCATTAGAGATAATGCAATTCACGGTGGCACCGGCGTGCCGCGTGTCAGGAGGCTGACATCATAGGATGCTGTGTAAAATGCAAATCCAGCCTCATTTGTGATGTGAGTAACACGCGAGGAGGAAGAAGTCTTGCTGGCATCAAATGTAGTCGTTGCTGCTCTCTTGAAGCCACGCTGGGGAAGGGAGCTTCCTCGGTTCCGGAAAGTGTTGCAGTAAACGAGCAGAAAGGCTAAGTCGCTCAGAGGATGGGTGCGCTGTCCGTAGGTCCTGCTGAGGTTGATGATAAAATGCAATTGAGCCCTTGCAGCTGGGAAGGACCTGGGTGTGGATTAGGTCCTAGCTGTCCTTCCCCTGCAAGGGCACCACCTTGGCTATTGCTGATGGGAAATCCCCTTGCTTCTCCATGAACGTCATTTCAGAGCTGGTGGTGTCACCAGGATTTGCGTTTTTGTGGGTCTAACGATAATTCTTTGTGGTTCCCACTTATTAATATTGGTCCTGGTATCTTCTGGCACTGCTTAGAGGGTATCAAATCCTTCTTATAGCCTGCACACTTGCAGATATATGTGAAGGCAGATGTCTTGCCTCGGACCTCTTCTCTAGGTTAAACATCTCCAGAGCTGTCAACAACCAGCCCTACCTACATTTAACATGATTTCCAGATGTCCCATCATTCTTTCTTAGAGCGTTTCTGTTTTGGGGGCTGACCTGCTCCAGCGAATGTTTTCCTGTTTGTCTAACTGTCCTAGCGCCCCGTGCCCATCATTAACCCGGTGCTGCGTGCGGGCGTTGGCCCTGCTCTCTTCATCTGTACGTCGGATGGCAGCACATGACCTGCTCTCACCGGGGGCTGCTACTGAGTGGGAGAAGAAAAGGCAGAAGCAGATAATCCTTTATAATTTATTTTAAGAATCACTTTTAAGTGATGCTGACCACTCCCTCTTCTTTGCAGCATCCAGCCTACAAGCTGGACTTGAGGATCAAAGCAGGACCGTCTAGCCCCTTAGGGCAGAGGGTTCTGGAGCCAGATGCCCACTTTCTCCTGACAGGAGGCTCTTGGGTTTTCAGAATGAGTTCTCCAATCAGATTTCTCTACTTCAAATGACTAACAACCACAGCTGTCTCTGTGAGCCGGGCTGGCTTCATTTTGCACATTTTCGGTGGGTGATGGTTCATCATCACCTCCCTGGACGGTGACACAGAGGAGGACAGCTTTGGGCAACTGAAGAGAGTTTCAGTGCCCCTCAGCTTGCACCCTCAGCACTGTCCAAAATTTCTTCTCTGCCCATTGCTCCTCACAAAGGTGTCTAGGTACCGAGATCATGCTGTCCAAACCAAAACTTGAAACACAGGGTCTGGCCCAAACAGGATTCTTGTCTTTGTTTTGTGCCCTGAAATAATCACAAAGGCTTAAGGGGCTAATGGAGCCTAATATTTGAAATCAGATCTGTTTTAGAATATAAGGTACATGCAGAAGATGTACCTTACATGAACATTAGCCCAGATCCACCTTTTATGAGCGTAGACAGGATTTCACTCTGCCTCGGGGGTAACGGACATCACGAGAGACCCTTGCTGTAGCCACTCTCGTGAATGTCCAGCCTCACAGCTCATGCCTCTGGGGGCATCTGAACAAGAACACAATCAAGAAATCAGCACTCCTTGCCTGCTTTGTGGCCACTTTGTGTGCCATGGAACGTAACACTTAGTCCTGGGAGCTCAACTCAGTGTTGCTCCACCCTGGATGAAAACAAGACTCTCCCAGTAAGACTCATGCCGATTCTCAGCCAGAGTCTACGAGGTCGAGTCTGGCTGCCTGGCCGTTTTTAAATCTACCCAGATTACTCTCCTGTGTAGTCAAGGTTCAGGACTGGTATTCTCTGCAAAGTAAACACATAGCTTTGTCTCTTGAAAACACTCAGCATTCTATACAAGTTGAGCTCCACAAACACCTACCTGAGAAGAACAGGAGAGATAAGGTTGGCCCGACTGACGTTCTTTAGCCCCACTGCCTTTTTCTTTCTGAGGCCATACCTATTTGCTGTGTTTTATGGATGATTGATTTGCTATACTTTACTGTAGGGATGCTTGGTTGCTTCCGGATAATTTAACTTTCCATAAGAGTTTTAATTGCCCAACTTTGTCTACATCCTGTAGGATTCCCTTTTTAGCCTATTCAAATGGAAACCGAAACATGTCAATGATGTGGTTGGCCTGATTGCCGAGGGTGTTCTAGGAAATCAGCACTTCACTCTGATGAGTATTTTCATGATGGGCATATCTTGAGTCACAGCCCTGGTTACATCAAAAAATAAACTAAAATTTACATGCAACTCTTCTTCCAGGACAGAAAAATCTTAAGAAAGAAGTTCAGGTTTGTCTAAGGTACTGATTTATGTCGACTAGAGAGTCCCGTATATGTAACGTACAGTCAAGTGCCCTGAGCTAAAACCCTACTTGTCAGAACCCCTACGCTACGGGAGTGTATGCAATAGGTAAATATGTGAATATATTGTCTGAATAATACACTCACAGCACAATACTGCGTGGTTGAGGGAAGCTACAGAACTCCATCTGCACACTATTTGCTCCTTCTAGTATGTTTCCTTCAGCCTGAATCCTATTTAATGTGGCAAGTGTTTTACTTACCTGTCTTACTGGATTGTTGCTTCCCGTAGAATAAGACTCTACGAAGGAGGAGGTTTTGTCATTACTATGTCTAAGGCAGACACCAGTTACTGGCGTCGAGCAGAACCTCAATAAATAATCCTCATTGAACGAAGTAGGGAGTCAGAAAAGCAATTTCTGGAGATTTTCTTGGATGCTATACACACTCAGTCGGGTCTCACGTACTTGGTCATGATGCAGTGAGGCTGACTAAGTATGGGATCTGGGGGCAGAAGACCTGGTGTTGCGTTTCAACTCTGCCACATGGTGGGTGAATTGTGCAACCCATGATCTCATCTGAAAGAATAATAGGATCACAATAATAATAATAATAATAATAATTAATAATAATAATACCTGTTTCTATTCCATAGGCCTGTTTTAAGGAGCAAATGACCTAATTTATTAACAAATACTTTGCAATTTTTTTAAGCACCACATTACTGGAATTTCTTACCAGCCATGGCTGGGGTGACACTAAGCCCTGAGAATAACAGTACAACAGGACACGCCGTAACCCTCAGGGCCGGTAAGTGGGGAAAAAAGTCTAATAGTTTAATCTGCTGTACGCCATGCCCATCTCATCTAAGTTTTCACCCGACCCATCACTCACTCAGAACCCCAACTGTGGGGCGCCTGGGTGGCTCAGTTCTTAAGCGTCCGCCTTCAGCTCAGGTCATGATCCCAGGGTCCCAGGATCAAGTCCCGCATCGGGCTCCCTGCTCCGTGGGAAGCGTGCTTCTCCCTCTCTCTCTGCAGCTCCCCCTGCTTGTGCACCCGCTGCTTGTGCTCACACGCTCTCTCTCAGCTAAACAAACAAAATCTTAAAAAAAAAGCCCCCATCCACCATTTGAAGCAGGTGTAATTCTGCTGACGGTAAACAGCAGTGTGCGCTGTCACACAACACAGCCCGTGCCATGTCCGATTGAAGGTGTCCGTTACAGCCCTAACTCTGCCTCCCCATCGCATTTTTGAGAGCAAGAACATGAGTTTTCAGTGCATCTGCATCTCATACAGTGCTGCGTGGAAGAGCTGAGCTGCTCCACGGTTACGTGCGGAGTCAAATCAAGCTGTTCTCCATTGACTATTTTCCATCTCTTAGCCAACAAAGCATGAGCTCATAAAACAAAATAACATAATAAAATGTAATAAATATTCCACCTTATAGACAAGTATTAAGAGAACATTTGAGCAGCAAAGAAGTTCGGACCTAATGCAGTGAGCTGTCTAAATACTCCAATGGTGTGTGGGTTTTCTCTTAATCTGACTGTCTTAGATGTGCCGCCGTGGGTGACTCCCGGCAGTGACATGGTCCAAGAAGGCGATTCTCCCTCCCAGACAGAGCTACAGACTGAAGAGCAGTGTTGCTGGGGATAGCAAGTACACATTGCCTACTAACCATCTAAATGAGCCACCAGGTTGAAAAACAAGATCTTCCGGTGCAAGGATTCTTTATAAACTCACTTTACTGAGAGCTGTAATTGGTTCACAGCTTTTTAGAAAATTGGCCGATTCTTCGATTTCAGCTCACAATTGAGTGAGATCTGGGCATAAACTATGAGAAGGCATTTTAAAAATTTACCCATTTACGTATCCATGTAACGCGTTTCAGTGTTGTTTTTGGGAAGTTACCCATTCAGGTGTGGGTGCAGAACCATGTGCCCTAGAGTGAGAAGGGGCTGGCCGTGAATTCAGTCTTTCCCGCTCATTCCCTGTATCATCTGTGGTTAGTGACTTAACGTCTCTGAGCCTCTATTTCTTTATCTTATAAAATGGGTAATACTGCTCACCTGAAAATTAATTATCCATCAACTTTGCTGATGTAACAAATACCCCAAATATCAAAGGCTTACAACAGCATGGCGCATTGCATGAGGACACTGGTGAGTCTTCCTTCTGGACTCAGGCTAGTGACACAGCTCCCATGCAAGACACACCCGAATGCAGCCTCACGAGCCACCTCCCATCCTCAGAAACCAGTCACCGTGGAAGACAGGCAACATGGGGACAGCAATATCACGTGATGATGGAGTTAGATTTTTCTGCACAAAAACCTTAAAACAAAAGCCATTTGTTTAGTCCCCTGGGCTCGGCAACATGGTTCTTCTCTGGGGGAGACTTGAATCTTAATCAGACTTCCAGCTTAAACACTTTCTCTATTTTATTTATTTATTTATTTTAAAGAGTATTATTTATTTATTTTAGAGAAAGCAAGAGAGCAGGAGTAGGGGGAGGGGCAGAGGCAGAGGGAGAAACGGACCCCCGCTGAGCAGGGAGCCCGATGTGGGGCTTGATCCCAGGACCCTGAGATCATGACCTGAGCAGAAATCAAGAGCCAGACATTCAACTGACTGAGCCACCCAGGTGCCCCTGTTCTTTATTTTATTTTATTTTTCTGTTCAGAAATGAGAAATAGTTCCATTTTCCAATCCTGAAATTCCCACAATTGTTACTCAATCTCCTCTCTTTCCCTTTCATCCGTTCTTGTAGACAGGCTTACTCCTTCCCAAGCTCATTTCTCTGTAGTGCCTTCACTGCTGTGGCGAATATCAACCAATCATGCGACTACCATCCTATTTCTTCAACCACAGCCACGAGTTACGTGGGTGTGTGATCTACCTTCCCGGCTGTCCCATGTGGTTGGGTTACTGGATTTTCCACCATCCCCGGGTCCCAACAGTGATTCCTTTGCCACCTTTGCCCGGCCCCCAAGCCAATCTCAGCATTTGCTAAACATTTGTTGTATCCTGTTTCCAGTTCCAGTTTGCATGCCGGTCAGCTTACCTCAGTATCAGACAGCACCCAGCTCTTGTGCCGTCCAGTACGCGTACTTACTTCTCATTTTACGTGAAGGCCCCGGCTGGGCTGTGGCTCTGCTGAGGCTGACGTTGTGCTGCTGATATTGTGGTTCAGGACAAACAGCGGGTGTGTCCCCAGCTCTCAGTGCATCTCCTCGTGCTGGGACTCAGGCTGATGGGGCAGCCGAGCTGAGGCCGGGAAAGACGGGGGGAAGGGGCCAGGCAGAGCCATGCAATCCATTGGCACCTTCCACATGGCAGGCCGCATGCGGCTCCCACTCCGGGCCCAGTGGCCAAGCATCCGCGTGACTGAACACAGAGGAGCATTGTCTCCCACAGATGACAGGGCAGCCCAGGATTGGGGGTGGGGGTGGATGGCTTCATCAGATGAGTGCTTTTGAGCAGCAATAAAATTATCAGACAGATCATTATGGAGATATTATCAGTTATCATGGAGAATAACTGAGAATTCTCCAGTTGAGGTTTTAACTTCATGACCATGCACAAACGGAACACACCTGCATCACCAGCCCTGAGAGTGGAAAAAGACCATTATTAGCAAATTCGGAGTGTTCCCGTATCCCTTTCCAGGTGCATCCACACCAAGGGCAAGACATCACCTACCTGGTGTCCAACAGCGTGGATGAGTTGTGGCCCTTGTCCCCTTTTCATAATTGGGACCCCAGTGTACATTCCTTTGTGTTGGCTTTTGTCACCCAACAGGACATGAGTCTTAGTCTGCTTGGGCCGCTATAACAGAATGCCACCGTCTGGGGGCCTATAAACCGTCGGCACTGATTTCTTCTAGAGGTGGGGAGTCCCAGATCCAGGTGACCGCAGATTCTGCGTCTCATGAGAGCCTGCTTCCTGGTCCACAGATGGCGTCTTCTGGCTGTGTCCTCACGTGGGAAAGGGGCGAGGGGGCTCCCTGGGGGCTCTTTTATGAGGACACTAATCCCGTCCTGAGGGCTCCACCCTCATGACCTCACCACCTTCCAGAGGCCCCGCCTCCTGACACCACGACCTTGAGAGTTTAGTTTGAACATTATGAATTTGGGGACACAGACATCCGTCCATAGCAGGGGGTGTGGAGCCAACCACACTGTTTCCTGACGTGGCAGAGGGATCCTCCCGCTCAGCGCTCCCTAATGTCACCATGTATGCACCTGCTGCAGTTTATAAAACCGTGGCCCCATCGATCAGCATGTGGAGAGGTAAGGTCTAAGAGCCACCTGGCACATCTGTTGCTCCCATAACACATTCCTTTTCCTTGCCCTCTGCCTCTCACGTGCCAGTGTCTCTGGCTCACGTGGATACGCAGACGCTTTGCATCGACGCCGGACCCAGGACAAATGGAGGTCAGAGGCTGAAGGGGTGAGTGGGAGTCTCTATCAGGCTACACGTCAAGCCACGGATGGACGAGTCCAGATGAAGCCTCCACCCGGGAACGCGTGACGTGATGTAGAGCCAGAAGGAACGTTTGCCCAGACTCCTGCGTCTAATCGGTGTGCTTAAACCAATTGTCCGAGTCTCTGATTTCCTCGGACTTAGAGCAAAGCACTCATTTATGCAGGGAAGATATAAAACATCAGTTACTACTTAACTTCCTCCCTGTCTTCCGATTTTATACTCACTCAGTATCTTCTTCCAGGTGAATTTAGCACCTGGTTGGAGCAGCTTGTTCATCTTTACATTTTTAATTTTAAAAATTTACTGGGCTTACTTTCAATGATCCCTATAAAAGATTATTGTCCCTTCTTTCTAAATTTAGCAAACATCTGGGGTTACCACTTATTTTACTAGATATTACCCAAAACTAAATTGCAAAATGAATTCAGTTACGTCTACTATCTTAGAATCAATAGAATCTACGTGCACTGCTTTGTTTTAGGAGAGAGAATTAGAGTCTATGTTTTTTTGTTTTTGTTTTTTTTTTTTACTGTTGCCCTTTTGCCTCCTTAGTGCCTGAAAGCAACTATCTGGAAGTATTTTTAGCCAAGCCTTTTTTAAATGATTTTCACAGGACCTGACTCCTGACTGGATGTTGCTTACAGAAACACCAGGCCAAATGTGTATTAGTCTCCAGTCACACCTTGGTTTTGGCCTCCGGCGAATGTCAGGTCTGATCAAACTGGACTCGTAGCAAGGTCTTTTGTCTGCAGCCACTTCTTAGTAAACTTTTGAGCTTCGATATTCTTTGCCTTGGAGACAGACACGTACAGAAGAAACTTACCCCCTTTCTTTTGTTTTAAGGCAAGCTCAAACGAGTGTTTGCTTGTAAGTAATTCTATCCTTGAAAGGCCAAAGGTGTTTTTGAACAGCTGATTTTGATTATAGCACATATTGTGCTGTGGTGGAAAACAAACAAAAATGATACCAGTGATAGTGATGATTGCAATTGCAATTAATGTATACTGAGCAGTGACAAGACAGAGGCACAAAAGCGATGGGCTATTTTAAGCTATGGCCCCTTCCTTCGAGAATCTCATGGCCTATCGAGCTTATGAAAATGATTACAGATCGACGGGGTAAGCTCAGGGATGGAGATTTCCTGAGAAAAAGGCCAAAGCACATGAAGGAAATCGCATGCCACGGTCCTTTTTGTTCTGGGGCAGTGTAAAATGACAAAATTCATTCAGGACAGAAGGCAGACAGAAGGAAGTTCTTTGTGCGCCAAGGAAAAGGCCAATACAACTCTCTCCAAGTACCTGTTTATTGTGTCTGTCACAGGTTAAATTCATATTCCTACTGTTAATAAACTTTTCCATCAAAAATTGACATTTATGCATTTGCAAGACACCTTGAGCAGGACCGGACTAAGCTTTCCACTTTCTAAGAGATGGATACACACAGACGTTAGGGACCATCAGCCCACATACTAGACACACTTATTTCTAGACATGTAAGGGCACTTGTATGTAGGATTTGGTTTCGTGCTTGTATGTAATTCTTTTCTCTTAATCAGGGAGATGTCAGCAATATTATTCAGTGAAGAGGGGCATGGTAAATATTTTAGGCTTTATGGGCCAAGGGGCAAAATAGGGTGCTATGTAGAACATATAGAACTATTTAAAATTGTAAAAAAAAAAAAAACATTTTTAGCTTGCATGCTTTAAAAAACAGGCAGCGGATTGGATTTGGTCCTTGGCCTAAGCCTAAATATTACTTCTATAGATTACTATAATGTACATTATTTGTACTGATACAAAGCTCTTAGATGTATCAGTTTTAAAATATCAATAATTTATTATTATAATAATTTATTATTAAAAATAATTTAGAATAATTAAAATAATTTATAATTAATAAATAATTTAAAATAATTTAAAAATATAGTATACTAATATTAAAAATAATTCAAAAATATAGCATACTATAAAAATAATTAAAAAATATAGTACACTATATTTAATTGCAATGGTTTCAGGGACTATTTAGGAACTATAAGTTTTTCCCTCAAAATAGAAAATACATTTTAAATACCTTCTCCAAACATTTCATTCATTCTTATAAAATATTTGTAAGATGGGTGCAACTGTGGGCAGTGTGTCTGTGTTATCATTTTGTTTTTAGTGTTACGCATTGCTTTGGAATTATGCACAGAGAATATTTGAAATTGAAAAAAAATATGTGAGCAGGAAGGGTTTGCTGTATTCAACAAAGCAGCAAAATCAATTAACAGCCCTCGACCCAGTTGAATCTCTCTGTGACACCTCAGCAAAGCCAGTCACTGACCAGCTGGATCAGCTTGAAGGTTAAAAATTCTGCATCTCCAGATGCCCGCACCTTCAAACGAGCTAAGCTCCTGTGGTACTGGGACAAATATATCTTCTCTCCTTTAAAGGGAGAAGCTGTAGGAATTGTATTTTTCTTTGTCCACAGACGTGTGTGTGTGTGTGTGAAATCATACAAGCACATCAGAAGAAAACACCCCAAATTAAAGAAGAAGGAAGGTCATAGAATGTAAGTGATGGGAGGCTCTGTCATCATCTTCCTTGACAATTTTTGCTTTTCCTTTTATGCAAATAATTTCCAATCTTTCAGCTATTTGTCAGCACAGGAGGTTGTCATTGTTATGGAGATGATCCTTTACCTTCCCTGTCTTCCTATCAGTGTAGCTGCAGCTAATTCGGTGCACTGATGTAAGATTATTATCGGGTTGAGCACTTACCTGACAAAATTTATGGTGATGAGTCGGGTACGTATTGGATATGCCAGTGCTCCCTGATCATGAGTTACAGCATTCCCATTAGTTGGTGATAGCTGTCAAAAATACTGTTGTTATCATTTTATTTACTTCTGACATTTGAAGGTCACTTATAGTTTCAATTAAATTTTTCCTTTGTCAACTCAGAAATACCACTCAATGTACCTCTCTATTGCTCTTGAAATTGCAGTAGCAGTCCAGGAACTGATTATTTTGAGATTGCCTCTCCAAGCTAGTTATTGAGAAGATAATGATTATTGAGTGCCACAAATATATTGGGAACCCCACATAATGGAGAAAAGGACCTGTCTGTCCCACCAGGTAGACGTGTGTCTGAATGGAACACAAACCCTCCGTCCGTTTTCTGAACTCTGAACGCTAGTACTTGTATTGGTCTTCTTCCTGGTCACTAAGTAGGCTGTGTTCCCCCTGCTCCTGGGCATTTCCAGCGTAAGTGATGCCCTTCGTGTAGGAAAGGACTCCTTTTCCTCATTTCTGGTATTTTCTTCCATATGCATTGACTGAGAACACCAAAAAACACAGAGAAAGAGAGGTTTGGGAAGCAAATTAAAATCTGGGGGCACCTGGGTGGCTCAATCGGTTGAACATAAACTCTTGGCTTCAGCTCAGGTCATGATCTCAGGGTTGTGAGATTGAGCCTTGAGTTGGGCTCCACACTCAGTGGGGAGTCTGCCTGACATTCTCTCTCTCTCCCTCTCTCTCTGCCCCTCCCCACCATGTGCTCTCTCTATCTAAAAATAAATAAATAAATCTTTTTAAAAATCTGGACTGTAGCTTTGTTGAGAACGGCATTTTGACCTCATAGTTTACAGTGACCAACATTGTACATAGCAGCTGATTAACAATAGTGATGTTGGACCATAGATGTTGGTCGATAAGAATTTTTGCCTTGGACAATATTGTAGTTTATGGCAACTTTCACCATATATGTCTGAATGATTCTTGGTAGCCTTCAGCCAAAATGGGGAAGGAAGTTTGGAGTATTGGTCTCATATTACACAGGATCATCTTTTCCTGAGTAGAGTTACTGAGGCAAAGATTTGACTACAGGGAAGAAAAGTCTTTTCAACAACAGGGCTTTTAGATTTCAAAGATGAAACAATATTTGTTTGTTTTAAATTGCAAGATAATTGCAATTTCCTGATCACTCTCAGTGTTAATAAGTCTACCTTGCACTGGTTAAAGTCAGGTCTAACCACTCAGAATCAAACGGACTGCCTCACATTCCATTCTGAATTCAGAACTGATGAAGAATGTGTGGAAAGTCTAGGGTTCGATTCAGGTGCTCAAGAGTCACTCCCCAGCATGTGGCCCCCAGTTGAGGCTGGATTAGTTAATTACAGAGAAAGCAGAACTGCCCTAGGAATGAGTTTTCCCAGGCCTGAGCAATTCTAGAGTTGGGAACAGTGGAGGCCACAGGAGTACAAAATTGAAAATGCTTGCTTATAAAGAGTGAGGACACTGTGTCATTAGACAGAGCCCACTATCGATGCATGTGTGCATTCTCCACCACGTACGGTTAACCTAGCACCATAATTAACCTCTTCATAGGACATTTCTCACATATTTTAATATCACATCTCATAGGCTTCAGATCAACTTTGTCCCAGGTATCTAAAACCAAAATGATTTGTTCCATCCACATTCTTTCACTGTCTCACTTATTGGTTAAGTGAACAAACTAAGGAAATGTTGGGGGATACTTTTTTTTCCCTCTCCTGATAGTTTTTTCCATATCCTTCAGCTTAACCCGTGAGCTTTACTCGACTCACCTCCCCATTTGTTCCTTGTAGGTCAGGAATATTTGTCTGGTGAACGTGAAAAGAAAACTAACTCCATTTTTTCTTAAAGATTTTATTTATTTATTTGTCAGAGAGAGAGAGAGAAATAGAGAGCAAACACAAGCAGGAGGAGGGGCAGAGGGAGAGGCAGACTCCCTGCTGAGCAGGGAGCCTGATGCAGGACTTGATCCCAGGACCCCGGGATCATGACCTGAGCTGAAGTCAGATGCTTAAGTGACTAAGCCACCCAGGAATCCCAGGTAAACCAACTCTAAAGAAACAAAAACTCTGAACTTACTACACAAAGATGGACAGAAGTATGTTTAAAGAACTAGATGAAAACACAAAGAACTAAAGGAAATCACAAAGATTATATATAAACAAAATGAGAATATTAACAAAGAGATAGAAATTATTAAAAAAAACATTCTGTAGCTCTAAAATACAATAACTGAATTGGAAATTCACTGAAGGGGTTCAACTGTAGAATTGAACAGATAGAAGAATGAACCAGTAAACTTAAGGACAGGTTATTTGAAATGTTCAGATCTGAGGAACAAAAAGAAAAAAAAGAATGAAGAAGAGTGAACAAAACCTAAGGGATGGAACTTGAGGAACATCATCAAGTGAACAAATACATGAATTACGGGACTCTCAGGAGAAGAGACAGAGAAAGGTGCAGAGATGATTTTAAGAAATAATAGCTGAAAACTCCCCAAATTTGAGGAAGACACACAAATCCAAGAAGTTCTACAAACTCCAAGTAAGATAAACTGAAAGGAACCCAGTGAGACATAAAATCACACTGTCAAAAGACAAAGGTAAAGGGGAAATCTTGAAAAGAGCAAGAGAAAAGCAATTCATCACAGATATTTTAGCAAAAACCTTAGAAGCCAGAAGGCAGTGAGATGGTATATTTAAAACACCAAAAAACCCCCCATAATCAAGCATCCTATATTTGGCAAAACCAAAAACCGTCCTGCAAAAAAGAGGGACAAACTAACACATTGTCAGACAAATAATGGCTGGGGGAGTTCACCACCACTAAACCTGACTTAAAAGAAGTGTAAGAGAATCTTTAAGTTGAAATGAAAGGACAACAGACAGAAACTCAAAGCCATGTGAAAATATAAAGTTCTCCAGTAAGGGTAAATACATGGAAAAATACTTTTTAAAAAAGAAATATTATTGTGAAATGGTTTATAGCACCACTTTTTGTTTTCTAAAGGATTTAAAATAAAAATGCCTAAAAATAATTATAAATCTGTATTAATATAGACTTAATTCCAACAAAATACTAACACATTGATTTCAACAGTGTATTAAAAGGATTATGCACCGGAGAGGCGGAGCAAGATGGTGGAGGGGTAGGAGACTTGGATTTCGTCTGCTCTCAGGAATTCAGCTGAATAGGGATCAAACCATTCTGAACACCTACGAACTCAACAGGAGATCGAAGAGAAGCGTAGCAACAACTCTCTGAACAGAGATGCGACCACTTACTAGAAGGTAGGACGTGCGGAGAAGTGAATCCGAGGGGATATTCCGGAAGATAGATGGCGGGGGAGGGGCCTCCGCCGGCCGCTTCTGGCAAGTGCTAGAACCGCGGAGCACAAAATCGGACCTTTTAGAAATCGGCTCCGCTGACGGACGTTGCTCTAGTGGCTAAGTGGGGGGTGGAACCCTCGCGGGACAGTGTGGTCTCAGGACCCTCGGGGTCACAGAAAGACCGGGGGTGCCTGAGTGCGCCAGAGCTCCCAGGTATCGGAGCGGGGAAGCCGGCTGCAGAGACGGAGCCGAGGCGCGGGCTCTCAGCTCGGGGTGGCCATAAACTGTGATCCGCGGCCCAGTCGGGCCACTGCTCCTCCAGCAGGGACCCAACAAGCAGCAGATCCTGGGAGACTCCCCTTCCTCCCCCGGGAGGAGCGGCGCGGGAGCGCACCGCAGGGATCTGCTGGGTTTGGAGACTCCACACCAAGTCGGGTGCCAGAGATAGAAACGCTCGGTCACAGGCCGGGTGAGCACGGAGTGCGGCCGGAGACCGGGGAGACGGGAGTGACTGACTGCTTTTCTCTAGGGGCGCACTGAGGAGCAGGGCCCCGAGTTCTCGGCTCCTCTGGGTGGAGATTGGGAGGCCACCATTTTCACTCTCATCCTCCAAGTGCCAAGAGCTTGCAGGGAACAAAAGCTCCCAAGAGCAAACCCGAGCAGATTGCTTAGCCTGGACCGGCAAGGGCAGGGCAATTCCGCCTCCGGCAAAGACATCTGGGAACCAGGGCAACAGGCCCATCCCCCAAAGATCAACACAAACAGCAAGACAAGACCAAGTTTACCGATCAAGGAGAACGGGAGAACTCAGGCGCTAAGGGAATACTGCACATAGAATTCAAAGCTTTTTTAACCATGATTCATTAGTTTTTCAAAGTTAATTTTTTAACTGTTTTTTTAATTTTTCTTTTTCCCCTTTTCAACCAACATCTTATCAGTCCCTTTTTAAAAAAAAATTTATTTTTCAGTTTTAGAGTCATATTCTATCGCTTCATAGTAGTTACCCTTATTTTTGGCATATATATATAAGTTGTTCTCTCTTTAAAATTTTGAGATACAGTTTCTTCTAACAGATCAAAATATACCCTAAATCTCTAGTGTATGGCTTTGTTCCAGTCTCCTGCCTGATCATATTCTCTCCCTTTTTTTTTAAATCTTCTTCTTTCTTTTTTCAAACTGATCAATGCCTTTTATAAAATCTTTTATAATTTTCATCTTTACAGTCCTCTTCCATCCCTTCATTGTATCAACCCTTATTTTGTACATATATAAGTCTTTCTTTCTTTACAATTTTAGGAGGCACTATCTTCTAACAGACCAAAATACACCTAAAATCTAGTGTGTGGCACTGATCTATGGCACTAGCCTGATCATATTTGATCATATTCTGTTTTTATTTGTTCTGTTTTTGTTTGTTTGTATCTTTTTCTTTTTTTTTTTCTTCTCTTTCTTTTTTCTTTCTTTCCCTTTCTTTTACCCTGGTTTCAGGTCTTTTCTGATTAGTTCACAGTATATTTTCTGGGGACATTGTTAACCTATTAGCATTTTGTTCTCTCATTCATCTGTTCTCCTCTCGACAAAATGACAAGACGAAAAAAATCACATCAGCAAAAAGAACAAGAGGTAGTACTGTCTGCCAGGGACCTACTCAATACGGACATTAGTACGATGTCGGACCAAGAGTTCAGAATCATGATTTTAAAGATACTAGCTGGGCTTAAAAAAAGCATGGAAGTTATTAGAGACACCCTTTCTGGAGAAATAAAAGAACTAAAATCTAACCAAATTGAAATAAAAAAAGGCTATTAATGAGGTGCAATAAAAAATGGGGGCACTAACTGCTAGGATAAATGAGGCAGAAGAGAGAATTAGTGATATAGAAGACCAAAGGATGGAAAATAAAGAAGCTGAGAAAAAGAGAGAGAAACAACTACTGGATCACGAGGGCAGAATTCGAGAGATAAGTGATACGGTAAGACGAAACAACATTAGAATAATTGAGATCCCAGAAGAAGAAGAAAGAGAGAGAGGGGCAGAAGGTATATTGGAGCAAATTATAGCAGAGAGCTTCCCTAATGTGAGGAAGAAAACAGGCATCAAAATCCAGGAGGCACAGAGAACCCCTCTCAAAATCAATAAAAATAGGTCAACACCCCGACATCTAATAGTAAAACTTACGAGTCTCAGAGACAAAGAGAAAATCCTGAAAGCAGCTCGGGAGAAGAGATATATAATCTACAAAGGTAGAAACATTAGATTGGCAACAGACCTATCCACAGAGACCTGACAGGTCAGAAAGGACTGGCATGATATCTTCAGAGCACTAAACGAGAAAAATATGCAGCCAAGAATACTATATCCAGCTAGGCTGTCATTGAAAATAGAAGGAGAGATAAAAAGCTTCCAGGACAAACAAAAACTAAAGGAATTTGCAAACACAAAACCAGTCCTCCAAGAAATATTGAAAGGGGTCCTCTAAGCAAAGAGAGAGCCTAAAAGCAGCATAGACCAGAAAGGAACATAGATAATATGCAGTAACAGTCACCTTACAGGCAATACAATGACACTAAATTCATATGTTTTAATAGTTACCCTGAATGTAAATGGGCTAAATGCCCCAATCAAAAGACAAAGGCTATCAGATTGGAAAAAAAACAAGACCCATCGATATGCTGTCTGTAAGAGACTCATTTTAGACCCAAAGACACCCCCACATTGAAAGTGGGGGGGACCATTTACCATGCGAATGGACACCAAAAGAAAGCTGGGGTGGCAATCCTTATATCAGACAAATTAGATTTTAAAACAAAGATTGTAATAAGAGATGAGGAAGGACACTATATCATATTAAAGGGTCTATCCAGCATAAGATGTAACAATTGTAAATATCTATGCCCCTAACATGGGAGCAGCCAATTATATAAGGAAATTAATAACAAAAGCTAAGAAACACATCGACAACAATACAATAATAGTGGGGGACTTTATCACCCCCCTGACTGAAATGGACAGATCATCTAAGCAAAAGATCAACAAGAAAATAAAGACTTTAAAGGACACACTGGACCAAATGGACTTCATAGAAATATTCAGAACATTCCATCCCAAAGCAACGGAATACACATTCTTTAGTGCCCATGGTACATTCTCCAGAATAGATCACATCCTAGGTCACAAATCAGGTCTCAACTGCTGCCAAAAGTTTGAGATTATTCCCTGCCTATATTCAGACCACAATGCTTTGAAACTAGAACTCAATCACAAGGGGAAAGTCGGAAAGAACTCAAATACATGGAGGCTAAAGAGCATCCTACTAAAGAATGAATGGGTCAACCAGGAACTTAAAGAAGATTTGAAAAAATTCATGGAAACCAATGAAAATGAAAACACAACTGTTCAAAATCTTTGGGATGCAGCAAAGGCAGTCCTAAGAGCAAAGTATATAGCAATACAAGCCTTTCTCAAGAAACAAGAAAGGTCTCAAATACACAACCTAACCCTACACCTAAAGGAGCTGGAGAAAGAACAGCAAATAAAGCCTAAACCCAGCAGGAGAAGAGAAATCATAAAGATCAGAGAAGAAATCAATGAAATAGAAACCCAAAGAACAGTAGAACAGATCAACGAAACTGGGAGCTCGTCCTTTGAAATAATTAACAAGATTGATAAAGCCCTGGCCAGACTTATCAAAAAGAAAAGAGAAATGACCCAAATCCACAAAATCATGAATGAAAGAGGAGAGATCACAACCAACACCAAAGAAATACAAACAATTATAAGAACATATTATGAGCAACTCTATGACAGCAAATTAGATAACCTGGAAGAAATGGATGGATTCCTAGAGAGGTATCAAGTACCAAAATTGAACCAGGAAGAAATAGAAAACCTGAACAGACCTATAACCACTAAGGACATTGAAGCAGTCATCAAAAATCTCCCAACAAACAAAAGCCCAGGGCCAGATGGCTTCCCAGGGGAATTCTACCAAACATTTAAAGAAGAATTAATACCTATTCTCCTGAAACTGTTCCATAAAATAGAAATGGAAGGAAAACTTCCAAACTCATTTTATGAGGCCAGCATTACCTTGATCCCAAAACCAGACAAAGACCCCATCAAAAAGGAGAATTACAGACCAATATCCTTGATGAACATGGATGCAAAAATTCTCACCAAAACCTAGCCAATAGGATCCAACAGTACATTAAAAGGATTATTCACCATGATCAAGTGGGATTTATCCCTGGGCTGCAAGTTGGTTCAACATCCATAAATCAATCAACGTGATACAATACATTAACAAAAGAAAGAACAAGAATCATATGATCCTCTCAATAGATGCAGAAAAAACATTTGAAAACGTACAGCATCCTTTTTTGATCAAAACTCTTCAGAGTATAGGGATAGAGGGTACCTACCTCAATATCATAAAAGCCATCTATGAAAAACCTACAGCAAATATCATTCTCAATGGGGAAAGGCTGAGAGGTTTCCCCTAAGGTCAGGAACGCGGCAGGGATGTCCACTCTCACCACTGCTATTCAACATAGTATTAGAAGTCCTAGCCACAGTAATCAGACAAAAAAAGAAATCAAAGGCATCCAAATCGGCAAAGAGGAAGTCAAACTCTCACTCATTGCAGATGATATGATACTGTATGTGGAAAACCCAAAAGCCTCCACCCCACAACTGCTAGAACTCATACAGGAGTTCGGTCAAGTGGCAGGACATAAAATCAATGCACAGAAATCAGTGGCATTCCTATACACTAACAACAAGACAGAAGAGAGACAAATTAAGGAGTCGATCCCATTTACAACTGCACCCAAAACCATATTATAACTAGGAATAAATTTAACCAAAGAGGCAAAAGATCTGTACTCAGAAAACTATAAAATACTCAGGAAAGAAATTGAAGAAGACACAAAGAAATGGAAAAACGTTCCATGCTCATGGATTGGAAGAACAAACATTGTGAAGATGTCAATGCTACCTAGAGCAATCTACACATTCAGTGCAATCTCCAAAAGAATACCAACCACTCTTTTCATAGAAATGGAACAAATAATCCTAAAATTTGTATGGAACCCGAAGAGACCCCAAATAGCCAGAGGAATCTTGAAAAAGAAAAGCAAAGCTGGCGGAATCACAATTCTGGACTTCCAGCTCTATTACAAAGGTGTCATCATCAAGACAGTATGGTACTGGCACAAAAACAGACAGATAGTTCAATGGAACAGAATCGAGAGCCCAGAAATGGACCCTCAACTCTATGGTCAACTCATCTTCGACAAAGCAGGAAAGAATGTCCAATGGCAAAAAGACAGTCTCTTCAACAAATGGTGTTGGGAAAATTGGACAGCCACATGCAGAAGAATGAAACTGGACCATTTCCTTACACCACACACAAAAATAGACTCCAAATGGTTGAAAGACCTAAACGTGAGACAGGAGTCCATCAAAATCCTAAAGGGGAACACAGGCAGGAACCTCTTCCTATAAACATCGCCAAAGGCAAGGGAAGCAAGGGCAAAATGAACAATTGGGATTTCATCAAGATAAAAAGCTTTTGCACAGCAAAAGAAACAGTCCACAAAACCAAAAGACAACCGACAGAATGGGAGTAAATATTTGCAAATGACATATCAGATAAAGGGCTAGTATCCAAAATCTATAAGAACTTGTCAAACTCAACCCCCAAAGAACAAAGAATCCAATCAAGAAATGGTCAGACGACATGAACAGACATTTTTCCAAAGAAGACATCCAAATGGCCAACAGACACATGAAAAAGTGCTCAACATCGCTCGGCATCAGGGAAATCCAGATCAAAACCCCATGAGATACCACCTCACACCAGTCAGAATGGCTAAAATGAACAAGTCAGGAAACGACAGATGCTGGCGGGGATGCGGAGAAAGGGGAACCCTCCTACACTGTTGGTGGGAATGCAAGCTGGTGCAGCCACTCTGGAAAACAGTATGGAGGTTCCTCAAACAGTTGAAAATAGAGCTACCATACGATCCAGCAATTGCACTACTGGGTATTTACCACAAAGATACAAATGTAGGGATCCGAAGGGGTACGTGCACCCCAATGTTTATAGCAGCATTGTCCACAATAGCCAAACTGTGGAAAGAGCCAAGATGTCCCTCGACAGATGAATGGATAAAGAAGAAGTGGTATATACACACAATGGAATATTATGCAGCCATCAAAAGGAATGAGATCTTGCCATTTGCAATGACATGGATGAAACTGGAGGGTGTTATGCTGAGTGATATAAGTCAATCAGAGAAAGACATGTATCATCTGACCTCAGTGATATGAGGAATTCTTAATCTCAGGAAACAAACTGAGGTTTACTGGAGTGGTGGGGGTGGGAGGGATGGGGTGGCTGGGTGATAGACATTGGGGAGGGTATGTGCTATGGTGAGCATTGTGAATAGTCCAAGACTGTTGAATCACAGATCTGTACTTCTGAAACAAATAATGCAATATATGTTAAGAAGAAAAAAAGAAGAAGAAGATAGCATGAAGGGAAGAATGAAGGGGAGTAAGTCAGAGGGGGAGACGAACCATGAGAGGATGGACTCTGAAAAACAAACTGAGGGTTCTAGAGGGGAGGGCGGTGGGCAGATGGGTTCTCCCTGTGATGGGTTTTAAAGAGGGCACGTTCTGCATGGAGCACTGGGTGTCATGTAGAAACAATGAATCATGGAACACCACATCAAGAACTAATGATGTAATGTATGGTTATTAACATAACAATAAAAATTTAAAAAAAGGATTATGCACCATGACTAAATGGGATTCATCCCTGGAATACAAGGATCGTGAAATCTATAAACCTAAATCAGTGCAGTACACCACATTAGCAGAATGAGGAACACACACACACACACACTATTGTCAGTTTTACAGAAAAATAATTTGATAAATTTCAACACTCTTCCATGATAAACACACACACACACACCAAACTAGGAATATAGGGCAACTATCTCAACATAATAAAGACCATCTAGGGAAAACCCCACAGATAACAGCACATTCAATGGTGAAAGACAGAAAGCTTTTCCTCTCAGATCAGACACAAGAGAAGGATGCCTGCTTTCACTTCTTCAATTGAACATAGAACTAGAATCCTAGCCAGAGCAATTAGGCAAGAAAAAGAAATAAAAGTCATCCAACTTGGAAAAGAATAATAAAATTATTTCTTTTCACAGATGATATTATCTTATCTGTAGAAAACCGTAAAGTTTTAAAAAAGCTATTAGAACTAATCAATGAATTCAGGAAAGTTGCAGGACACAGAATCAACACACAGGTGCCGGTTGCACTTCTGTTCACTAACAAAGAACCACTTGAAAAGGAAACGTAGAAAATAATTCCATTTACACTAGCATCAGCACCATGAGGGATTCCTTCATGCCCACCAGGTTGGCTACTCTTAAAATAAAACACGAAGTAGCAAGTGTCAGTGAGGATGTGGAGAACCTGGAGCTCTTGGGTGTTGTCAGTGGGAATGTAAAATGGGGCAGCCGCTGTGGGAAATGAGGTGGCAGTTCCTCCAAAGAGTCAGCATGGACTTACCACGTGATCCAGCAGTTCCGTTTCAGGGCATACACCCAGACAAATTAAAGGTGGGGACTCAAAAAGAAATGGCGGAACTTGTCTAATGAATCCAGTTTCAATTTGGGATAACGTGCAAAGCTCTGAAGTTGGATGGTGGAAAGGGTTGCACAACACTGCAAATTTATTCCATGCTGCAGAACTCTACACTCGCAGATGATTAAAATGGCACATTTTATGTTATGGATGTTTTACAATAATAAATAAATAAAGCAAGCAAGCAAGCAAGCAACCCTTTGGAGGCACCAACAGACATTTATTTGTGTTCGTGAGTCAGACCTACCAGTCCACTGGGTTATCCTCATGAGAGCCAGGTCTGCCCACATTGGCTAGGCTCACTCGTGCCGGGGCTGGCTTCATGGGCTCGGGTCCTGGAGTCTGCCTGTGACATCTTGGTCTCTCTGTCGTCACCGCCTTAAAGTTCTTTATCCCATTTAACTGGAAGCTTCAGGTTTTTATTTTTCACTAGGCTCTGATGATTTTGTAGGTGGTCCTGCGCAGGAATCTGTGGGGTACTGCTGGGTCAGATGTGGAATGTCTCACTGTCCCAGAGGTGTGTAGGGTTGGCTGTCTGTGGGCTGTCATCACCTGCAAGGCTAACCGAGGATGGTTCACATTGTGGGTGCAGAGTTCAGGGATGGGGAGGGCAAGGAGAGAGAGGGAAAGAGAGAGAGAGAAAGAGACACAGAGATGCTCCTTCTTTTGCATGGGGTATGTGGGTCAGAGGTTGTCTACTGTCCTGGAGACAGGAAAGACATTAGGGCTATTTGTTCAAATGGAACGTGGGACGCCATTGGATTCAGGGACCTATGGGCGGAATAATTTCTTTATGATGTGGTGTGAACCAGTAAGCCAGAATATCGTAGATGCTCTATGCATTTCACTTCTCTTTTTTTCTCAGCTCATATAGCCCTTGACGTCACCAAAAACCCTTAAGACTATTTTAAATAAGACATTTCAACCTTATTGTTGTAGGACAAACTGATTTTCTCAATGAAAACACACGATTTATTTCCACTTATCCACCTTAAATTTTTGTTGAAAACTTAACAAGAAGAATTCTGTCATCCTGTTTACCAACTATCTATCTCATCTCTGTGTCATTGAGTCTGAAAAATAAATGAAATCAGAGCTATTAATGTGAAAAAAGGGTAGTCAGACAACATCTACTTTAAATAGAAAATAAACCCATGTTATGGAGAAAACAGATAGGGAAGGAAGCTGCTCCCAGGAGAGCCAATGGGGCGGTCTGCAAATGGAAAGAATATGTGACTGTGGGATCACCAGGAACTGGGCTCTGGTGTGTATTCGTGCAATCACCTTCCCTGAATTATTTTGCAAGTGAGCTCTGCAAGAAAACGAGCCAGTCTGTGGAAACCCGAGGACGAGTGTGCCTCGCCCAGCGAGCCTGCTGCCCCAGTCTCTGCCATCAGCCATGCAGGCGCCAACCCGGTTGTGTTTTCTTCTAAATGCCACGCTATGCTTCAGCGCCTAAAGCAATCTCTCCAATATTGCTTACATTTAAATATTTGTTTATCCCACGGAGATTCAAACAGATGCAGCCCTCTCTGAATACGCAAGACTCTCAGGAGCTCCGATGCGAAAGAAAGCAACCAAGATTGTTTCCTGTGGTAGGTGGCAACATACGTGTGTCACACACCACACAGGCACACACACACATACACACGAAACTAATGTACAAGCAAAACAGCAACTTTTCTTTTTGTAACACAGTATAGGTCTGTTCTGGTAATTTCCCTAACTGTTAATTATCATAATAATTACTCACCTGGGGAAGTCAGGAGGTGATGCCCGTAGTTACATTGTACTGTGTAGACAGGGAGAGCGTGAAGGGATTAATTATACCGTGTTAGGCTGGCAATGACATCTTTGTGGGGCTGAAACTGAGTTTGTGGAGTTGGAGCTTTGCATGCTTTCTAACGGGGGGTTGTTCAGACGGCAGATTCCCCTGGCCTCTGTCAGAGTCAGGTAAGTCTATAGCGGGTCCCAAACTGTTCATGGAACAGGGGAAATGCTGATTTTTTTTTTAAAGATTTTATTTATTTATTTGACAGAGAGAGAGAGCAGAAGCAGGGGGAGCAGCAGACAGAGGGAGAGGCAGGCTCCCCGCTGAGCAGGGAGCCCGATGCGGGGCTCGATCCTGAGACCCCGGGATCATGACCTGAGCTGAAGGCAGACACTTCATTTCACAGGGAGACTCAGCCGTCCTGGTGTCCTGGAAATGCTAAATTTTGAGTGCGTTGATTGTCCATATAACACCCCAATTTAGTTAAATTATTTTTTAAAATACAGCTTTCATGGTTTATGCTCTTCCTTTTGCTGACTTATCCCTTGTTCTGTCTGCTCTTCGCAGTTTTGGCAGGAATCCCACCCCTTGCAGACAGGAACGACTTTCTCACCAGCAAGGCCATGAAAAACTCAAGATGTCCTAACTGCCCTGGAAAGGTGCCGATTCTTCTTCCGTGCAGCTTTCCCTTCTTTAAAAAAGCAAATAGAACCACACACGTCTTTGCAGGGGTCTGAAAGCACTCCGAGGGACCCACGCAGGATATAGTAACTTGGAGAAGAAAGATCACAGCTGGCTTCTTAAAAGGCAGAAGGGACAGATGGAAAAATATACACGAGAAGATGCAATGCCTATTGGCCACTCTCCTTAAAGGTGAAAACCGGATGAACTAGTGATGAAAATAAAAAATTTTGAGTCTTCTATTGATTTAAGATATCCAAACCAACCCTATTTATATTACACCCAGAAATCGAGAGATTTCTTTAAGAAATGTGGGTTTTTTGTTTTTGAGGTTTTTGTCTTTGGTGATTTAAATATAATTTAGGCCCAGGTAATGCCACGTTCCCTTACAGAGCCAGTTAAAAAAAAAAAAAAGGTAAAGCATGAAAAATGCCTTGAATCTCTGCTCCCAAGATCCCTGTCTTCCTTTGGGCATCCCGTCAGGGTCCCCATTTATTTATGGTCTTGGGCCCTTTCATTCTACTATCAGAAAGTAATTTGATCAATTAACGTGGAGCCAGGTCAAGTCTCTAATCATTCTTAAATTATGACCCCTTTATTTAGCAAGGACTAATAAGATCTGAAATAGCAGCATTTCAAGTATCAGCGTGGCAGGAGGGGATGGAGACTGCATCCCAGAAGCCAGACGGAGACTGGGTAAAGATGCTCTTGTAGCAACTAAGATTTTTCTTGCTCCTCTGAAGGTCAACAAGATCATCATCTGGAAAAACCAAACCATTTTCTAGGACTAGTCTCTAGGACACACTTGTTATAAAATCAGGAATTAATTTTCATTTTTGTGGAGGCATGGGTCTGGACTGTGGTCTGGGGAGACTGGGACGTTCGTCAAGCCATCCCCTGTTCACCCGCTGGGTTTCGCTAGCAGACCTCACTGCAGGGAACTTGGGGGGTGGGGAGGCACAGTTGGTGGAGGGGATGAGCAGAGGGAGCTCTGCTCAGGGGTCAGAGAGTACCTCCTTCCCAGCAGCCCATCTTTACATGCTTCTGAGCATGTGCTAATATTGTAAGTGGTAGCTAGTAATTTTGCCACTTGACTCATCATGGTCAAAATGTCCAAAGCAGTAATCATAGCACGGTGGAGTGAGCATCTTACTTGGAGTGATGTTGGACTATGCGGTGCTTAGCTCTGAACTGCAGTGCTGGACGTGGTCATTCTTTGAGACCCATCTTCTGCTTTGGTGCCTCTTGACATGAAGCATAATTGAGTAGATAAATCATCCATAATCTCCTCTATGAAGAGTTACCACACCTTTTATCTCTCCGTGGAAGTTGCTTGAAAAAAGTCTGAAAAATGTGTGCTCACCTTGGCTACAGTTCACAGACATTTTGTCTCCAGTTCTTCTTTTGACAATGTGGAGAGATTTTTTTTTCCCCGACTCATGCTGATGCAAAGAGAATTTGAGGATCTCTCTTTTCTCTTTTGTCCTTGGTTTAATTTGTGACCATCTTTTTTCCCATCCTGAAAGATAACTAGAAATCGGTCTTCTGAACAGTGATGTTTGCTGCTGACATTTTAAAAAGAAAAGCTGTCAAGACAGCCAGGACTTTTTCATATTTAAAATATCCCCTAGGTTATTCTGAATTTGCCTTTCATGTTTGATTTTTTTTTTAAGCTACTATAGTGTTTGAGGTCAACTGAAGATCGTTTTAAAGAGAGGGTGGTGTCTAAATTAAGAGTTCTTGAACGCAAAGCTTTCCCTTGACCCTTGTCGTCTTAACAGCAGTCGGTATTGATTAATAGCTTTTACAAGAAGGTTTTTAGGTATGGGTGATAATTCTTTTAGCACCCTTTGGGGATTTTAGAGATAGATTTGCTTTATGAAAAAGCAAGTCACAATTCCTTCTATTTTCTGCATGATCTTATTTCAATGCCTTATTGTATGCTTATCATTCATGACGTTTGGCTTTTGAATACCTTTGTGAAATGGGGTAGATATGAGGGGATAAATAATAAAAAAAAATAAAAAAAAACCCATAAATAAATGGGGACCCTGACGGGATGCCCAAAGAACGCAATGCTGAATATAAATTGGGATATGCCAAGGATCAATTTTAGAGACACGGGGCAGGGACGGGGGAGGTGTGTCAAACATCCATGAGCCACATTGAAGATTTTCACCTCCACCTGCTGTCAGGGATTCCTCCCAGGCAGGTGTGCAGGACCAGGATGAGTGGAGGGGGAAATGCCTTGGGATGACACTGGTGAAGAGCATGGGGTCTGGACGACACGAATATGCAGTTTGCCTGTGGCAGCTTGCTAAGTCCAGACATACCGCTTCTGTCTTACTTGGGTGCGTGTGCTGAGCACACCCACGCTTGTCACTTGGGGGGGTTGACGGAGCCCAGCTGGTGGTGAGAAGTTCTGGGGCAGGTCACCGTGGGTGCCCATCTCTACCAGGTCCATGACTTGTTACGAAAGTGTAAGACTCTGCTTCACCTGGCACGGCTCTGCTCCAGAACCCGAGGGATTTGCTTTAAGACCTGCCAGTAGGCTCTGCCATAAACCCCACAGGACATCCCTACTCCCTGCCCACCATCTGGACAGCTCAGAGTCTCTTCGTCATGTGGACCAAAAAGTGGGTTCTGCTGCAGTGTCCTCCCTGCTCTGTGCCTCACTCAAAGGGGACAATAGCCTTTTGAGTCAGCCAGTGTATAAATTTAGTGATGTTCCCAGGTGCGGAAGATGCTGCTTCTGGACCTCCTTCCAGGCACCATGCCCCCTTCTTTGCAAGGCAGGGATTTACCCTTTATTTAGATTGGGCAGCCTCACAGGCCCCTGACCACCAGAGCTCACATAGCTCAGCGATGTGGCAGCCCCAGCAGCACCTACCACCCTCGAAGCCCACGACTCTGAGGTGTTGGCTGCTTCTCGGTCATCTTCCTCCATGTGCACGAGGTCGTCCCCTGCGGCTTGGTGTGACATGCGGAGGGGCATTCAGATGGCCCAGTTTCTTCGGACGACGCTATGCAAGAGGGCTAGGATGCTCCATCCCCACGAGACAAAATGCTACACATACGCTATTTCACCTGTCACGAACTGTTCCCGGTCCTCATAGCGGAATGATATCCTGGCCAAAGCAGCGGCCACCGGCCACGGCACAGGAACCAGGGAAACCAGCTCTAGGGAGAATGTTGTCTCTGGTGTAGGGCGGCAGTCTGGTCACCAGCCCTCTGAGTTTGTAGTGGGATCTGCCCTCTCTGTCAATCATACGAGGTTTCCCCATGGGTCCGACTCTTCCCCTGCTGGTGGGTTCCAGGTTTCAAAACTGGCTCAGGCCAGGAAACCCGGTAAGGAGGGAAACTTTATTGGGGGACCGCTTTTAATCTGCTCTTTGTCCACCTTGGTTTTTTGTTGTTGTTGTTGTTGTTGGTACAAATGGCGCAGTCCTTTGTTGGCTGCCCATCCATGTTGGCCCTGGAAATGCCACATGCAATTACCCAGCTGCGTGGCTGAGTATCAGGCACCCCACCTGGCCATCATTATGATGGGCACGTCCACCCGGGTTCTGGCTGGGATGCGCCCCCACCTGGCCATTTCATGCTGTGTTGGCACTATTTTTTTCTGTCAATAAAAATGCATCTTAGTTTCATTGAAATGCAGGATATGACCCTTTCTTTTTCAGATTCTTTCAGAAAACAAATTTCAATTTCATCATCACAGTCCCTTCGAAGGCCACTTGCCACCTCTTTGCTATGATCTTTATTATATCCTCAGGATTGCCTTGAAGAGGCACTCTTGGCACCACACTGGGCCTGGAGTCTACTTAAAAAAAAAAAAGAAAAGAAGAAACAGTCTCTTTGACATGTGTAGAGTTCTCCAAATAGTATTTTTGTATATCCTTTCAAATAAGATTATTTTATAGGTATTATAAATATACCATGGGTAACATTATAATGCCTTGGGATGACACTGGTGAGGAGCATGGGGTCTGGACGACGTTGCATTTCCTGATTTATTTGCCACATTGGAATACATTGACGATATTTTCCTGGTATCCAATACACTAACAATAATACTAATACCATTAATGATAACAGTCATTAATATTTATTGGAGAAGGTACTCTTTTAAGCACTTTACATGTATTGGCTCATTTACTGTTTGTAAGGCCCTGATCCATAAATGCCATCGATCCTCCACACGCACACACATACCCCTTTCCAGATGAAGCACATGACACTCAGGGAGACCATAACTTGCGTAAAGACACTACAGATTATATCTGTGTTTGGAGATGTCCCAGTTTGAAGATCATTATCTGGTACCCTTATATCTTCTGTACATGTTGTAGAGAAAATCTCTATCTTGAAATTTTCTTCTGTTGAAGTTATTACAAATGGCAAGATCTAAGTGCCAGTCAAATAATTGGCCCTATATTAAGTGTCTTTCAGTGTTATTCTTTCCAGACATACAGTCTTTTCACAGCTCATTACATCGTATCTTTTTTTCTTTTTAAATTAATATCGTTCTGTGCCCAGTGCTGAACTCACTCAAGTCAGAAGTTATGAAAAAGCATAATGGGGTTTTCATTAGGAGACATGTTTCCGGCAAGTCATTTAAATGAAGGAGCTGATCATTTAAAACAGAGAAAAGAATAGATCATTTTGAATAAAAAAAGAATAAGTTGCATTCAACTATTTTCCTTGATCTTAATAGTCCTTCAAACTTGGTCAGAAAGGTGACCGGCGGGGTAAAATCCAGAGCCAGCCCACAGAAGCTGCTGTGCGCGCGCACGGGGCCGCCCAGCAGGACCTTCAATGCTCACTGACTTCCCGTCAAACCGCGACTGGCTTTGCTTGGTAATGGATCTTGTTTTGTTTTGATTATAAAACAATTCATGTTAATTGAGGGATATTCAGAAAAACAGAAAATTTAAAATTGCTCCTAAGTCTGTCATTTTGAGGAAATCATTCAACAATTTGGGTTTCTTTCCTGTCTCTCTACCTCTTCCCCAAGTCATGACTGAAATTGCTGGTCCTACTGTGTGAGTGGAAAAGGATACAGAGAGGGGCCAGACAGAACTGCCAAGCGCACACACACAGGGCACCTAACCGTCTCCACATTCTCCTCTCCTGAGGCTGCTGACACCCATGCACACACGCGCACACAGGCACACCTCCCTACACACAAGATGTCCACATGCATTCAACACACGCGCGCATGCGTGCACACCTCCCTACACACAAGATGTCCACATGCATTCAACACACGTGCGCACGCGTGCACACCTCCCTACACACAAGATGTCCACATGCATTCAACACACATGCGCACACGTGCACACCTCCCTACACACAAGATGTCCACATGCATTCAACACACACACGCACGCATGAACACACGTCTCAAATAATGCACACATAAGCACACACACGAGCAGTAAACACACACACAACACACATGCAACACAACGTGCACACCTACACACTGGGTGCACACACAAGACACCTGCCCCCAAGGTGTGTACACACACATGCACACGAAGGCACAATGCACACATACACTCACACCAAAGCACACACGCAAAATGCGCAATGCACACATATTAATGTGCGTACACATGTGCATACACACAACTGGCAGACACACATACGCTCCCGTACATACATGCAGAGCACTTACGCAGATGTACACATATGCACATTTCACACACTCATGTGCATGCACAATGTGCCCATATATGTGACAGACCAAAGCATACACCCATACACACATGTGCATGCAGACACTGACACACACATGCACACACATGTACACACGTCCCCACATACACCCATAGCAACCTCCGGCAAGGGAGCACAAAATAGTGCATGTGTTTGGCCCTCACCTCCAGTTCACTGAATTTCAGGAGGACCCTGAAGGACTCTTCTTGGACTGTGAAGGCCCCCCAGCTCCCTCTATACTTTCTGCTTAGGAAGGGCCAGGACCTGACATGCAGCACCCAGTTCCAGGAAGGAGCATCCCCGTAGGAAGGATGATGCCCCCAGAGCAGCGCATTCGCATCCAGCACTTGTCATGTGGTGAAGTCACTGCCCTCGAGCTTCTGTTAGTTTGACTCTGTGCTGGAAGCCAGAGTTGGGGTCAAGGTAGAAAGAACAGTCACCTTCCATTGCCCCTGGGGAATGGGAACTGCCCAGTGTAGGTAATCGAAGTCCTTGTGGTCAAATGAAGAGATTCTCTCTCATCCAGTTTACACACGCCATTGTGCTGTGTAGGTTGACAGGTGCATCTGGCAGGGTCATCTCTGCGGATTGCCTTGAGGAGCCTCCCACGGTGGGAATACTGGGTAAAGCCGTGTCTTTCGTGCTTCTGAAACCCACAGCCAATGTGCTTTCCTGGTCTTATAATAAATAAGATGAATTAGTGGTGTCGGGAGCAGGGGAAGCAGTAGGAGAACTTTACGAGTTCATAGTCTGAGCCAAGCTATAGACTGGGGGTTTACATATACTTTTTATGCTAATCTGTCTTTTTTTTTCCTTTTTAAAAAAATAAATGTTATGTTTAGAGCAGCTAATGATGTACAGAAAATCTGTGAAGATGGTATAGAGAATTCCCTTATACCCTAAACAGCATCTCCTACTAACACCACCTTACCTTACTATAGTAAAATTGTTAAAATTAACAGTGGCTGATATATTATTAACAGAAGTTTATTATTTATTCAAAATTCCTCAGTTTTTGTCTAACGTCCAGGACCCTATCCAGGACATCACATTACACTTAGTCACCATAGCGCCTCAGATTCCTCTTGGCTGTGACATTTTCTCAGACTTCCTTGTTTTTGTTTTTGATGTCCTTTATTTATATCAGCATGCACTCGTGGATATTTATCTTGTACTCTGGGTTGTAACCCTTATCATTTATTTCTTTATTTTGTGGCTGAAGTGTCTCAGTTTACCACTTTGTCATTTCTCCGCGGGTGCTCCAGTTTCGTCTTGCATACTTCCTGCCCGGTCCTGAAACCAGCCATTTTTCCAGGGAGCCCTGCTTCTTTCTCTTTTATGGAAACTGAGATCTGGGTGCCAGGTGGGCTTGTTGCTACTGGGGTGTCGTTTATCTCAGGTCCTCTCAGCTGAAAGAGCAAGAGATGTGTGGACACCAACCCGCGCATGTGCACACATCCATAAACATTTCTGTGTGCACTTTCTTATCCATATCAAACCAAACATGAGCTCTTCCTGATGCCCCACTTCTAATTGGTCACACATGGATCATCCTGGCCTCTTTCCATGCTTGACCTGCACGCTGTCGGAAGTCTCAGAACCAGAGCAGCTGACGACCATCAGGAGTAGCGCCTACCCCGCACACAGAGAGGGCAGGTGACATTGCCTAGGGCACTCTGACTTCTACAGAGAAGGATGTTCTCTGCAGCCTACTGTTTCTGGTTCCACCTTTCGGGCTTAATCCTTCCCACTTACAGGGTAAGCCTTGTTAAAAACAAAGCAAGACTAAACTAAATAAAGCTACTGCAAGCAGGGAGAAAACGGCTCTAACAAAAGAAACTGATTGTTGGTGGAATTAGAGGAATAGTAGACACTAATTCATGCTACCCAGCATTATATATTAAGTGAAAAATGTGTAAAATGGCCCGTAAGTGAGGAAGGAATGAAGATAGGCAGAAAGTAGATATGTGTGGTCAAGCATTTTTTGCATGAGTTGTGTGTGTCTCTTCGCGTGCGTACACGTGCATCCCGTGTGCGTGACTAATGGTATCGCGGTACGTCCCCTTGAGAAACGATGAGAAAGGACACTGTGGAGTGGAAAGCACAAAAACTAATAATTGATGCATATATTATCATTAATTCCAGTTGAAAGCACAAAGAATCAAATGCTTTATTAAAGTCACATGATAACTCTCATACTCCCATATTTCATAAGATTTTCTTCACCCCAAAATCCTGTTTTTTTTTTCCTATTGCAATGAACTTTTAAGTTATATTCATGGCAAGATCTCTAAGAAATTATGGATTTAATTTTTAAAAAAATAGTGAAAAAGCACTTTTATCGCATGTTCTATTGCATTGAAAAACAATATGCACAATTTTGAATAGATTATAAATCCATCCCTCAGGATGGGAAGAAACATGTTAGTGTTGCTGTGTAGAGTAATTAATCCAAATGTCATCATTTTCATTTATCATATGGCACAATCTTAATTCCTGTCAGAAGCAGAATGTTTATACTTTCTGAGCAGGGTGTGTCCTCAGAGGAACAAAAATGCATTAAGGGATGGGAGGAAAAATTAAGAATTAATATAAATATTTTCTAATGACTCTATGTAAAACTGAACACAATCCTGAGTAGTTTCTCTTGTAGGTCTTGGTATCAGTAAGATGGTCAGGACATCGTCATGAGGCAGATCATGAAGACAGACCCTGCCCTGAATTTACGAGGAATCAGGGATTCAGCCTGGAGATTCAGGGTGGTTCTCACCCTGTTATCTTCTTCTCAGCCTCCTTGTATTTCTGGAGTCGAGAGACCATGTTTATCTACTAGTATTTACTGAAATACAGTGATGCCACATTTTAAAATGTCACCAGCCCGCACCTGGTCTCAGGAGTCGGGGTGGAAAACAGTGAAAAGGAGTAAAGGTGAATTTGAGTGTGAGGAAGGGAAAGGAAGAGACCCGGAGGTCAGGAGACCAACCATGTTCCTGGCCACCGTGCACACCTGATTTCATTTCGTCTCCCCAAGAGAACATTTTACAGAAAAAGCAGTAGATCCACAGAGAATCAAGGACCATGCTCAGCATCACATGATTAGTAAGAGGGCAAAGTAAGGTTCAAATCTAGAACACTTATGTCCCAATTTATCGGGACCCTGCTCCGCAGCTTGCTCTGCCCTGCGGTACAGGGATGGATACTGGGCTCCATGGAAATCCTGCATCTGATTCTGTTGCTTCCATCCCTTCTTGGGTGCAGTCACTGGAATACCCTGCCCCTCACCCATCCTAGAAGCTGGTACTTGCTTCCTTAACCATTTCTGTGACTGACAAGAAATGAGCCCAAAGATGGCAAATTCCATCTCAAGTGTTGGAATTGCATTCTATTGACATTACAAAACCCTTTGTATGTGTTTCTTAGAAATTTGCACTAGGCTGATGTCATATTCCCAATCATTTGGGGAATGTAGTCAGATATTTGGAGTAAAAGATTCTTCGAGGAAACAAAAAATACATTTAAGTAAAACTTACTTTCTCTACTTTGTGTTAATAAATTTATCTATAAACCATACGTAATTTGATTTTTTTAAAGCAAATGGGTGTATGCATACAGTCGGTCAATAGTTGCTTTTATCCTTTTGGAAGACAACTTGGTGGTTGGTTTCTAAGTAGTAATTTTAAGGCCCTGGAAGGAAAGCCTTAGTTGTGTGTTTTGTGCCTGGTAAAATTATTTATGAGTTATTTTGCATGTAGAGATGGCAGATCGGATACCAGAGATCCAAGCTTCCTTCCTACATTCATTTGGCAAATACTCGGGTAATGCCTGTGAATGGATATTTACTCATATGTGTTTTTTTTTCTCCTTTTCAAAACTAACTCATCAATACAAGATCTGGAAATGCACACCAAGAGGTTAAGCACAATCAGCAGGCACAAGAAGAAGGGCAGAAAGGAGGAAAAGTAAGTTCCTAGTTTTGAAGTAGGTATTCCTAGGTACAGGTCCCCGTGCTGTGCGTGGGGGTTCGTGCTGGATTGGAGATAGCAGGCTCCTTTATGTGGATGCCTCACAGGGGCTATCTTCGACTGTTGGGTGTATGCAGAAATGTGCACTGCATGCAATAAACTCTCGCTTGATTAAAATCTTCAGCCTGTTAATGTTAAGGGACAAGACTTAAATATAAACAAGTGACAAAGCCCCAGACTAATTGAATGATCAAAATTAATCAAACTTCTCACATTTAAATGTCAGCTCACTTTGTAGAGACGGAAGTCACACATCAGAGAGCCAGGGCAGAAGCTGGAGGGGAGTTGGTGACATGTTTCCATGGCGAATCCTGGGTTGTTCTAATAGAGCACAATAATGTTCGCATGCTATGGAGAGAAATGCCTCACTTTATGGTCTGTTAACAAGCCGTATGTTGATTTCTTTGATAAGATATATTGCTAAACAGTCTTAATTAAGATAAAATAAAATGATCTTTATCTTTGTTGAAAAAATAAATCATGTCTAAGTTCATGTAATTTATTTTTGCTTAGAACAAGACATTTAAAACATTTTCAAGGACATTATGTCTTCAGGCTTTAGAATATCAAGTAATTATCAAATCAATGATCATTTGGGGGAAAGTAATGAAGTATGGAATATAACCACTTCGAGTTATATAAATCATTACCACAAAGTATTTAAAACTGATGTCATTAGGAAAAGCACTTTAATAGTGAGGGTACTAAATGTCTTCAAAGTTCAGTAAAAATTGAAATTATATTCTGAATAGTATTTGGAAAATCACATCTTTAAGCTTTCTTTCTATCAATCTGTTGACTTAATTTTTTATAGGAATTATTACTTTAAATAAATAAATCTTACCATAAAATACACATAGTAGGTTTAATCTCTGTCATTTTTATTTTGAAAATATATGTTTCAAGTATTATCAGGGAGAAATTCTTTTAAGCAGAGGATTATGGAAGGAATTTTGAAATAATTTTTTTTATTTTTGTTTTTCTCTTTACCATTAGAAGTAGCTAAGCAGGATGGTCAACATTATTTGCTAGGAAAAAAATCCATGCTCTTTGAGGACGCTCTCCCTGCTAGCCTAGAACAATTTTGCTTGCTTCTACCTCTGAGCACATATATTTCCAGCTTTGGTTTGTGGACACTTTATTCTTCTCTGTAGTTTCTATATGTAACTCTCGGGGATAATTTTCCTACCTGCTTACCGTGTCTTTAAGGCAAGGACCTCTCCGTTACTTGGGCCCTCTTTCTTGAGGTCCACAGTGATGCCCAGCAGAGGTCCCATCCAGGCCAGGCCCAGTGACGCCCCGAGCCCCTGGGAGGAGGAGGCCTGGGCAGGGTGGCCATGAGCCTGGATTCTGGTCAGCAGGCAGCCTGCTCAGGTGTGGGGTCAGGAGGCACTCAGGAAGAACAGATGATGATCTCAGGCTTATTTGGCGTCTGAATCAAGGCAGAGGCCTCACTAGAGTGGAAGGTCTCTTGCAAGGCTGTCGACTGACCTTTCAGCTCCACTGGAAAAGCGCCAAGGAAGGGCAATCTCTTAGATTCTTTGTCTTAGAGACCCTTTAGGAGCAGGCAAACCTGAGACAAAATGACCTGTCCTGCTTCTGCATGATCAGCACAGTTCAGTTTGCTTTAGGATCCAGGGGAAGATTTATTTGTGAAATGGTTTATATACACCCCGTGCACGCATACATGTATATATTCTGTTACCAGTAAACATGTGTGTGTGTACGTGTGTGTCTATATATGATACATTCCCACACTAGTGTATATGTGTGTATAAATGACGTATAATCCCGCATGAATATGTGTGTGTGCAAATGTATTTATGTGAATATATATATATATATATACACCCAATCTACGTATACCATATCTATTCCCATACTGAGTCCCCGACTGATTTGTGTAAGCCTTCCTAACACTGATACTTGAAGAAGTATGTTGATTTCAGTGATGGAGCATCCATCTACTGGTAGGAGATGCCAGGCCCACATCTTAGTCGTTTCATTCCAAACATGTCTTCAGGTATAATCATTTCTACCCAAAACACCTTTACTAATTATTGATTTAAATTAGATGATCAAAATGCATCTTACATTTTCAGAAATAAAAAACAGGGGAGCTGACTGTGTATGCCTAGTCCACGTAAACTGGGAGACCGTGGCTCAGGGACCGGATGTTGGGATGTTCCCTTCTGATGCTCCCTCAGGTGGCACCATATTGGACACCTTCAAAATACTGCATAAACTAATCATTTAATAGGTAACATTTGGAATAAATAAATAAATAAATAAATAAATAAATAAATAAAATAGTTAACACTGGGGTTTAATATTATTCTATAAACCTTTAAACATATCTTTAAAAATACAGGTAGAATTATGTCCTTACAAAAAAAAAAAGTGAGGGTATAGTCATGTTCATGTTGTATGAAGTTCTATTTTAGCAGCTGAAATGCTGAGAGAGAGAAATGTCAACTTTTAGCGAGTTGCTGCACTTGCTAGATTGAGGACAGAATGCACAGAATTTTGTTTTGTTTTTTTCCTAGGAATTGCTTCTCAAAATAAATAATCCTTGACCATAAAACACAAGACTTCATGCACAACTACTTCTTAATTGTAAATGTGATTATAAAATGGACCATGGGGGGGGTCACCTAATCCATCAGATCCATGTTTATCAAATCATTAATTTATTTAACATATATGACTTGAACCCATGGCTACTAGGTATTATTGCCTCCCCGCCATGTGATGATTTTTCTGTTTTTAAACATTACGATATGAGTCAACATGACATGATTTTTTTTTTTCTGGAAGATCATGTTAATAATTTTACTGGAAAAGGTCACCACCTAATAGCTTTTTTTAAAAAACACAGTTGATCATCTGCAGAACTGTGACTCAGATAAACACACATCCTAATCCCAGTCTGGTGTTCTTTTTATTTGACAAACAGAGGGATTGATATCACACTGTGAAAAAAAGTGCTCAGCCTCCACTAGTGTTGTTAAAGAGTAGATGGTCAAGACCACACCTGTGGGGTCTCTAGACTGTGGCAGGAGACATGGTGGAGACTGAGGGTCTGCCTTGCACCTGCACAAAATTAATTTTTTTGCACAGAATTAATATTCTTTTTGCACAGAATTAATTTTTAAGCAGCCACCCTAACCTAGCCACGACAGCTTGAACACCTAAATTTCAAACACATGTAGTAAGCAGTAAAGGAACAACCGAACAGATTTCCCTCTGCATGTATGTTAGAAGTGAGCTTCAGAACATTTCAGGTGTGCAAGAGAGATGTGACCATGGCCCGATGGCGCTGCTCTGGGCTGAACCGACCAGTAGGCCAGTCGCTGGCTCCAAGCACACCCCAAGGACAGACAGGAGTAAACAACTCTGGAGCTCCACTTGCCAGGCTTCTCTGGGTTTTCCCCACCCATAGGGCATGGCTGACAGTCTGACCCCTGGCTCAGGCCCAGCTTTCTCTCCTGTCCCACACGTGACAGCCCATGATGGACCCCGGCTTCATCCAAGTCTTTGACATTGCAGTCTATTCTGTCCTTTCCAGGAAGCTCCCTTAAAGTGCTCATTTTCCCTCCCTCCTATTACCGTAAACTGAGATGCCTGATAGCACCTACTCATGAACTTCCTCTGGGATCAGGGGTGGAAACCAACCTCATTGCCCAAAGGAAAGATGAAAAAGATCTTACATCTTAACTCCGGTCAGTGGATGGAGGAACGAACGACGGAGTTGATAAACTGATATTCCTTGACAGCTGCAATCCTAAGATGTGCTGTACACACATCATTTCTAATCCTTACATCAGTCTGAAAAAGTACTTATGATCTGTTGTTCTTGTTTTACAGGTAATGACCCTGAAGCTTATGGAAACTAAGGGACAGACTTGGGGATTCTGTCACGTTGTGTTAGTCACAGAAGCAGCAGGGATCTCCACTCAGATTGTGGTTTTGGGGTTTTGTTGGATTCTGCCTCCAATGTGAAGATCAATTTGCTAAGTTCTTTCCGTCTTTCTGTTGTTGATCTGATACCACCACTGAGCCTCTCCTAGCTGGCCACATGACCCTCCTAGGGGTCTCCCTGCTCCCCACGTGTCCCCAGTGTGCTTTCCCTCTGCAGGTGAAGTATCCCATTGTTATTTTCAAAATATGTGTGCTTTTGTTCTCATTCATGAACTCATTGCCAAGACCAGTGTCAAAAACTTTTTTCAGGGGTGCCTGGGTGGCTCAGTCATTAAGCGTCTTGCCTTCAGCTCAGGTCATGGTCCCAGGGTCCTGGGATCGAGCCCCACATCGGGCTCCCTGCTCGGCGAGAGGACTGCTTCTCCTTCTCCTACTCCCCCTGCTTGTGTTCCCTCTCTCGCTGTGTCTCTCTCTGTCAAATAAAAAAATAAAAATCTTTAAAAAAGAAAGAACCCTTTTTCATATATTTTCCTGGAGGAGTTCTACAGTTTCAGGATGTATGTTTTAGTCTTTCATCCATTTTGAGTTGATTTTTGTGTGTGGTTTAAATTAAGGGTCCAATTTCATTCTTTTGCATGCGGGTATGTTCCCAACTGCCATTTGTTGAGGTGACTATCCTTTCTCCATTGTGTATTCTTGGCTTTTTGTATTGTGTAATCCTTTCTTTTTTTTTTTTTTAAAGATTTATTTATTTATTTTATTTTATTTATTTATTATTATTATTATTATTATTTTTTTTATTTATTT
>NW_027397098.1:13683751-13731515 GCF_003265705.2 Callorhinus ursinus
TTTTTTTTTTATTTATTTATTTTAGAGAGAGAGAGAGAGCAAGAGGAGGGGCAGAGGAAGATGGAGAGAATCTTCACGCAGACTCCCCACTGAGTGTGGAGCCTGACTCGGGGCTCAGTCCCAGCACCTTGAGATCATGACCTGAGCCAAAACCAAGAGCCAGACACTTAACTGACTGAGCCACCCAGGTGCCCCTGTATTGTGTATTCTTAATGAAAAATCAACTGACTACATATGTGTAGGTTTGTTAATGGGCTCTCTTCTGTTCTGTTGGTCTCTATGTCTGTCTTTGTGCTGGCATTTGAACAGACATTTCTCCAAAGAAGACATCCACATGGCCACAAGTACATGGAGCAGTGCTTGTATCACTGATCATTGGGGAAATGCAGGTCAAAGCCACAGTGACATAACAGCACACACCTGTTAGAATGGCCAGTATTAAAAAACAAATACGTGTTGCCAATGATGTAAAGAAGTCAGAATCCTTGCACGCTATCGGTGAGTGTATAACATGGTCCTGCTGCTATGGAAAACAGCATGAGATTTTAGTTAAAAAATTAGAAATAAAACTACCTTGTGATGCAGCAATTGCATTCCTGGGTGTATATCCGAAAGAACTGAAATCAGGATCTTGAAGAGATATCTGCAATCCCACGTTACTGGGACTGCACTGCAGCATTATTCGTAATAGTTGAGATACGGAAAAACCTAAATGTACATGGACAGATAGATGGATGAAGAAAACGTGGGGATGTGTACACACACACACACACACACACATACACACACACACCATGTGATATTAGTCAACTTTAAAAAAGAAGGAGAGCCTGCCACATGCAACAACATGGATAAACCTGGTACATGTTATGCTGAGTGAAATACGCTGGTCACAGAAAAATACTGCGTGATTCCACTTGTATGAGATATCTAAAATAGTTAAACTAATGGAAGCAGAGAGCAAAATGGTGGTTTCCAGGGGCAGGGGTGGGGGGAAAAGGGGAGATGTTGTTCAATGGGCATAAAGTTTCAATTAAGCAAGATGAGTAAGTTCTAGAGAACAGCTATACAACATTGTGCTATAGTTAACAATCCCATATTGTTCCATATAACAATATATACATGTAATTGTTATGTAATATGGTACTGCTAAATAAATATTGTCCAATTAAAGGTTTATTAATTTGCTAAGAGCATGATTTCATGTTATGTGTTCTTAACAACAATAAAAAAATTGTGCATTAGAATAGAGCCATTCACCAAAGACTCAGTATATCATTTTCTGCACATTTTTCACAGCAATCATAACACTTCTAACTTAAGTGACTCTAAACATTCTTTACTTTCAATAGAAATAAACTTGCTTGCTCTTGATGCTCACACAAAATAGTTCAGGCTGGTGGTGGAGAGACATGGTGATACATATACATTCTCTGTATTGATAAGGCACTTTTCCTGGATTTCCATGGATCATGCATAGGTGTTGTTGTTGCTAAACTACCATGAACTTGGTTGAAATAATAGGAAAAGAAAATTTATACATTGTTGTACTTCTCAGTGTCTCAGTGAAGAAACTTGCTGGGTTAGAAGGGTAGGTGGTAGATGGGTGGGTGGGTGGATGGATGGATGGTTGGATGGATAAGTGGACAGTAGATGGGTGGATGGATGGCTGGATGGTAATGGGTGGATGGATGGATGGATAGATGGACAGGTGGTTGGATGGATGGATCAGTGGGTGGGTAGATGGCAAATCTGACCTAGATTTCTGCCTTTAGTGATTCTTACATAGCCATTTAATATTTCTTAGACATAGTTTCATGATGGTTTTCCTTATTTTTAGAAGTTGTCCCTATATAAAAACCCTGAGAAATAAGCAAGTAGAGGAAATGTGAAAGTGGCTTTGAAAAGTTAAAAGTGGCATACCCAGGCAGTCAGTTTTTTACTGTAAATTCTGGAAATTCAAAATGAGAGACTGAGTCACATTATACTTCCCAGTGAGCATGAGAGTTATTTTCTAGACTGAAAATTCTCAAACTCGGTCGTGCAAATGACTCCTTTTGCCGTTGCGAGGTTTGGGATCTATTTTTCATACACTCCACTCTGGCAGGCAATTGTTAAGCTGGTAATGGAAAGGTAAGCAGTTTATTGCAGGTGGCGGTTAGCAAGCAGTCAGATAGCTTGAAGCTTATCCTCACAACGGAACATGAGTAGTGACCCCGTGGACGTCCTAAAGGATTTTGGAGGAGCCATTTCAGGGATCAATGGCAGTTCCATTACTGTTTTCATGGTTAATCAATGGAGCACACACTGTGACATGACGCAGTTCCCAGACACCTGGCTGCATCCTGCAGCCACAGAAGGGTGAGCTCTGGAGGAAAAGGCAGATCTGAAAACCTCCAGGAAGAGGAGCAATATTGCTTAGTAAATTTCTCCTGCCACGGCAAAGGAAATCTACTGCTCAGCATGTTTTACTCCAGTACCCAGGGAAGATTAAAACAGAATTGATGATAGAGTTGGCAACAAATTGTACTGTTCTTAAGTTGGCTGAATAATGCACATATCATATTTGAAAATAAAAAAGCCTTGTTTTAAATAATAAAAATCAATGAATCCCCAAACGAGGTACATTTTAAACATTACCGAAAGTGTTTTTTAAACACTCTTTGTCTTTTTTTCTCTCTTTTTGTCTTGGAATGTAAATTTCCAGTGTCTATTTCATGGTAGGACTTTAACAACATGCAGATCCTGTCTGTTCTTCCCACTCTTCTCCAATTCACTTACCATATCATTTGCTGTGAAGATTAATATCCCATTGTCTGCCCAGGAGGTGGAGAATGCCACATTACCCCAATAGAATGAGACTTTCTATAGAATTTGCTATTTTTAAAATCTTAACTGTGGCTTTTAGAAGCTAGTGTGAAGTAATAGTGCACAGCAATATTTTCTGTTTTTCCAGTCCTGCAGTGGAATACCCAGAATGCTAACATGGCATTTCTTTCTGTCTTCTTCATTTCTCTTGGACAGAAACTTACTTAGATCATGGGCGAAATCTCGACAAGAAGCCAAGACAGACTTATTCCCAAGACTCTTACCAATTACAAGTGTAAATTTGTGTTGATCACATCATAATTATGTTAGGGAGGTTATTCACTTTCCATCTCAATGGGTGATGTGTGCCTATGTATGTGTGTGTGTGTCTATCATGAGAAATTAAAAAATTATCATTTTAAACCTTCAGTATGTGCCAAATGCTGGGCTCCATATCTGTATACATTATTATGTAAAATTCTCAAGTGACCCTGAGGCCCGTGTTACAGACTGGGAGACTGGGGTCCAGACAGACGACATTTACTCGTGCAGTGAGGGTCATGCAGCTGCAGCTGACCCTCCGGAGGTCAGCTAGTGTCCTTGGGTGATCACTGACTCCAGCTTTCAGAATATAGTTTGTCGGTTCTCAAGCAATTGAAACTGATTTAAACTCATGACGTTATTCCCAGACAAATAAAATAAGACATAAGGGGTGAGTCTTTAAAACAAGGGCTGGCAAACATTTTGCTAGAGGGCCAGATAGTAAGTATCTCAGGCTTGGCGGGCCATCTAATGGTCTCTGTCCCCACCACTCGGGCCTCCCCTTGGGATGTGAAAGCAGCCACAAACCTAAACGGACAAGTGTGGACACGCCCCAGCAAACTTCATCCAAATGGTCAGGCAGGTGGGCTTGGCTCACGGTGTTAGTTTACCAAGCCCCAATTTAAGGCATCCACTGGTCTTATCAGAGATGAAGGTGATGGTACAGATTTTTAACATTTTTCCTAGAAGAATGATCTGAGTTAGGGGATATTTTGAAATTTGAATCATTATGGAGAAAGTATAATAGAATATACTGGGGAGTAGGAAGGTAGAGTGGGTTTAGAATGGCAGAAATTAGGACACAATCACACATAAGGTAAGTGAACTCCCAAGCGGGTGGAAGAAAGGAGATTATCAAATTCTAAAACTCTTAGTTTCTAGTTCAGCCCCTCTCAGGAACTGGATCCTGGAGATCTGAGCAGATGGCTGACCCACATTCTAGTTCATTCTTCACACTGACTCCACGCGGGTCTTCTTTCCATTTTCCGTTGGGAATGCATGGCAGGGTTCACTCCAGGGCTCAAGGGTTAAGAAATAAGGGATTTGCACCAATAGCGCTTTTCGGGAAAATCACCAAATCTTGGTATTATTATTTATTCTGCCTTACTACAAGCTTTGGCTAAAATCTCAGATCTACAAACCAATTGCTCTGTTTACGTCTCTTCAGTGCCCCCCAGGGAGCATTCTCCTGCCAGGCTCAGAGCATTGGACCACCCAGTTTGGAAGTTCCCAGATGCGGAGGCGCACAAGCTCAGGGCGCATGTAGGTGGGCTAGGATCTATCCCTGTCTTTCTCCACGGCTGCCTCTTTAGCCAAATTGATTGGACGCCTGGACTCCTGAATCAGATGGTTTTGAAGGCCAACCAAAGGCCAGAAACGGCTGTAGAATCCGTGCATTAATTGCTCACTCACTCAATAGACATTCGTGGATTGCCTCTTTGTATGTTTGAATAAAAGTCCCGGTCTCAGGAGTGAGAGCAGGAGTCCTGCAGATTTCTGGCCAACTGTTTAGCAAGATTATCTTCTACCAACAACCCACACTCCCGGGTGGTCCACAATAAAGATGATGTAGCTTTGTAACTTCTCCGTGTTTTCCAGTTTCCTGCTGTATCTCTGTCTCCACATTAATTAGTACCCAAACTCTGAAAACAGAAAGGCCCATGTGTCGTGTGTGTGTCTTGAGGAAACAGTAAAGTGGGGAGCTGGCCTGGGGACTCTGTCTGCATCACAGGTGAGACACGGTCATCTTCTGCACAAACTTTTCCAAGTACTTTCTATAAGTGCACATTATTTGCTATTTGATCAGGAAATAACACTATCAGGTGGGCAATGAATTGTTGCTTATTGTTCAAATGTTGGTTTAGAACAAATTCAAGTTTGTACATTGGTGGCTCATTGTCTAAATTCCAACCCATGGATGTGATTAATTTGCTCTCAAGAGTGGTTTTTCTTTGCTTTAGCTTCTCCTTTTCTTTTTCAAATAAGTTAATATTTTTAAAAAGTCAGTAAGTGTGCATGGAACAAACTCAAACATACAAAAAAATAAAAATAACTCCCCTTTTTTCTGCTCCTTGATTTTCACTGTGGGGGTGACCAACATAAGTATTTAGTGTGGTCTGCGTTCACATGGGTCTGTGTTGTCTGAATACATACACACATATGCATTTCAGGTTTCAGCAGATGTCTTAGAAATCATTTTTAGGAATACATAAACAGCTATCATCTTATTGTATGAAGTTACTACCATGTCTTATTTAACCAGTAACTTGTAGATATGCATTTAGATAACATGCAATCTTTTGCTCTTACAAAGAGACAAACAAACAAACAAAAAGCCTGCAGAGATGAAGCCAAAACAGATACAATTTTGCACGTTCAACATAAATCAATAGAACAAATTTCTGAAAGAGGAAATCATGAGTTAATGGCTATGGATCTCTTAAATTTCAAATTAGTACCACAGGGGTTTAAAGTATGTATCTTATGCTTTTCTACTAATAATTGTATGAGTTAATTTAAAAAATACTTTTAATGCAACAGGAATTGGTTTTGATGTAAGAAGTAGGTTTGGGATCCAACTTCAAGTGTGCCTTTATTTTATGTGGCCACTCTGTTCTAGCAAACCCATTTATTAAATAATTCATGTTTTTCCCCCTGATACTCCAGTGTCACCTGCAGGACAGTCCAACTCATTCCCACTTTTGGGATGCTGTATGAGTTTCTTGTGGCTGCTTCAGCAAATTCCTGCAGACTTGGTGGTCTAAAAGAATGCAGATGTATTACCTTACAGTTCTGGAGGCTGATGTCCAACATGGGTCTCGGTGGGCTAAAAGCAAGGTGTTGGCAGGACTGTGCACCTTCTGGAGACTCCAGGGAGAATCCATATTCTTGTGTTGTCTGAATGGACCACAGTGTATTTATCCATCACCTGCTGAAGGACATCTTGGTTGCTTCCAAGTTTTGGCAATTATAAATAAAGCTGCTATGAATATTTGTGACCAGGTTTTTGGTGGACATAAGTTTTCAACTCCTTTGGGTAAATACCAAGGATCACAATTATTACATCATATGGTGATAGAATGTTTAGTTTTGTAAGAAACTGCTAAACTGTCTTCCAAAGTGCCTGCTCCATTCTGCATGCCCACCAGCAGTGAGTCGCTCCCCATCTTTGCCAGCATCTGGTATTGTCAGTGTTTGGATTTTGGCCATTCTGATGGTGTGAAATCCATGTGCTTTGTGTTACTAAATGAACACTATGCCTCTAATTCCAAACAAGTGTTTTGTTTCCCCAATGTAAAAACTGTAGTTTCTTCCAGTATAATTGTCTCATATAAGCCTTCATGATGTGATCTTAGACACATCTGTTCCCTGTCAGTGTGGTAACCAGTACAGGACCTCCTTACCACCACGATATCAAGGGGTCAGCATTATTGCTATGAAGAGTGGTAGTTCTCTTTCAAAGGGAGACTCTGAGGGAGGATACCCAGTTCACCTTCCTCCCTGAGGCAGAGACTCATGGAAAACTTTTACAAGGTTAATTACTGTGTGAGGAAGAAGAGCATCACGACTTTCACCACAAATAAGATGCTGACTCAGAGTGTGCATGTGAACAGTTCACCTATGATGAAGGCGGGTCTAGATCAAATGCAACATTGCATACCTATTTCATACCATGTGTATTAATGGAGTGATTTCATGTCAAGAACACGTGACACAACTTGAAGATATCACTTGCATTTACGTTGTATCGCCTTCCTCAAGGCTGTTCATGGAGAATATGCTGAATATTTAAAAATTTTCAAGGATCTCACCTTCCATTTGGTAATGAAATTAAAAATTGAGGTTCTGAATCTTTGAACCACCAGTCAAAATCTGAATGTCCCAAATTCGTTACAGGTAGGATGGAATGGGGAAGTTGAATCATTTTTGTGTTTCCCAGAAAATTCGTTTCGAAGTAAAATAGCATGCTACTAAGAAAATCCTTGTCTTTGCTTTAGCTGTATCTAGATGTCTCCTCTTTATAAGCACATTATTTATCATTTCATTACTAGAGTATTTGGGTGCTTTTCATGTATCTGTTGGGATCTGCCCACAGGGGCCTTCCCAAGGGCCTTTTTGTCACAGATTCAACAATGAAGTTCATTCAAAAATATGCATATATACATAAATCATGTATCCATATAATACCAGGTATGTTAATTGTTTTAAACCTCAAACACATAAAAAATAGGGAAGAAAAATGTAAAAACCTCTGATTTTACCATCACTATTGGTAAGTTTTTATGCATGTATTCACATGCTGTCTATGTAAACATAGGCTGGATAATGTTATAGGGATAAATTAACTTGAAATCTCAGTGACCTCACGGCACACTGGTTTAGCACCGTCCCTCACAACGTGTGGGTGACTCTCTAGTGGAGTTGTCCTGTGTGCGACAGCCCTGTGAGTGGCTGGCTTCCCGTCCCCCTTGGTGCACTTCCTCCACTACATGAGGTAGATACAGGGGACGTGGCCTTTGAGGGAACTCAGTGATCAGAGTCTTGGAGGGTCCATGGTAGAACAGTGCCAAATGGGACCCAATGAGCCATAGTCTTTAGGGTGATGGCAGAAATGCCCCAAGCAGGTCACCAGGAGGTAGCTTTTGTTTAGATGTCAGTGAGGTCTGAGTGTGTAATTACACATCTAAGAATGTTCCTGAGGAAACTATTCAGAAATGTGCAAAGCAACCCATCCCAAGGAATGTTCTTCCAATACTGCTTATCATTTATTTATTTATTTGAGAGAGAGAGTGAGCAAGCACGTGAGTGGGGAAGGAGGAGGGGCAGGGACAGAGGGAGGCTTCATCGACTGAGCCACCCAGGTGCCCCTCCATTTATTATATTAAGAGAGTGTAAATAGCATAGGGAACTAATCCGTCCCCAGGCTCTGGTAACCACTCTGTGTCCTGCTCCCACAGGTTAGGGGCCATAACAGCCTCCCATTGTGACCAGCTCTGGTTTTACTGCACCAGCATTGCCTCATCACTTTCCAAAACAACGATTATTGGCAAATATTCACTTTATCAACCATCCTTCTTTATTCAGCTTGAATGTGCCATCATTTCCTGCCAGGACGCTGTGTGCTACATACAAAAAATCAATTTGTAAACTCAGAGTAGCGTTGAAAGATAAGGAGTTGGGGTAAACATCACCTGGGGCTCTGAAATGAACAGTCAACTAGCAGCCATGCACTTGGTTATGGCTCTTCCCATAGAAGAAAACTTTATTATTTATTATTTATTTACTTATCTTTAAAGATTTTTATTTATTTATTTGTCAGAGAGAGATTGAACACAAGCAGGGGGAGAAGCAGAGGGAGAAACAGGCTCCCCGCTGAGCAGGGAGCCCGATGCGGGACATCACTCCCAGGACCCCCAAAATCCTGACCTGAGCCAAAGGCAGACGCTTCACTGACTGAGCCACCCAGGCGCCCCTATTTATCTTTATTTTTAAAAAATTTTAAAATTTGAATAAGGCGACACACAATGTTAGTTTCAGGTGTACAACACCATGATCCAACTTCATTATACGCTCTGCTGTGCTCACCATCGGTCACCATACAGTGCTAGTAGAATATCATGGACTGTGTTCCCTGTGCTGTGCCTTTCGTTCCTGGACCTGACTCATTGGATAACTGGAAGCCTCTACCTTCCACTCCTCCCCACCAGTTTGCCTATCCCCCTACTCCCGTTCCCTCTGGCAACCGTCAGTTTGTTCTCCGTGCTTATAATCTGATTGTGCTTTTTGTTTTCTTACTCATTTTTGTTTTATAGATTCTACATATGAGTAAAATCATACGTCATTTATGTGTGAGTGTGTGAGTGTGAGTGAGTGTGAGTGTATGTGTGTTTGAGTGTGTGAGTGTGTGTGTGCGTGACTGTGTCAGTGTGTGAGCGTGTGTGAGTCTGTATGTGTGTGCGAGTGTGAGTGTGTGTTTGCTAGTGTGTGAGTGTATGAGTGTGTGTCTGTGTGTGAGCGTCTGAGTGTGAGTGTGTGTTTGTTACTGTGTGTGTGAGTGTGTGAGTGTGACTGTATGTGTGTTTGAGTGTGCGAGTGTGTGAGTGTGTGTGACTGTGAGTGTATGTGTGTTTGAGTGTGAGTGTGCGTGACTGTGTGTGAGTTGTGTGAGTCTGTGTGTGTGTGACTGTGTGTGTCAGTGAGTGTGTGAGCGTCTGTGTGGGAGTGTTTGAGTGTGAGTGGGAGTGAGTGAGGGAGTGCGAGTGTGAGTGTGTGAGTTGTGTGAATGAGAGTGAGTGTGTGTGTGTCAGTGTCAGTGTGAGTTGTGAATTTGAGTGTGTGTGAGTAAATGCATATGTGTTAGAGTGTGTTTGAGTGTGTGAGTGTGTGTATGAGTGTGTGTTTGATTATGTGTGTCTGTGTGTGAGCGTCTGAGTGTGTCCGTGAGCGTGAGCGTGAGTGAGTGTGTTGGTGAGTGTGTGTCGGTGGGTGTGTGAGTGTGTGTTTGTGAGTTTGTGTGTGTGAGTGTGTGTGAGTGTGTGAATCGGTGTGTGAGAGTGTGTTTGAGTGTGTGTGAGTTAGTGTGAGTGTGTGAGGGAGTGTGAGTGGGTGTGAGTGTGTGTGAGTGTGTGTGTGATTGAGTGTGTGTACACACATCATCTATCCTATCCATTCCTCTATCAGTGGACACTTGGGTTGTTTCAAGATAGCCACCCCAAGAAGAAAATGTTTAAAACTGGGTTTATGTCTTTCATATCTCAGAATTGCTTCTTGGCTAAATGGTAGGTGCTTCTCCCCCCATTGGAGGATGGGGACATTACATACATTTCATGTCACAAAATTATGTGAAGTAATTCAGAGAGAATTCAAATGTAGTTATATGTACTAGCTCTGTTTTTATTAATCTGGTATTTTGTTTCTTCATTGTAAAAAAGTTTCTTGTTCACCTAAATTGTTTAAGATTGGTAAGACCTAAAGCTTGTTTATTTGTCCAGCTGGGTTCTTGGGTGTGAGTAGAAATGTCACTAATCAGTGATTCTTTCTTTTCTTTTTTTTTAAAGATTTTATTTATTTGAGAGAGAGAGAGGGACAGTGAGCATGAACAGCAGGGAAGGGCAGAGGGAGAGGGAGGAGCAGCCTTCCCGCTGAGCAGGGAGTCTGACACGGGGCTCGATCCCAGGACCCCAAGATCATCACCTGAGCCGAAGGCAGACACTTAACCAACTGAGCCACCAGGCGCCCTTAGTCAGTGTTTCTCAATCTGTGTTTATAGGAAACAAAATCATATTGAGCTTCAGAGTTGTTTAAATATACAATGTGTATGGAAGTCTTTCCCCCTATTTTTACCTTAGTTAAGAAACCTGCACCTAATTTAGAAAATAAAATATTATCAGTGTAATAGTATGATGGCATTACAAACACGTGAAGAGAAAGTCATTTTTCATCAGTCACTTATTAACCTTTACGATCGAGAGTTAGTTGTATAATTGCTCTTACTTTCCATGTGGGTAACTGTAAGATGGAAATGAAAATAATCCATCCCTCGAAGCTTTGTTACAAAGATTAAATAAAAACTGTTCTATAAACATTAGGTCTTTTTAAAAAATCTATTTGACTTATTTCAGTGGGGTTATATAATCAAGCACTTGGGTAAATGCCAAAATATTTGATGTAATAATAATACAGACACAGATTTCATTTCTCTGAATTACAAATTAGAGCTCTATGGCCAAAGACCAGTATGAAATAAAATTCCAGTAGTGTACGCCCTTCAAAATCTGGAAGGTTATGCTCCTGGAATACTCGTGGTAGGAGAATTCTCTCTTGAGGAATTTCACACATTATTCAACAAATAGGGTTGAAAAATAGAAGTTATTAGTAAACTCATGATGTTTTTTAGAAATAAATTTTTCTTTACTTCCATACACCAACAAAACATAAGACCAAATAGAAAAGCCTTGTAAACATAGTGAATGAGTCATCATGGGCACATTTCAATTAACTTCAGTTTACCTTCTCTGGTCTCCAAGGTTCCTGGCATTGGACTATATTCATCTTACTCACACTATAGGCTTGATACTCAGCTGTATGCATATCTCAGTAAGTTTGTATTGAGTGGGCTGGTCAGGGTTAAAATTTTCCTCCTCCACGTTGAAAGGCTCTTCTCCATGGGTCTCCTGTGTTTCTGAACATCATCTAAGCAAAGGCACTGACTTCCCTTTGGTCCACACTGTCTTTTCAAGGATGGTTGTAGAGTCAATAGCTTTAAAAGACAGAGGTAGCGTCCCCCTCTGGAGTGGAGGGGAGCTTGTGTACTGTCCAGCTGAAAAACATCTCCGTCTGGGGCCAGGGGCGGCCAAGCTTATTGCTCATTTTAGAAGACTGGTGGGTCCCGAGGCTCAGGGCCCCTCTCCTGTCACACAGAACACTGTGTGTCCCCATGCGGAGAAGAACAGTCTTCACCATGGGTGTTTGTGGGAGCTGGAACTTAGGCAAATAGCATTAACGCTCTGTCACCTGCTACTGCTCTGAATGATAAATTGTCTTTTATCTCTGACTCATCTTCTCCAGCATCTATGAAACTAGAGCAGGCTAATTTGTTACTTTGCAATCAGAGTAAGCTCTCAGACCCTTCTCAGTTCCTGTCACACCACAATTGAAAAAGGGCGCTATCCATTCCATTTTCAGGTGGAAAAATATGCCAAACATTAAATAATAGTTTTGTGTGTGCTCCGTTCAAATGTTCTGTATTTTATGACTTTTTGATGACTCCTTCCTTGCTTCTCAGAGTAACCTTAAACACCTTTCCTGAGAAGCTTAGCTCTGTCCTTTGCGAAGACTCAGGATGGGGTCTCCCATGGTGGGATCATTTGCAGCCCTGGAAACCTGTTTCTTACAGCAGACACGTTTCTAAGGGGCCAGCCCTCCCACCAACCACGGGAAAGGCTAGGGAGAAAGGACAGGCGCCGAGACGCCTACCTGAAGGGGTATCGGTCGGCTTGGGCTGCCCTGACACACAACAGGAGTGTCTTTTCTCACAGCCCTGGGGGCTGGAAGTTTGAGGCCGGCGCAGCAACATGGCCAGGCTCTTGAGGATGGTCTTCTGGATTGTAGACGGCTGCTTTCTGTCCTCCCATGGCAGAGAGTGAGAGAGACCTCTCTCTTCTTCTTCTTACAAGATCACAGACCTAGCAGATCAGGGCTTCACTCTTTCAATCTCATTTAACCTTAGTTACTTCCTAACGAACCCATCTCCAGATACCGTCACACTGGGGCTTCAGTATTTGAATTTTGGGGCCACGATTCAGCCCATAACAGAAAGCATCAGAGCTATCAAGCAGGAGAATGGGTCAGGGTCCCCCAAAGGAAGGGGTATGCAGCCAGGCTGACATTTGAGGCCATATTTTTGCCCCGAGGTTCTCTTTTTTTTTTTTTCTAAAGATTCTATTTATTTATTTGAGAGAGAGAGAGAGAGAAACAGCATGAGAGGGGAGAAGGTCAGAGGGAGAAGCAGGCTCCCCGCTGAGCCGGGAGCCCGATGCGGGATTCGATCCCGGGACTCCAGGATCATGACCTGAGCCGAAGGCAGTCGCTTAACCAACTGAGCCACCCAGGCGCCCTGCCCCGAGGTTCTCTTAATTTGAAAGGAGGAGCAGTAGAGAATTTCGACAGGAAAGAGGCCCAGTTCCAAAGCTTGAGTGACTGAGAGGCTGAGCAGAATTGGGGTGGCCCTCTGGGGCTAGGAAGTGAAAACTGCAGTTCAGGAAAGGGAAGGGTTCTGGCCAACACCCTGGGGTTTTCACCCGTGTGCCAGCTAACAGGAAATAGACCAGCCTTCCTGAAATTAAAGGCCATGTTTGAATCAGTGCAATCCCAGCCTGGTCTAAGGTGATCTGCATCTACCTTAGCTGCTTTCCAGAAGCAGGACAAAATCCTAGCGGGAGGAAGAAAACATAACTCAGGCTGTCAGACTAGCTGTACTTTCTTTCTTTCTTTTTTTTTTTTTGTAGAAAGTGTCTGGAATTTAATTTTAAAAACACTTGCCATACCCAAGACAAAAGCAAATGTCTGAAAGTGAAAAGAAAGCAAAGAACATAATAGAAGGAATATTCAACTATTTGAGTCGTTAGACAGGGAAATTAAAAGGAAACTGAATAGAGAATTTCGCTATGTAATTAGAATATTTAAGAAAGAATTTAATTTCCCTATAAATACACAGGCTCAGAGGACATCTGGTTAAGCAACTCTGTTTGTCATTCAGAGTTCCGTTGGATCAAAAAATACAGTTTGTATTATTCCAAGTTATTTTTTTTAGGCTATGTGGCTATGTGTGTAAGATCCAGAGACATTTAGCTTCATAAATAATTTAGGACGGGCTCCTGCTCAATGCTCTAAGCCCGTCCACTCAATCCTTCTTTATGTTACATTCAGAATCAATAGGATTCTAACAAAAATTCCCCCAACCCAACTTCAAATAAGTTTTTAATTTTTCAAAAAATTTCGTAAAGATTTTATTTATTTGACAGAGAAAGATAGCAAGAGCAGGAACTCAAGCAGGGGGCGTGGGAGAGGGAGAAGCAGGCTTCCGGCTGAGCAGGGAGCCCGATGTGGGGCTCGATCCCAGGACCCTGGGATCATGACCTGAGCTGAAGGCAGATGCTTAACGACTGAACCACCCAGGTGCCCCAGTTTTTAATTTTTTTCCTTTTATCTGGAAACTGCCCCCTCTGTACTGCCAGCCCCCCCCCAAAGGAAATAGAGAAAAAGTGTGAGAGTTCTCCTGTCTCATCATTTTCAGAAAATCAGGTCGTGATGCACTCAGAGGGGTTCCTGCTGCAGGTTAGCAGAGACAACAGAAGCAGCCTGGGGTTGGAGGGGGGAGGGAGCCACATCTACCCCGAGCACCTGCGCTGTGCACCTGCCCCATGCACCTGCGCCGTGCACCTGCCCCGTGCAGGTGGCTGTGGTGAGGGCCGAAGTCCCAGGTGGCTTTACAAAACCAGTGAAAGACGGTGAAGGGGGCCATGGAATTTCCCCCATCTTTCTTGAATTTCTGTTTCCCTAGCTGTGATCGATGCTCTTATTCTTGTGATGGAAAAGGGGAATCATGAAATAAGAATGCTCTCTATGATATTTTTATAAAGGTCTTACAAAAAGAAAGGATAAGGGTACACACAAGCTATCTGGTTACAGAAACCAACACACACCATTAGTGTATCTGTATATCATCTTGCTTGAATGGGAAGGCGAGAGCGCAGGGCACTCTGAGCCGTGGGTCAGGAGATTGGAGGGCTGGTCATGTCCACCCATTGGTGTCGCTGCGGGAGGCAGCATGTTGGGGCCTTGAGCCTCAGAACTGAGTCTCACTCTGATCTGCTCATCATCCTTCACACAACCCCTGGTTTATGCTGCATCCTACAAGACTTTGATAGGAACCCCTCGGGCGCTCTGTTTCCTTCACGTTCCCTCTTTATAACATCTGCATTCCACAGTGATAGTTGTCTCTGTCCTAAAAAATAGTACCAAATGGAGCCAACATTTTCAAATCCTACTTACCAGAATTTTGTGTCATTCACATTTAAGGTGAAGAAGTTATTACTATATTTGAATCCAAATAAAATTTCATTTTTCTGGCTTACAATGCTTCCTGTGATCATTTTCACATTAGATTTTTTTAAAACTATGTGCTTAATGGTGAAAATGTCATTGATACAAGCACTTGACTTACTTAAAATTCCCTTTAATTAATATGCCTTTACCTGGAAAACAGGCCCGCGTGATTAGGAAGCTTACCAACATGATGCGTGGTGTGGTTAAATATTTTAGGATGGTGCAAGTGTTGTTCTTTCCAAGTTTCTGCTGAGAATATGAACACAAGAAAATAGAGTGATATGTTTGCCCTAATGATTTGAATACAAGTTATTGAAACAGAAAATTCATTTTAAGAAAAAAGCAAGAATCATTTTTCCTTTTTCTGCTAGATGCTACATATTTTGCTGAAGGCTATCTTGTGTGCTTCCACACACTTGCTGAAATCAGCAAAATAAAAACATTCTAATAATTAATTTTACATGCATGATTAAAGAAATCGAGTTCTACAAACCTATAGATTCCCAAAATTAACGAACTGTGGTAAAAGTATGCTTTGCAAGAATGAATAATTTAAAATTGAGAAGTAGCAAAACATAAATAGGTTTTTTTCTAACAAGGTTGTTTTCTGAGAATTCCTACAGGGTTTTAAGATGCTATTCAGTAATTCTATGGAAAAATAAGTTACGCTGTTAACAAGATTTTCAGTGATAGTCTCTTATTTTCATGTTTACACAGAAAATATAACTGATTCCAGTATTCTTACTGCCATTATTGAAAATAATATAAATGTGTTTTATCCTCAAAATATTTACCTGACTTAAGAATAACAAGATAAAATATCAAAACAATATATGTAAATAATAGCAATATAATTTTTCATAGAAAATGATTTTTCTCTTCTTACAGATACAGATTACCAAAGCAAGATTTATTTACATATTTTCTTCCCCTTATAAACTCTAAAGTGACAAAGACAAATAAAGCATGTGTTGATACCAGAATCGAGTTATTTAATACAAAAACCTTGGAGCCCTGTTATTGATTTCAAAACTGCATAACGGCATTCGAGTAGATAATTCACCCTGTAGCATGCATTAGCCGGTTCCCTGGTTGTTCACTTTTTACAGAAACCCTGTCCCATCCTGGAAGCTCAGGTGGAATTTCTTGCTTATGTCTTTGGTTGCAGAAAACCAAACCCAGCTCTGATGTTGTAAGCAGGAAAGGAATTTACCAGCAGGTTGGTTAGGGTCTGATCTGCTACCACCGTGTCAGGATGTTGCCCCTGGCCGTTTACCACCATGGATCTCAACTCCACGGAAAGTATGGCAGGTAATCTTTAAACGTCCCTCTGCCTTCACTGTAACCGAATCCTTCAGATTCAAAGTACAGGGAAGATGTCTGGTCAGAAGAATGTCTGCCCCACATTCTATCCCCAGGATGAGGGAGCATCCTCCGCAGGGCAGGTCCTCGCTTCCCAGCTATCTTAGGAGGACCCCTCCAAACTGATAAAAATCCACCTGCTGCCCAACATCCATGCCTCCTTCTTTCTAAACTTAGACTCGAGACAATTGCTGACACCGAACCTAAAGCCATTTTCTTTCATCCAGTTGAAGGAAGACACTGTTTGCCCCTGTACAGGGAGAGCAACCCAAGATTTTACAGGTTGACACATACAGTGTCTTATCTCTCTGGGTGGTCTCCATTTCTCCTTCACTTCTGTCAGGATCTTTTATAAAAATATATGTTATGAAACTCCCAGATCGAATTATAAACCAAATCATGACCAACATACCTCTATACAATGCTGGAAGAGAGGCAAAAGTAAGTGTAGGAAATTAGTTAAAAAATAGTTCAGTTATTTTAAACTACTTTTTCCTATAATAAACATGTTTCTTCCTATAGCAAAAAATAACTAACGACATTAGGTTCTGTGAACATGGTGAGCCAATGTTATAATACGTCATCAGATCATGTTGAGTCTTATAATGTTCCTCTTCCAGTAGTAGTCAGCGCTGGGGAAGCATCTGTCTGTCTCCCAACCTGGAGCTCAGCTGGTCCTGTGGCTTGCTCACATCAAGCCGCTAGCACTGTATCAACAGTGCAAGTGATACCTGGGTCTCTCCTGGCCCTTTTCTTTCTCAAGTTGTTCAGAGCCGAGGGAGAAGACTGTTCTTACATATCTGGGCCCACTCAAAGACCCTCAGCCAAGTCAGGTGCTGCAGGACACGGTGAGTGGTGGTCAGACCTGGCCCCTGTTGGGTGGCTATCAGCACAAGCTGGGGTCTGCAGGGACTGGGCATGCAGCACGGGGGGTCCGGGCAGGGCTATGGGCAAGCCGTGGTCGCTCCCATAGCAGAGAGTCCAGAAAGAGGTAAGCAAGTGTTTGGGGCACCTCCTAGCCGTGGAGTCAAGGCAGGGGGTATTCTTAGCGATGATCTCAGGGGCAGGAAATGAGCTGGGGCTTCCGTCCAAGGAGGAAGGAGTTTCCTTGGGACAAGATGGACAGGTCTGGGGAGGAAGAGCATCACCGAGCCTCTGTGTCCTCACTGCTTTTGTGGTCCTTCAGCAGGTATCATGAGCAGAGACACACAAGGAAAGGGGGGACCCTCACAGGCCAGGGGAGGGCTGGTTCTAGATGCAGCCCCTGCACCCAGGTGTGAGGTAGAGTGTGTGCGTGTGCATGCTGTGTGCACTTGCGTGACGGGATGGGGCAGTTAAGCCAGGGGGCGCGGGGGGAAGCCCATCTCCTGTGTCCCCTCTGGGACGGCTCCTTGGTCTCTGCCGTGGAGGTAGAGGTGGACCCTACACCCGAAGGTATGACAGCCAGCTGGGAGGGCCAGGCTGGGGGAGCTGTGCCTTCCTGCGCTATGAGTCCCCACTCACAGCTCAGGATCCCCAGACCTTTGTCTGGGGTATTGTCTAGGACATTCCTGCAATCAAGCAGAATGCGTGCCAGGCGTTCTTTAATTTAATATTAATTTTTTTTCTGGCCTCATTTTTAAAAGATTTCAAGTTGGTGAAATAGGACGTGACAAGTGTTCTCGTATAACAACCTGGAGAGAGAGGTAATGATGTGATGTCTTGAGTCTCCGCATATTGGAACAGATGTGGGGGAAGTCTGTAATTACAGTGCTTAATCACCAAGAACAAGGACCTTACCCTAAGTGTGAAGGGGCCAAACTAACATCTCACAGTTTCTCCTTCCCCTGTGAGAAAAATTGAGAAGACAGAGTTAATGATAGTCTCTCTCAAACCACCGTGCAACCCTTGTTCTGGGTAATAAAATTATAATTTCACCAGTCTCCCCTGGGTGTGTTTGGAGTGGCCTCGGTTGTGCACAAATGCATTCCTACTACGCAGGGCTGGTGGGTTTGTCTCCTTTCTTGTGAACTGTGAAAAAACACTTGATTTGAACCTTGCAGAGTGCTCTGCTTGCAAGCGTTTTGTCTGGACTTCTCTCTTCATTTGCAACTCTGATTACACGGTTCTCAGAAGCATGAGAAACAAGCAAGTGTCTTGGAAGGTCTCAGGACACCTCAGCCAGCGAGGCCCCCTGCTTTAGTTATTCCAAATGCATTAAAATATAAGTGGATCCAAGTTGGAAATACTTTAGAAAGACTTCTTTCTTGCTCATCTGGAGAGTTGAATTTCTTCTCCCCGAAACACCTCAACATGCCCGCACTGAGTTGCTTGTGTCCGCACTTGGCTGATGGCAAGAAGGACTCAGCGGGCCGGCTGAGAAGGCTGTGCCACTGCTTGGAGTCCTGGGCCAGGGACCACGGTGAATGCAGTGACCACAGCCACCAGGGCGACCACGGAGCTCCTCCCCCCTCCCCCAAGAGAAGAGCTAAGCCAGTCGTGGAAGACGGTTTCCTCCCTTGCAGCCCACCTCACCCTCGCATTGACGGGGCAAAGTGGAAATTCTGGAATGTAGGCAACAAGATGTTCACTTCCTTCCTTCTGGTTTTGTTTGATCAGTGACCATTTCTCCCTGATATTTGATGCAACCCTTATTCTCTCTTTTCTTAGTGAATGAAAAAAAGGCATTTCTGATCCTTGCTAGGGAAGAAAAGGTGGTGGCATTTGGGCAAGGCTAACGGGATGAATTCTGCTTTTCTCAGTTCCTTTTTCAGATTCATTTTCTCTCTGGGTTTACCCAACTACGGCGACAGGAGCCTGTGAACACAACACAGGAGCCACTGACTTCTCGTGCTGTAAACCTGAGTCTCACGGGTAGTTTCCCATTGTTCATAAGAAGGTTGATTCCAGAGGAGGGAAATAAAATTTTATTTCATCCTCTGTCTATAAAGCAAAGAGACCCGTTCTGCCTTTCGCCCCAGCATGGAGTCACGCTAGGACCCTTTCCAGCTGCATGGCATGTCCTTGGGTGGAAGACTGGGGACACAGCTACGCGGGTCCCAGCCAGTCTCTGGCAGGACGCTGAACTGGGTTTGAGACGGGACGGATGTTTCCAGGCCCTTGCGGGTCCCCACCCTGTGTGGCAGACAGCGGCAGGGAAAGTAGCCCTCCCCGCCTCCCGTGTGCACCTCTGCGGGGAGGCTCTGGACTGTGCAAACCCCGTGGTCTCGGCACCTTGCTGGGACACTGCCCGTCGTACACGCAGCATGCCGGGTGCCGGGCACTGTGGGGGGTGACAGGATGTGCAGGGGACGGAGCAGGCAGGTCCCTCCCTCCGGTGAGCTCGTGACTTCGGGGCCGAGCAGAGGCCTTGACCAGGAGCATGCTGGTTGCTGGAATAAGGAAGATATAAGGGGTGCTTCCTCACACACACCAGCTTCTAGAAGGCTCTCCCGTGCGGGGGCCTTCGGAAAGCATCCTGTATGAACTAACATCACCGCGTGCGCATCACAGGCAAGAATCACACGGCGGTAAGCGGTGTTGCTTCTGGACCAGTCACTGGGTGGGAAGGTGTGGCTCCCGGAGTGTGACCGGCTCATGTCACTCAGAAAGAGCGGCCCTGTGCGCCGTCTCCAGGGGAGGGGTGTCGACCCCTGTTGGGCTTCGTGTCACCTGGGGGGCCAGGCTGGGTCTTCTCGTCGGAAGCCTGCAGCCTCATGCATGTCTCTCAGCGTCTGTTCTCCAGTTTCTTACTGTTTTCTTTGACGCAGTACCTGCACTTGACGGTCACTACCTTCTCTGCCATCTGGTGATGGGAACGCTCACGGGGCTGGGCGCCTGGGGACGGGCCAGTGTCCCGTCTCCTCAGAGGCAGCGCCACCTACCTCGTCAGCCTTCCAGCTTTTCTATATGGAAACAACGAGAGTATTTTAAATCAGACTTTTTATTTTGTCACAGTGCATGTTTCCATCCCCACAGACATCCCTGTGTGGCCCTCTGGAGACAAATGCACTTCCCCTCTGCCCCTGCCCCTGGGTTCCTAACCCCAGCACCCCTCACCTGCTCTCCCTTGCTAGAATGGCGTTGTTCTAAGGATATCACAGAAATAGTGTCCTGCAGTAGGCAACCCTTGGGACTGGCTTTTTCAGCCCTCAGCCCCTCCCCGGTTTGTCCAGATTCCTGGGCTTCTTAGGGGTTATTTCGTTTCTGGTGCTGAGTGATGCTCCAGGGTGCGCATGGACCACTGTGCCTTGCCGCCTGCTGGAGGACTGCCGGCTTGATCCAGGGTTTGACGATGAACGTAAAGCTGCTGCAAACATTCACGCACGCGTTTTTATTTTGGTGTGAAACAAAAGTCTTCTTTGCTCTGAGAGAAATGCCCAGGAGTGCACATGCTGGGTCACAGGTCCACGGCATGGTTAGTTTTGTAAGAATCTGGGCCAAATTGTTTTTCCGAGTGGTTGCCGCATTGTGTGAGGGAGCCGGTACCTCCTGGTCTCACCGGCACTTGGCGGCGTCCCTGTTCTGCACTTGGACGGCTCTGCCAGGTGCATGGAGGTGTCCCACTGTAGCCCCGATTTGCATTTCCCTGCGGACCTCTTCCTTCGCAGCCACAGGCTTTTCTGTGATGCTTGTCTAGCATGCAACCATCATTGTCCCGCATAGGTCTGTCTTGGCTGCTCGTTTCCAAGTTTTTGATCGTCTTTTTTTGTTTGCAACCATGGGTGTTTGCGGGACGCTGGCTTCCTCAGCAACATGTCTGGAACGTGTGAGTCAAAAGGAAAGCTCAGGGAGTCACCGCTGTGTTTGTCTTTGGGTCCTAAGATCCCTCGAGAGTTCACTGCCTTTTCTTCCCCGTCAGAGTCTTCATTTGCTTGCTTTATGTATAATATCGGGGGTTTTCAGTGGTACCGAGTGGGAGGAATAGTGGAGAGTATGTCTCTCTGTGGTCATGGTTTTGCATTTCCCTGGTGTCTGATTTGGCTCAAGTCACCGTAACAAAATAGCTCAGACAGGAGGCTGACACCACAGCCATGTACTGCTCACGGTTCCGGAGCCTGGGAGTTGGAGATGAAGATGCGGCCGAGTGGGCACCCGGCGAGACACCCTCCGGGCTCGCAGATGGTCTCCTCTTCCCTGGCATGCGCAGGAGAGAGAGCTCTTATACTCACCCCATCAAAATCTATAGCTTCCCAATTTATAATTTAAAAAAAAATCCCATGGCATTTAGTACCTTTTAATATCATGCAATCACACATACTGAGTTCGCCTCCACACCAAGTCCCCAAATTACCATATGCAGGCGCATTCTCTGGTGGCAGTGCAAGACCTGAGGGTGCAGACGCCGTCAACTTGCTTTTGGTGATGTTGGTGTCTGTGCATGGGTAGGACGTGAGTGCTTCTCCTCACGCTCTCAGAAAATGCCAAACCTAATCAGTGATGACTACACCAAGAGATAGAAAGGGATATTGGCTCCACCATTTGGAATTGGGACACAGGTCCCGCCCTGGAAGGGGATGAGAAATGGCCACAATGTTTCTCCTTCCCTGGTATTGTCTCCGTTTTATGGAAACTCCTGTCCGTGTCGAGGTGATACACATTTAAACACATTTAATGTTGGGGATTTCATTAGAAGATTCAGAGACCAAATTTATTACTAAGCAAAATTGCCCTGGCAGAGAAGAATTCGTGGGTGTTGTGTTAGGTCACAGAAGTGCTCGTGTCAGCTTCCCGGCCTCTGAACCTCCCACGTGTTTCCCCACGTGAGAGTCTTCCCTGTCAGAGAAAGAACGTTTCCAGCTTGTTTTCTTACAGGATACCAATTAACTGTTTTGATGAACTTTTCCTCTGAATTATATCATCAAACCACAACTGGACTCTCATCTGACCTGACTGCCACTCCTAAAAATGGAAATGGCCACCAAAACCTCAATTACATTTTCTAGACATATCTTAGTCTATTCATTTAGCAAATATTTATGTAAAATGTTCTTTTCTCTCTCTCTTTTTTTCAGTCTCTTTCTGTCTCTCTTTCATATTTCAGGAATTGAGGTGTCACCAAGATAAGCATGTATGGAACCTTCAAGGGGTTTACAATTCATTTGTGGTCAGAAGGTTCAAGCAAAAGTAATTATAATACAACATAAAAATAATAGGAGCTTATCTTAGTTCGGGCTGCTATAACAAAAATACCACGGATTGGGTGATTGTAACAGCAAACATTTATTCCCTACAGCTCTGGAGGCTGGAAGTCCAAGATCCAGGTGCCAGCAGATCCTGTGACTGGTGAGACCCCATTTCCTGGTTCACAGATGGTGTCTTCTCCCCTGGCTCCTCGTTTGGGGAAAGGGGTCCCTTTTATTAGGACACTGATCCCATCCTGGGGGCTCCACCCCCATGACCTCATCACCCCCCAAAGGCTCCACCTCCTAACAGAGTCACCGTGGGGGTTAGGACTCAATGTATGGATTGTGACGGTGGGGGCGGGGGCACAAACAGCCCAAAACAAGAGCAATAGGGAAGACATCTCTAAGGAATCGGTAGAGATTCAGAGCTGATACAGCTTATTCCTGTTCTGGCTGGTTAGGGTGCCTGTTCTGATTGCCGGTTACCTGAGTACCATCTCCTATTAAATATTTTATTTTATTTTTTTTAAAGATTTTATTTATTTATTTGAGAGAGAGAATGAGAGAGAGAGAGAGAGAGCATGAGAGGGGGGAAGGTCAGAGGGAGAAGCAGACTCCCCACAGAGTGGGGAGCCCGATGTGGGACTCGATCCCGGGACTCCAGGATCATGACCTGAGCTGAAGGCAGTCGCTTAACGAACTGAGCCACCCAGGCGCCCTCCTATTAAATATTTTCAGTGTCAACTCAGACATAGGAGATTTCTAGTGGATGAGTGGAAAAGGTAGTTTAATTCTGCTAGAGCTGTTTGAAATGAAAGAAAAGAAGAGAAGTGGCATCTGAACAGCAGGTGAGGTTATGGCGTGTCGGTTGAAAGTGAGTCTGAAATTGGATGATATTTTACAGGGAAGGAAAAACTGAAAATATTTTTTGAGGCTCTGTAAAAATTGGAGACTTTTTTTTTTCTACCCAAATCTTTCCGTGTGTCCACCGAGGTTGAGGAAAGGAGGTCTGGATAGGGACATATCCAGTCGTTAACAAAGCGGAAGAAGATGATTTGGAATTCTTAATGTCTTTTCAGGGCTCAGGGAGCGACCTGACTTAGAAATATCAATAAGAAAAAAAATCAAGAAGAACATGAAATATCCCTAGAATTTGACGTATTTTAAAAGTTTTAATGCTTACCATTGTTTTATAAAGTAGTGGAGAGCTCATGCAGGCAGGGAGAAGGAGTAACACGGATTGAAGGAGGAGGTATTTCATTTTTTGTCTCATCTCCTGAGTGATCTGCTGATAATGGAAACAAATCTCTGTGTTGGCTCACTTAATAAGAATGATTTATAGTCTGTTTTCTGTTGGACAATGTAATCTAGTCCTATTTTTCATGGAACTGTTGATTTTCTGAATTTGGGTGATGTTCCATGTGATGATCTTATTTCCCAGTTTCACGATATGACCAACACTTGATGCTTTCAAAAACAACCCACCTTAAGAATAAAACAAAATCCAATTAAAAATTGGCTATATATATGAAAGGAAAATCTGTATCAACAGCAGACTATATTGCTGACATTATAGTGCAAAAATTAAGTATGAAACGTAATACAACGTGTCTCGTCTGTAGCAAGTTTTATTTTTCTGAGACTGTGTAAGAGTTGTTGGCGCCCAGAAATGCATTACATTTGGCACTGAACAATGAGAGCAAGAAGAGCAGGCAAAATCATAGCTGATAATTTTAAATCAAGCCTAAGAAAAATATTTCTTTCACACATCCCAGATAAGTGTTTAAATCTAATGATTTTATATTGATAAATGGAACAATGTATTTTTCAAGTGAGCAGAATAATAAATTCTATTTTTTATTTATATGTATTGTGCATTTAACATTCGCCAATGTCTCCGTTCTGTAACATATAGGGAATAGTTCTCAGATATTTATTTATTGTACCATGAGAATAGAGGACTGGTACCTTATTCGTATGTTCACCAAGCCTATGATTATCATTTTAGGTTATTCTGCAGAATTTACTTTGCTATTTACATAATTACTATGCTTTGATGAAATGTAACAGACATAAGTAAAAATGATATAAATCAGATGAAATGAACACCTGCTGGAGGCCAACTAATAATATAATCTTCAAGGTGACCCAATGTAATTACTCTGCCTACACAAAGATTTTTATTAGTTCCCATATTATTAGCAAAGCCATAAATAATTATATGGTAAATATTGGCTCATCATGGGTAACAAGAGACCAATAAAGTGCTTGAATAGTTCACATGTCTTTTCAAAGTGCACATATTATGGGAAAAAACTTCAGAAATTCTGAAGTGCATGCTTCAGTATTCCATTTAATAAATAAGTAAGTTTAGGCTAATTTCACATAATTTTTTCAAAAGGCCTGTTTTTCTCTGATGAATAAAACTTTAAAAAATTATTACTTTCTTATAGCAGGTTCTCTAGAAAAGGGACTGAGGCAAAATCTTGCATACTAATGCTGTAGAGGTGAGTGCAAACCCAGACAGCATGCGTGAGGATACGGGAAGGGAGACAAGCATGCAGGGAGATCAAATGCACGGGGACACAGTTCCAGGCTGGCTTTTGCATGAGACCAGCTGACCGCTCAGTGTCAGGGGCATCCAGCTCTGGGTCCTGTGACTTGCCACATGGTGGGACTGTCCCTCTGTGGACAAGATGGGAGAATACTTTATCTTTGAGTGCGTTCTCCCACACTCCATGGTGTGTGCAGGGTCCTGCATTTCCACAATGTACCAGCCCCATGTCCAGGGAGCCCCTGGCAATGTATGTGCCTCGGTGGGTCCAGACTCTGCAATTCTGGGGGTGGCGGGGAGTCCTGCTTAGTCCTCAGCCCCCTGGAATCTGTCTCCACAGCAGGAAAGGTCTAGGACTGGGGTGTGGGGTTAGAAAGGAAGTAACCAAGCAGATCTCGATCGGGGCTTAAGAGAGTCGGTTATACCCACCTTTTCCCTCTCAGATCTTGGCGACATTAACAATGTCCTGTTCTCTTCCGAATAGTAAGTTATTAAATAAAATCACCAAGATGTTGTTTCTAAAACTTCAGGGAATTTTATGATTTTAAAAATATGCCCTAGTCAGCTCATCATTCATCTTCAAGACTTCCAAGAAGAGGATTTCACGCGTTTTCCTTTACATTAAAACCATGCAAAGTTACTGACAAGGAAGGACATTGTTGATGCCAGGAAGTGTCCATTAATAGCAAATACCTAGAGGACATTCTCAGTAACTGCCTGCAGCTGACCCAGACACCCATGTGGGGGGAGATGCAAAGTCAGTACATGAATGTCTGTCTGGATGGTGGTGTTGGAGGGGCAGCTGTCTGTTCCACTCTATGAACATCTCCTTCCAGATTCTTCCTCTTTGGTGCAGAAGAAGTGAATTGTACATATTTTTTTCAGTAACTGTTTGTACAAGTTCATTCAAAGGGTTGATGCTGAGTCTTCATCATTATTCTTAGTATGTGGCTAGTATGTCTTCAACGGAAGGAGAAGTCAGAGTGCACTAGAACATTTTTTTTCCCCAGAAAGAGGAAGGTCTCAAATATCCTGGAGACCGTCTCTGGCGGCAAGCAGTAGGATGGTCCCACTTCTGGGTGCAGGTAGTGGTTTGGAAGAAGAAACCACACAGCATGCCCAGAAATTGGTATCAGTCCTGGGGAACCGAAGTGTAATTTTTGTAGGATCAAATGTAGCCATCAGAGCAATCCCATTATTTTTGTTTGCTCTGTATGAACTTCCATCTGTTAATTTTGCCTTGTTTCTAGTTGAAGAGCTTGTTTCATGTGAAACAAGGGAAACAGGGGCTCCTGGGTGGCTCAGTTGGTTAAGCATCTGCCTTCTGCTGGGATCATGATCCCAGGGTCCTGGGATCGAGTCCTGCGTTGGGCTCTCTGCTCAGCGGGGTGTCTGCTTCTCCCTCTGCCTCTGCCTCTGCCCCTCCCCACCCCTGCTGTGCTCTCTCTCTCTGTCGAATGAACTGAGTAAAATCTTAAAAAAAAAAAAAAAGGAAGCAGAAAAAGAGGATTTTGTATATATTTACTGAAAAGGGATTCAAACTGTGAAAACCTCAAAAGAAAGATAAAAATTACCAGAAATATCTAAGAGGGTTTGCCCACTCACTCCTCACGTGAGGTTGTTTTATTCTAACAGAGGAGTTGTTTCCTCTACAATAAAACCTCTGTATGGCTAAGATTGAATTTGAAAACGGCATTTGGAATACACATCCCTCACGTGTGCCATGAAGGTTTGAGGGGCTCCAAAAAATAGCACCTCCCTCCTTGCCTCAATCTGAAACCAAATGGGAGAGGCTGCGGAGAGCCAGGTGGAGAGCCGGAGGACCCTGCGGTGGTGGGTTAGTGCGGGTGTAGATCCGGTGAGTGCGGCCTGTGTGTTTGTGCCTTGGTTCTTGCACCTGAGCAGGAGGCAGATGTGGTCACGGGGTCGCAGACAGAACTGGAAATCTGCAGTCCCGGGCAGGCACACCCCACTGCTGGCTGGCCACATAGGGATGGGACAGTGTTGGTGTGTGTGGTAAAGAATGAAAATAAACCCCTAATTCAAGCTTTCACAAATTAAGTCAAGCATTTTATAGTAATAAGCCAAATCACAAAACAAACAGCTTGTTATTCACCATGAGAGCGTGTATGGGACTTTGTGGGCCTTTTCAGAGAACTAATGTAATCAATTCTTAGTTAATCACAGTTCCTTTTTTTTAAATTTTTTTTAAAGATTTTATTTATTTATTTAATCACAGTTCCTTTAACATCAGGAGTAGAACACAATGTATCAGGATCAACGACAAGATTCTGTTCCTCTGTTTGCTGTTATGTTGTGTTGTCAGATTGTGTTGTCAGATAATCTTCTCCCTGCGTGGGGGTGCGTGCGCGCGCGCGCACACACACACACACACCCCTTCCCCCCCACCCCCACTGCCATGGCAATCTATTTTCCTTCCCTGGTAAGACCTAAGTTTTAAAGCTCTCTCTCAGAGCTCGGCATTCAGACATGTTGGTGTTCTTCCTCTTTCTAATCAACCTGGTTACCACGAATGTTTGTGATCATTTCTTTACTGATGGTGCCAGTCTGCACGAGAGACCCTGTGTCCCCAGAGAGATCCTGGCATGTCAGCTCGCTTCTCCGTTCATGGTGTTTGGAGTCTGAGTCTTTATGTTCCATGGTTGCTCAGTTATTCAGGGGTTTACCGTTTAAACTTCTTCGGATTTGATTTAGATTTTATTTCCTCCTTCTCATCCGGAAGGAGGGGCAAAGGGGTGCCAGGTTAACCGAACTCTGCTCTTCCGGATCAGCATTGGGGCCTGCAAGCCCGCAGCAGGTCCTCATGGCTCCCTAGAGTCATTCTGGCAGCCTGTCCATCTGCAGTGGGTCCCAGCAACTCGGAGAGCGGAGAGCGTAACTTGTTTATTTAGAAGGTGAGGACTTGCTTTGTTTGCCACTGCCTGCCACTCTTTTGAGGAGAATAAAGTGAGAATCAGCCTCCAGGAAGGCTGTCTCTTCAAATGGAAACAGGAGGGGTGTTTTCGCTGCGTTTAAGAAGGAATCTGGCGTTGGCATTTGTGACAGAAAAGGAGAAGCAGGTAGGGATTATTGAGGGACTTTGAAAGTACAGGAAGCCCATAATCGAATCTGACAAATAAATACATAGATCGATGCACACGTACAAGCTCAGCTTATGACTTTCAATAGTCATTTTGGGAATTTATGCTTTCCATTGCTGTTATTGTTTTTATGTTACCTTTCGCAAATTTCTTTTTTTGAATTGCCTGCAAACCTTCCTTTGGAAGAGAACCCATGCCTGCGTGTACACACACACGCCTACGTTTGGCAAAGAAAGCAAGCATATCATCAAGTTGCTTGATGCCATTTTGATGGGGCTGACAAGTCACATTTACTGGAAGGGTGGTAGACGTATGGGGCATGGCTTTCAGTGCTAGGCGCGCGTTACAGAGTTCGTCTTCGCCATAGCCCTGTGATCTCACTGCCATGACCATCCCGGTCTTACAGATGAGGACCCTGAGACCCAGGGAGCTGAGGGCACCTGACCTAGAAATGCAGCCTGCACTGGACCTAGCAGGTCTGGTTGATGAAGCATCAGGACGTCCTACCTGTCCACACAAGCATGAACACAGCACTGAATCTCCTCACACTGTCCACACTTTTATTCCTAAACTGAAACAGAAAACAATATCCAGGGACGATATTTACAGGAAAACACTGCCGCACTCTATGCTTATGAACATAATTTTTGTAAATTGTATGTTTTTTTTTTTAGAAAACATATGAGTAGTGAAATTATTTCAGAAAAGTAAGAATCTGGAAAAAAAACAAGAAAATATTGAAAAAAATTGTCAGAGATTTCGTCTAAGAATAGCTCTGCACTTAAATTCCTTCTCAGGTTGCTATGCCAAGTCAGCTTCTTTCATCTGTCAAAGAAATTGTAATTTCCACATGACACAAACTACAACAGATCACTAGAAAAATGGTGAAGACTTACAACTTCTTTTATGGAACTGGATTAATCCTCATGTGACAATCTCTCAAAATATGAAAAAGAGAAACACAGCACAACTTTAATTACTTGGAGAGATGGGACATCATTAAGTAAAATAACAACTAACCAAATCCTGCAACATATTCAAGGTTGCCTTCACCAGCATGGTAGGTCCTATTTATGGAATAAAATGTATAACTAGGGAAGGTCCTATTTATGGAATAAAAATGTATAACTAGGGAAAGACCATTCAACTTTGAAGAAGTGAATTTATCAAGTAATACACATATAATTGGATATAAAATTAGCTATTTATATACCTGCTGAATGATAATCCTAAAATTTTCTTCTAGCAGCAAAACATTTTCTGCAGTCATTCTAATACGCAATCCAACATGTAAAGTAGATAACCCGGAGTGTTTCCTCCTTCCCTGTCACACCCCACTGGTGCCCAAGGCCAGTAAAGAAGCAAAATTTAAAAAACAAATAAATGGTTAATAATATGGGAAAGCATTGTATATTATTGCTAAATTAATAAGGAAGACTCCAAAAAAGTTAGTATATGATGATCCCCTGGTGTGAAACAGAATATACATTGATTCTCCAAATGCTGAGCTTCGATTATATGCTAAGAAATACAGTTGTGTTCCTTTTTGTTTCCTTCTTCTTTTCTGTGTTGACCGTATTATTTCAACCAGGGTCAATGTGTTTTTAAAAGGTGTTTCTAGAAGAGTCCAACATTTCAATCTTATTTACCTCCTCTCCTGCCTGTGCTCCCAGAATGCCTCTCCACTCTCTACCCCTCACCCTCCTGTACTTGTGCTTTCAGGGTCACAGATACCTTCTGGTGGTAAAGTCCAACACACACTTTGCCACGCCCGTCCACTTAGACCTATCTGCGGCATTTGCTGAATCCTCTCCCGCTTCTTACTCAGTAATGAGTGTTCAGTGAATGTCCAACGTACAGTCCTGATGTCATGCTCTTCCCGTTTTCTTTAGTCTTCCCAGAAAGCCCTTGCAAGGCAATGGCTTCAGTTGCTATTTATGTGAATATCACTTCCAGATTAGCATCTTCAGTCCAAAGCTCTCCGTAGATCAGCCATCGGCATCTTTTCTTGAGGCCCTACAGGTCCTTTATACTAAACAGCTCCCCAATGAAATTATTCTTCTCCATAAGAACTGCTCCTGTACTTGGATGTTCCAATGCTTTCTCATGGGACCATTATTCACCTGTTTTCTGAGCCCAGACTTACCCAAAGCCAGGGGTTCTCCAAGTTGTCTCTACTCCAACCTTCATATCTCTCGATTCTTCTCTTCCATGTCCTATAAAAGTCAGTGAATAAAGGGGGAATGAATGTAGCCACGAAGAACAGAGTAAGAACAGAAAGTACGTGTAAACAACACAATTGGCCCAGGAAGTGAAAATATAAACTATTGTTGACTATCATTTTCAAAACTCATTTTGCACTTTGCACCCAGAGCCTTCCGTTGTGCTTATTGGAGCTTATATCTTGTTAGGTTGTTCCAAAATAAACATTTTTAGTCCTCATCACCCTCTACCACCAAGACTGCAGCCACCATAGTAGGAACTTAAAAATCGTTGATGAAGAAATAAGGAAGAGAAAGAGTATTTCCTGCTTTCTGTGGCCATTTCCATAAGTCCTGGTACTTTTTGACCTTAAGGAGATTTTAAATCTTCAAGTGGTACCTCTTCATGCGTTTTTGTCAATCCCATTGCTTTGCTTTAAGACCCTTATTAAAAATGGAGACTTTAAAGGACATAGGATGGTTTATAAGGACTTGTTTTTAAGGAGTGTCTATGGTTGTGAAATACAACATTTGCAAGCAAATTAGAGTATCAAGAAGTAGATGGTTTAAATAGACATTTTTTATTGAGCGACATGCAGTCCGAGGATGGTGCTGTTTACAGAACATCATGTCACACTTTGCTGCTTTTCACGGAAGAATGTAACTGTCTTGGAAAACATCAAGTTGGCAGGACAGGGAAGCAAACATAGTAATGGAAAACAAAGAAGATGCTGGGTTTGCCTCATTTTCTAAAGACCTGTAAACGTTGCTGCTTAACTGCAAATTTGATCACTGGGGGTTAACTTGGTTGTCTTCCTGTTGCTTTTCCAGACTGTCCTCTTTCGTATTTCCCCCTTCAAGTATCTTGTCAGTTACTGCCCACCAATTGCGCTTATTTCAGAGCCAACTGCAGGTAATGAGATGCTGATTGGGGATTCTAGAATTCACTTGCCGATGATTATGTGTTATTTTAACAGGAGAATGACAATAATTTCCTGTAATGCCACTTGTTAAGGTAATTATGCTATAATTGCCTTATCAAGGTGTCATAGAGGAGAGGGAAGAGACTCCAAGATTTCACAGCTGCTGTCTTGCTCCTTGAAGGGTTCTCTGGAAACTGCATTGTCAGCCATCGGGATAAATCCTTTCCGATCATTTGAAACCTGAACATTGTTGTCCTGGGCAGCTTATGCGACCTTAAAATGAGGTTTTTCCAGAGTTGATTTTCTTGTGTGTGTCTTAATATAAAAACTCTCTGCACAAAATTGCAAATACACTGAAATGTGGAGTCTGAAGAGTTTGTAGAAACTGTGGATTTAAGAAGAAGCTAAGTATCAATAAATATAATAGCATGAAGTAAAGGGCATGTGTATCTAAAATATACAAGTCAAAAACATGGGTTTTCCAGTTACAATCAATTGAAGATGATGTCCATAGCATAGAAAAATTAGTGCTATCGTTGACTTTATAGATCCACAGTGAAGATTATTTGTTCATTTAAGTAAGCCCTTATATCTGTATTGTAGTTATCTGTATACAAAAATATTCAGTGAATATGGGGCCCTGTTCTAAAATATTAAACAAAATGCTCCCAAGTTGAGAAAATTCAAGTATATTTTCTCTGCACACATTAAGCTTCTATTTTGTTTGGAGATAGAGACAATAAGAGATATAAACAAGTAAAAAGACAGTGAGGTAGACAGTGGTGAGTGGTAACAGTGAGGAATGAGGCAGAGCGGGTAAAGCACATGCCAGGGCTGAGGGTGGTGTGTAGATAAGGCAGAATTTGAGCGCAGACTGTAGGTAGTTGAAGGAGTTAGCTGCGCAGTAACAGGAGGCAAGTTTTCATAGAAGGTCCAGAGATCCTGATGTGGTGTATGGATGGTGTAGTTGAAAAGTGGCAGAAGGATGGTGGCTGAGTGGGGGGAATTGGGACAAGAGAAGTCACAGGTGAGTTCAGAGAGGAGAAAGGGGCTGGGGTAGTGTAGGATCTTAGGGGTCACCGTAGAGAAGCTGGCTTTTACTCAGAGAGGGATGGGAGCCCCTGGGGCATTTGGGCAGATGTACTGAGTCTTCAGTTTTGTAGACAGTTCTGACCACTGTGTTGGGAGCGGACTGCAGGGAGGCAGCCATGGGGATTCCAGTCACTAGACTATTGAAATGGAGCTCAGGACTGGTGAATGGATGGTGATGGTTTGACCCACAGCACTGGAACAAGAAGGGACAAGAAGTGGCCCTACATGACGTCCCAGTAGACTAAGTGTGGGGAAGACTAGGGGGAAGAAGTCAAAGGACAAAGTGAAGGCTTTCAGCCTATCCCCCTGGGAAGCACAGCCGCCATGATCTGGGGGGAAAGATCAGCAACTCAGGTGTAGACAGGTTCAGGGTGAGCAGTAAGAAACTAGAAGAAGTATCAAAGGAGGAGTTGTGTGATGACTCTGGTATTCAGGGAGAGAGAATAGGGATTTGTGTGTTTAGAAAGGGATATTTTAAAGCCAGTACATGGTAATAGGAGGGACTCAACAGAGAAAAAGATGATGTGGGGAAAAGAAGGAGCCCCTGGACACAAAGTCCTGGCGGAGGGACGAAAGGCAACAGAATCACCTGTCCTTTCCTAGAGGGACTGTTTCCTCCCCTTTGCTGTATGTGAACGAGGCGAGGGCTGCAGAAATGGGTGGGGGCGGCAGGGCATTTTCTGTCTTATGCATTTCTGTGGGAAGTATCTTGGGAAAACACCCAACATATGTTTACTTCTACATATATTTTAAATCCTGCATCCTCTCCTCTATTAATATCTACACCTTAAAGCTGAGCTTCATTGCCTCAGGAAAGAGAACACAAAGAAACCTAACAAATGTTAACCTCTGGAATTTTGATCTCCTAATTAGACATTTTAAAAACAAATGCTGAACAATCGTTTGAACGTCAAAGCACTTTTGACTTCTAAGAGCCAGGCTCTGTTGAGAAGGGATTTTTTTATCTTCAAATTAAAAATAGCTTAGCTAAGAATACCTATTACTAGGTGTTCAGACCATGGAATATAAACCCTACTGCACTGAGGTGAGGAGAACAGTTTCTCCCCTACGGAGAAGAAGGAAGAATTTCCAAAGTGCTATGAGTTCAATCACCAGGCAGAAGGGAGACACTAGCGGTGTGGCATGAACTTAGATGTTGCCTGAGAAGGTCTGAGAAGAGGTTCTCTCAGCACCTTGGGGTGAAGCCATGTGTGGTGATAGGAATGCCTGACTGTTTCAAGGTCAGCAAACAGGGAAGCCTGGTGCCTCACTTCTTAGGTGTAGCCCCGAGGATAGCAGTTCTTTCAGAAAAGCCTGCAATCCGTCATAGTGGCTAAGAAGTAGAGGACAGATGCCCAGAGTCCCTGGAAAAATGTAGTAGGGTGCAATTCCATGGAAACCCATACATCCCAAAGTGGTTTGGGGAGATCAGCTAATCTCTGTGGCCAAGGAGAGAATGCAAGTGAGAAAGTCTTGAAGCCTAACACCGTTTAAAGGAGAATTTAAAAGATGGACAGATGGATGGACAGGTGGATGGTAGAGTGAATAGACAGATGTAGATAGATGATAGACAGATGGATAGATAGATAGATAGATAGATAAATAGATAGATAGATAGATATAGACTGAATGGATGGATAATGATAGATAGATGATAGATAGATTATAGATAGATAGATAGATAGATAGATGATAGATAAATAGATAATAGATAGCCAGGTGGACTGATGGATGGATGGATGGATGGATAGACAGATGATGGATGCATACATACATACATACATACATACACACATACGTAATACATATTGAATCCAAACTGACAATATTAACCCTAATCATATAAGATTTCATTTGTTGCTTCAGATTCTTAAGGCAATTTTACAAACTTCAGAGGGTTTTGTTTTCCTTCCATGCTTCTATTTTTACAATGAGACAGCTTTACAAATAGCACTTTACTATCAGAAATCTAACGTCTGATGAGTTTGTCCAGGATGCCATCCACGAAAACGTCCGCCAGCATCCTGCTGCTGAGTTTTGAGTTGTCCTCCAAGTTGGGCTGAGGCTCCTCTGAATGCTCATGACAAGCAAGTGGTGTAGACACCGCTGGGCTTCTTCTCAAAGGAAAACACACGAAGACTTATTTCACCTTCTACAGGACACTTCTCTTGTTTTCATTAAACTGTCTGAACACTAATAAGACTTAGTATTTCCTTTTTAAATGAAACTGAAATAGATGTTTCAATTCCAATGGCTAATTTCAAGATCATTTCCAAGGTCAGTCCCTAAATCTTTCATTGCTTTAAGGTTCAAAACTGACCCCTTCCTCTCTGCACCTTCATCTTTCCCAAGCAATCTTTGGAGACACTTCTCTCAGACCTCCGCACTCGAGGGACATCGAATAGTCCCTCTCCAGACCAAGGATGGCCACCGGCCATTCCGGGCTGACAGTGCTGAAGGCTGACAATGAGCATGGAGACAGTGGGAGAGCTTGCACGCCTTGCTGGAGGAGCACCTTCCGGGCGCACCTGTCACGAAGCCACCCCACAGCTGTGTGACCGGGCGCAGGCCACTTAGGACTCTCTGCCTCAGTCCACTTGCCTATAAAGCTGGGAAAAATAGTATTGTCCTTTCGCGTTTATGCAAATGGAAATCTGTGCACATCATCTCAGAGATACACAAATAAGAAGGAGTAAAGAGTCCAAAAGAATGAGGATGTTCCCTGTGGTTCATTGAAACTGTGAAGACAGAGAGAAAGAGACAGGGAGAGACAGAGACAGGGAGAGACAGGGAGAGAGAAACTCCTGATGTCTTGGTCACATCTCATCCTTTCAGACAATAAGGAAAGCATACTAGTATTTTGAGAATGGCATTTTGCTATGAATAGTTTTTCACCCCCTCCCTTGTTATTTTTAGTATGTGGAAGTTATGTTATGAAAAGGAATTACAATCCACTAATGAATCTCTCTTTGCTTTTGAAATAAGTGGTTTTACTCATTCCTGAATATTTCTTTAAAATTGGGTACAGTCTAGTTTTATAGAAGGAAGAATGGCAGGTAGAAATCATTTATCTTGAATGTTCACGTTCTGATCTGATCTTTGGTTTTATGCCCACATGTGTTATATCCGGGTTCACTGGCAAAATGAAGAGAAGCCTAGTTGGCTTTAGGGGCTGGGATTTGGGGAGCAGCAGGAACCTGGCTGGGGGTGAGAGCGCCGCCCCCACCGCACAGGAGCCATGCCCGGGGCGGGAAGACCGGGTGAGCGCAGCCCTGAGTCCATCCTCTCCTCTCCCAACTACTAAATAGATGCTTTGCTCTCTCTGACTCACTGGTTTGATGCTTCTTGAATTTTTCCATAAAAACACGAAGTGTTTGCACAGGAATCCCATGGATGCGATCCAAGCAACTAGCGAAGACAGGAATGAAGCTAGCACTAGGGGGAGGGGCAGCTCTCAGCAAGCAGAGACAGACCGCCCCCCTCTGCCTCTTCTGCCACCCAAACGGGACGCAGTGACAAAATGTTGTGGGACAGAGAACCATGATGACGGTTGTAAAAAGTTAGAATTTTGCCCTAACGTGAAATACTCCCAGAGCATTTTCTCATCATCCCATTGGCTTCGGGCAGTAATCCCTTTTGTAAAAAGGAACAGTTTTCTGCCTGGATAGGAAATGGACTCTCAGCTATCAAGACTGGGTCCAGGAGTGACACACGCCGAGGATGTAATTGTGTGTCTCTTTTTTTTTTTCTGGTTAATCTGACTCTATATTATCCAGTATATCCATGTTTTAACACTCAGCCTTCTTTAGCTGGGAATTAATATTTATTTCACTTTCAGTCACCAATTGAGTAAAGCAGCATTGAAAAAATAATCGGTGTGAGCTTGGGATCAAAGCTCAGCATTTCCTCGGGACAGGTGTTTTGTGGTGTTGCTGTGTTTCATCCTGCAGGGGTGAGGTAGGTGTTGGGGGTGAGCAGCTCCAGCTTGACTTTCTTTATGGTGTCATGAACTCTTGTCAGCCAGTGGCTTTCCTAGCTGCTAAGAGCTTTCTAGGCTGTAAGCTGATGGCAATGTCACATTGTCTGCCTTCACAAGGTATGAGAGCAGTGGGAAACCGGCTGTCCAAATCCACGCACACTGAGAGGCTTTGGAGACTTTCTGGAATGTGTGTGTATGTGAGACTCCATCCATAATCCCAAACCAAGGGAGGAAGAATTAACTGGGAACGAGTGTCCAGACTGGTGGCTAGGAATGCAAACCAGAGGCATATTATTATTTGTATGACTTCATTTATACCCTTACTAACTAAGTGTGATCTGGGAAACATGGATCATCTAGCGGTAAAACAGAAGTGAGCTCAGAAACGGAAGCAACTCGTAATCTGTAGTTGGCGAGTGAAGGTGGGTACCTGGGAGCAAAGTGCAAACGCGGCTGTTTGCACTTGGTGGGTATCAAGGTCATCTGAACAAACGTGCTGTTCATAAAACTGGTGTTCAAGAAAGCTGGAGGGCCACGGTGGCCTCTCCTTCCTCTAGGTCCTCTGAGATGCTCCCACAGGAAGAGGTCTGGGAAAGCCACATTCCTAGACTACTTGGACATACGCCCACGAAACAAACTGTGAATACAAGATACAGCTCCTGAATGGTGTCTTCGTACAAGATCGTCATTGGTTGCACTGTTCTGTCTTTCCTCTTTTATACTTATGGATGTCAGTTGCATCCATGTACTTACCAAGCCATCATTCATCCGTTAGTCTACCCAGATTTATGGAATTTCTGCTCTATGTTGAGCATCTCACTCTGCATTGAGGAAAGAAAGATTAATATAACAAATTACCGAAACAAAAATTCCTTCAGCAAAACTTGTATTTTTTAATAAAAACTATATAACAAATTATAGTTCCCTTTTTATCTCGATTGCTAGGAAGCTGATGTCAATTTAATACTCTGCAGAAAAAATTTCATTATACATGCCAGGTAAACTACTTTTTGTTTTCCTTATAATTTCTGATTTTTCTTAAATTTTAATTATTTCTTTGCATACGATCTTGTATTGTAAGGTCTGGATATTTTTTGAGACCAGGGAGGGTATGAATTCCGAGTAAGAAAATACCTAATGATGTTACTCTAAGGAAATCAGTGATTTTGAACAATCCCTATCTGATCCATAGTAACAATTTCACTGAGGCAGGAAAATATTCTCCATGCAACCCTTGCCACAACATCCTGGAAAATGGCTGTGATCAAAACAGGCAGTGACTGTGTCTATCCAAAACGAAAAGGTTCTCTCGAGTGACTTTTTAAATACAGATTTTGCTGTGTTTAAAATTTCCACCAAACGTTGTCAAATAAATAAATCTTTTTTTTCTTCAAATACATACATCTTAATGGAAAAATTTTGTGTCATTTATTGTACTGAATTTTGACTACTGGAGAAATGCTATTCTCTGAAACAGCAGAGAGTGTTAATTTTTTGTGTTTTATTTTTTTGAAGTGCATGCCAGTGCTTATGTTCAAAGGTTTCTACTAAAAAAATGCATTTGAAAGACTTTGCTGGGAATGTATTCAGGCACGGACCTAAAACTAAGTGAAAACTACTTAGGATGCCGAGCCTAAAAAGTTGACCTACACATTTGCCATCTGGCCCTTGGGATTCATCCCGTTTAAGAATCGCTTTTATGGTCATCATTTCGTCTTCATGAGTTTGTGACCTTAATTATTATCCGAATGACTATTGGAGCAGAGAACCGGGAATAGCACCTACAAAGGGGAAGCCAATATAATCCCAGGACTCCGCACTCTTTTTAGTACCAGCTGCATTTTACTCTAAAACCGTAAATAGCTTTATTTCCTGTTAATGGAGTAATTTATACAGTACCTAGTATCTTCATTGACAGTACTCTTTATCCTGTAGCAAACATGCGGCATGTACTGAATCAATTGCATGAGTTATGGAGGAGCAGTGCGGAGCTCCGTTCTTCTCAATAACAAAGAAGAAAACACATTAAAAACGAGCATTGATGGGTTGGTGTGAGATCCGGTCAATGGGCTCTCCTGGAGTTGAAATTAAAAGGCAGTTAGGAGAAAATTGTTTTCTCTGGTCATCAGTCACAATGTGAAAGGCCTTTTTCACAATGATTAATTAAAAGCCCAAAAGAGAGAGCGAGAGGGAGTGAACTTTAATAAAGTATCTGGCTGGTTTTCGGTAACATCATGAGTTAATGGACGGTGGTTTGCCTTGACTAAGTGTTATTGCTCCAGTCCATAATTTCATCTTGAAATGGGCAAGGGAGTGAATCTTCCTCTTCGTAATTGAGTATTGATTTGAAAATAAATGGCAGTGAAACTCCCACGGAACTGTCAGGATATATTCTGGACGGCACTGACAATAAGTGATTTCTGGTTCTCATGAATGCTATGGGTCAGCTTGATGCCAAGGCGCAGGGAGGGCAGGAGCAATCTGCCTCCCGTTCTATCAAGTTCCCCACGCTCCGCGGGTGAGACATCACGGGACAAGACGTTCGCATCCCCCGGGCCCGGTGCAGGCTCCATTAGGAGCCTCGTTTGTAAAATGTTTCTTTGAATTTGGAAAGCAATTTTAAAACAGCAGCTTCTGACATTTGGCTCTTCTTCCAAATAATAGCCTCTTGCTAAATACTGCACTTATGGAATACTTTTTGATGCATTTTCAATGGAAGGGAGTTAAAATGTCATTAAAAATGTTTGAGCGGGTTTGATAGATTTCCTTTACAAGTGGTAAGTAGTATAATTGGGTGTGATCTAACCAAGCACAAAACTGACAAAAGACACTTTTCATTCTGTGGTTGAGTCTCATTCAGTGTTCATGGATTGTCCAACTCTGTCGATGAGGCACGGCAGATGGTAGTGAAAGGTGACTTCTGGAAAAAAACAATATCACAGGAGATTTAGAGGGATATATTGGGATTCTAAAACAAGAAGTCCTTTTACAAAATGCTGCCGGATTGATAAATCCGTGAGATAATACATCAGTGTTCGTTAACAGCAGTGAAAGCTATGGTCTTTGTTTTTCCTGATCATGAAGGCCTTTTAAACCAAAGCTTCCCATCTGGCATTTGTTTACCCAGGATTTCTGAATTGATATTTACCATTTTCACATTAGCAGTTTTATTAGTACAGAGGGTAAGGAAAAAATACTGTCTGGGAAACATGTCTTGGTGTGTCCTCCTTCCTGACTCAGGACCGAGCCATGCAGAGCAGAAGGGCTGTGATGACTTCATGGGAAGTCCAGCTCTTGCACCTGCTGGCTGTTTAAAAAGAAAAAAAAAAAAAAAAGAAGCTTTCCCAGGTGATTTTCCTTGATCAGGATAGAAAAGTTCTTATGCTTATTTGGCTCTGGAAATCCTCTTCTGGAAGGGCAACGATGCTTTGGATTGCATCTGAGAGTCACGGAAACACGATCCCCTTGAGCCCTCATGTGCGGCATAGCGTTCCTCCTCCTTCCCCAGGGCTATGTAGGATTTATTAGGCAATACTAATGTCCGGTAGGCATCAATTAAGACAATTAAGTTGAATTTTATAAATTATAAGAAATGTGGGCTAGGGGTGGATGGCTATTGGAGGGTCTCAGTTTGGTTTTCCAATCTTTACATCCCCTCCTGGAATTATCTGGTGCAGACCTGAGCAACTGGTTGCGGGGCACCACTCCCGGGGTGCCCCCCAACTCCCCCAGGACCTGATTCTCTGGGTAAAGTCAGATATGTGGGTTTTTAACATCTGCAAAGGTGCATTTAATGCACAGATGAAACATCATACTTTTATTATAAAAATGGAATTAGCTATTTGCAGAAGTATGATGAGGCATGATGCAAATAGATTCAGCATCCTACAGTTTACTGGTTACATTTTTGGATCTTCATATGCACACTTTTTCAATATTTCTGAAAATTGTACCTATATGCAAGACTCAGGTATGTATGAGGGCAGTACTCAAAACCAATATGCTTTTTAAAGGAAGGTTATGAGCAATTTTTGTATTTGTTTACCTTAAAAACAAAAGTGCTGGTTATTTTACTAGCAAAAGGTGGTGTCCCTAAATATTTCAGGCTGTGTGCTGCTTGGATGCGAAGCGGATACTCAGAGGAGACGAATGGCTTTGACCGGAAGAGTAAATTCAAGCTGCCCAACCCTGTTTTGCCACAAGAGGAGACTGAAGCCTTGGCTTACATCCTCTAATTCGGGGATTTGTTATGTGGACATGGGGTGGAACTCAGGACTGTTCCCTGAGCCAGTGATGCTGAGGCAGAAGTTTGTAGAGTGACAGGGCAGTCCCTGGGGCAAATCCCAGGCAGCCCTACTCCATCATGGTGCTGCAGGAAACCCACCTTGGGATCCGGAAGGCAGCACTGTGACCCCAGATCAAGGGGCAAGTGTGGATCTCTACCTGCAAGCCATCCCCCTAACTGTTCATATTTCAAGGGGTCCACAGCACATTGGGGCACCCTCTCGTTCTTTTCCTCTTCCAAGCTGAGTTTATGGTTTATTTTCAAGAACTTTCCACAGATAAAAATGTTGAGGCGAGGACACACCAAGGGGCTTATTTTCCTCACACAAATCCTTCAAGCGTTGCCCCAGGGGGTATCCTGGAGGAAGGCTCGTAGAACGCAGGGAAATGTATCTCCAGGCTGGAAAAGTCTCAGGGACATTCACGTTATAATTATCACAATCTTGGTTGCAACTTGGACTATAGTGTTCACCTGCTTTTCCATCCCTGCGCTCATAATGGAGATCAACTGTCATCCTGTTTAAAAAAGGATTCAACCCCGGAGCTACCCACGTGTCCTTTGTGGCCAATTCAGGAATGAATAGAAGGGGAAATAGGGATGATTTGCCTTCTTACAGTTTTAGAAGTTTACTCAGATTTCGAAAGGTTTCAAAAGTGCCTTCAGTATTGGGGTTTATTCATTTCCTCTTCTTTGCTAATCCCCTGCTTTTAGCAGCAATGCACTATCTCCTTGGGAGGCCAATAGCACTTCAGCCGTGGTTCAACATCACAAAATCACAGCCTAACCAGCCAGTCCAGTGAACATACAGGTTGTAACAGGAGGTGTTAAGGGTTGGAATAGAATTCGGAGTGTGGTCCTAATGATAACGATGCAAGCCCGTCCCTCCTCATAAATTTATCTGATTCTCAAAATAATAATAATAATAATAATAAATCAGGCTGTGTGTATTACGGAGGGTCAGAAATTTAATCTTATTTTAACTGAAGAAGGACTAAAATTCAGAACAAAGTTACGCACTGTGGATCATACGCAAATGAATGGTAAGTCAGGGATTGTCTCTGGCCTTCTGCCCCCAAATGTAATAAGCATTCCGCTGATAACCAAGGGAGTGGAGGCGTCTATGCACTTTGCAGCAATGTGGGGTCTGGCCTCTCATCTCAATGCCTGTGGAAATAATAAAGCCCCCCGGGGAAACTGCAGGTGGGGCCCGGGTAGCAGCTCTCCGATGAGGCTGTGTCTCTCCATGCTGGCAGGATGATTTAGGGCGTTGGTGTTTATGCAAAGAGAGCACAGAACTGCAATTACCTACTCATCTGTTCTCCAGCCTGACTGTCAATCATGGAGAAGTGGTTGTTTGAAAGTCTTGTCAATCAGAGAGTTCATCTCACACGGAGGTCTGTCTGAATCTGTTCGTCCTCCAGCACGGCTCCCTTTGTGTCTCTTAAAATGCTTAATTCTGGTCACTGCCTTGCTCCATCTCTACCCACATCCCCACATTATCTCCATTCCGTTTTAAAAAAGTGGAAATTGTGTGACTTATATCCATCCATTAGGCTCACAGGGGTTGCTGCTGGAAATAGAAAAGGCTTCCTGGAGCCCCGGGCGGTTATGCATTCGGGATCTCTGATAATGCACTTGTCCCACGCACCTCACACTTCCTGAAACAAGTAAATCTTATTCCTCATCTGCTTTCTCCAAGAACTGCAATTCACCTCCACGCATACCTAGTTTCTCTTCCCGGGCAATTGGTCTCGGCTTTGTCATTAGTGGAAAAATCTCTGGCCTCTCACACAGGCTTCTGCTTAACAAAACGAAACTTGTGCATTGCATTCAGGGCTTAAGGTCAACGGTTAAATTGTTCTTGCTCCAGAAGACACGTTTTCATGGGCTGAATCGCATTCATGAAATTAGCATCATTTGTACCTGTAGTAAAGATACAGGTGAGGCAGGGGAAGGCGGCCAGGGAGAAATGCTTAAATTCTCTGTTCTCTGCCTAGAATGCGCTGCTACAAATTATCTAATTTTCATTTATTTGGAGACTTGTATTAGCAAAAAATGATTGAACATTTTTTGATCTGAGGACACGGAAGGAAGCCTGTGGCTTGACTTGTAGGGCAGCGGTGGCTGGAAGCCGACAGCCCACGGGGGCCTGAAATCAGAGCTGGGTCTTCTCCAAGCAAAGATTTTAGGGCCTAAGTCACCTCATTTGTGAAGTGAGCCATTATCCAGAATGCCCCGGAGCTGCCCTGCGTTTTTAAAAATGATGTCCATGCCAGGTATGCAGAATGCGGAGAAGATTAACGTTATTATAAAATAACCAGAGAAATTTGGGGTTCTTATGAAGAGGCAGAACTATCATTACTGTGGGGTCCACTGTCTTCCCCCAAAAAACTGCAACTGGGGACAACTTTGGATGGAAGATAGCAAAACCAAAAATTAAAGAGAAAAGGAAAAATAAAAGGAAGCGGGGAGAGCCCCCACCCCACCCCCAGCCAGAGGCTATGGGGATGTTGTCAATGGTGGCGCGCCTACAAGGCTGCGGGAGGTGGGTACCGGCCCTGATCTTGGGAAACCTGCTGGCCCTGCCCCCATCTGTGCGGACACAGGGCTCTGCCCCAAGTGTCCACGGGGTATGTCAGGTAGAGCTGACAAAGACAGGACGACTGGCCGCTTCAGATGGATGCTTCTCCTTTCTTCGAGGCCCCCGATGCTGGTGAGTGACCAGGTTGGGGCTGCGTTCACCTGATTCTCACAGGTGGCATGTCCCGAACTGAGACTGCATCCCCTACCCAAGCAGGGACCGGCCCAGGACGGCTCAAATCCTAAGCGGTGCCAGCAACCATTTGGCCACAATCACGGGAGGCACCTGAGGCCTCCCCCTTCCTGTCGCATCCCGTGCCTCGCACCACAGCCGCATTGTCACGCTCTACCTAAGTCCCACTGGCTCGCCCTTCCAAACCCAACCATCCCAATCCTTCCCCCCGTTGCCCTGCTTTCGGAGCCATGCCTTCCAACCCTGCTCTCCCCACCTCTACAGTCAACCCGTTGTCTTGTTTTATTTGTCTTTGTTAGTGTTTGTGATTTTTGGAATTCTACACGTGTATTAAATTACTTTATAGCGTTTCATTCTTCCTCTTAACGAAGATGACGAGAGCGATGACTTTGTTAGTGTTGGGATCGCGCAGAGGCACCGCTCAGGGCTTCCTGAAAATCGGCCAGGGGCGTGCAGTCACCTGACAGCCTGCGTGTGGGGACGGTGGCGCTCCGAGAGCCCTGGGGGCTGCCCCTTTGAACCCGCCACCGTGCTCATACCAAGCCCGTGCCCGCCTCAGGCTGCTCCCAGCCCAGGACTCGGCCTCATGGGCACACAGTGCCAGTGCGCTGCTGGCCCACACGTCCTGTCAGTCCAGGAGTCCCTGCCAGCCAAGCCCGATCGTTGTCAGGGAGCCCCCGTGCTCCCTCACCCCCCGCCTTTCACAGGGGTCAGACTTGCCTCCCGGTCCAGGGCATTCCCTGCAAACTCATGGGTCCCTCACAGGCATCTTCCCCTTCGTACTTCTTGTGGGGTGGCCACATCTTGACACCTGCTGCTGGAGGGTCTGAGCTCGCCCAGGCGGTGGCAGGACCGCTCCTAGAAGCCACCCACCCAGACGCGGCTTGGGGACTAGATCCCTCAGTGTGCCCAGCACTGAGCACGTGGTCCAGCACACAGTGGACACCAAGAAACGTTTGTTGAAGAGTTGAATAAAGTGATGAATCAACCCAAGTGAAGGAAACTAATCAAAATTCAACCAAACTATTTGAAGGAAACATCCCTGGTTCCCAGTGAGCCTGCCTGTCTGGCAGGCCTTCCAGACTGACTCTCAGTGGACGTTTGGGATCCAGCATGCAGAACCAGCATGCTACCTGAAGCCTCTGATCCTTGTCATCTAAAAGATACTCCAATCACACACTAAGTAGGACAATAAACATATTGATACCCATCTAATGTGTACTATACATTCTGCAAATATCTTGAAGGGGTAAAGACAGGTGGATTGTGTGGTCACCCAGGTGATGGCAGTGCTGGGGAAGGGACACAGACTCCCCGGACAATTACCAGCATAAAACAGCCTGTTATTGGGTCATTGATCGCCCAGTGGTGTGGTTCCTACCTGGTGTAGACAAAGTCCCAAGAGCGTGCAGAGCAGGTTTATAGACAGTGACTTCAGCTGGGGTTGGAAATGCAGGAGGATATTTTCCCCTATATTTAAAAACACATACATTTCTTTTTTTTTTAAAGATTTTATTTATTCATTCGACAGAGTGAGTGAGAGAGTGAGAAAGGGAACACAAGCAGGGGGAAAGGGAAAAGTAGGCTTCTGGCTGAGCAGGGAGCCCGATGCGGGGCTCGATCCCAGGACCTTGAGATCATGACCTGAGCCACCCAGGCATCCCAACACATACATTTCTTTATTCTAAAGTGGTCCAAACACAAAGTAAACTATAAAATGAAACAAAACCAAAACCAAAACAATTACAAGAGAACAAAAATGTTTGCCCTGAGAAGTAACATTTCCTTTGCCACACATCTCTACCTCAACCTCTCTCCCCAAAGGCAGCAGCTGGTAAGACCTCAAAGAGGTCCTGCTGAAAGGTTTTTGTATATAAATGAATAAGATACATTTCCTTATTAATGCAGAAAGAAATAAAAACTGTGAAAGTTATTTTATACTTAACAATGCATGTGGGAGACTTTCCGATCAGTGCACGTGCAACCATCTCCTTGCGCTGGAAGGTTGATAGTTTCTTGTTTCACTAATAAGCCAGCAACTGTTTTAATCTGCTTCCTATTAATTTCCTGTTTATGTAGGTATTTGGGGGGTGTTTTCCCGTGACAAAGTCCATGGCACATTCTGTGCGCATGTGCACCTGCAATCTATTTTCCACTATATGTGGAACTTGGGACTCCTTTCTTCTTTTTTTAACAGTAGTATTTTTTTTTAATTTTTTATTGTTATGTTAATCACCATACATTACATCATTAGTTATTGATGTAGTGTTCAATGATTCATTGTTTGTGCATAACACCCAGTGCTCCATGCAGACCGTGCCCTCTTTAATACCCATCACCAGGCTAACCCATCCCCCCAGCCCCTCCCCTCTGGAACCCTAAGTTTGTTTTTCAGAGTCCATCATCTCTCATGGTTCCTCTCCCCCTCCGATTTACCCCCCTTCATTCTTCCCCTCCTGCTATCTTCTTCTTCTTCTTTTTTTTTCTTAACATATACTGCATTATTTGTTTCAGAGGTACAGATCTGTGATTCAACAGTCTTGCACAATTCACAGTGCTCACCATAGCATATACCACCCCAATGTCTATCACCCAGCCACCTCCTCCCTCTGACCCCACCCCTATTTCAGTAACCCTCAGTTTGTTTCCTGAGATTAAGAATTCCTCATATCAGTGAGGTCATATGATACATGTCTTTCTCTGATTGACTTATTTCACTCAGCATAACACCCTCCAGTTCCATCCATGTCGTTGCAAATGGCAAGATCTCATTCATTTTGATGGCTGCATAATATTCCATTGTGTATATATACCACTTCTTCTTTATCCATTCATCTGTCGATGGACATCTTGGCTCTTTCCACAGTTTGGCTATTGTGGACATTGCTGCTCTAAACATTGGGGTGCACGTACCCCTTCGGATCCCTACATTTGTATCTTTGTGGTAAATACCCAGTAGTGCAATTGCTGGATCGAACGGTAGCTCTAATTTCAACTGTTTGAGGAACCTCCATACTGTTTTCCAGAGTGGTTGCACCAGCTTGCATTCCCACCAACAGTGTAGGAGGGTTCCCCTTTCTCCGCATCCCCGCCAACATCTGTCGTTTCCTGACTTGTTAATTTTAGCCATTCTGACTGGTGTGAGGTGGTATCTCATGGAGGATTTGATTTCGATTTCCCTGGTGCCGAGAGACGCTGAGCACTTTTTCATGTGTCTGTTGGCCATTTGGATGTCTTCTTTGGAAAAATGTCTGTTCATGTCTTCTGCCCATTTCTTGATTGGATTATTTGTTCTTTGGGTGTTGAGTTGGATAAGTTCTTTATAGATTTTGGATACTAGCCCTTATCCAATATGTCATTTTCAAATATTTTCTCCCATTCTGTCGGTTGTCTTTTGGTTTTGTTGACTATTTCTTTTGCTGTGCAAAAGCTTTTTATCTTGATGAAGTCCCAAGAGTTCATTTTTACCCTTGCTTCCCTTGCCTTTGGCCATGTTTCTAGGAAGAAGTTGCTGCAGCTGAGGTCGAAGAGGTTGTTGCCTGTGTTCTCCTGTAGGATTTTGATGGACTCCTGTCTCACGTTTAGGTCATTCAACCATTTTGACTCTATTTTTGTGTGTGGTGTAAGGAAATGGTCCAGTTCCATTCTTCTGCATGTGGCTGTCCAATTTTCCCAACACCATTTGTTGAAGAGACTGTCTTTTTGGCATTGGACATTCTTTCCCGCTTTGTCAAAGATGAGTTGACCATAGAGTTGAGGGTCCATTTCTGGGCTCTCTGTTCTGTTCCATTGATCTATGTGTCTGTTTTTGTGCCAGTACCATACTGTCTTGATGATGACAGCTTGGTAATAGAGCTGGAAGTCCGGAATTGTGATGCCACCAGCTTTGCTTTTCTTTTTCAACATTCCTCTGGCTATTCGGGGTCTCTTCTGGTTCCATACAAATTTTAGGATTATTTCTTCCATTTCTTTGAAAAAAGTGGATGGTATTTTGATGGGGATTGCATTGAATGTGTAGATTGCTCTAGGTAGCATTGACATCTTCACAATGTTTGTTCTTCCAATCCATGAGCATGGAATGTTTTTCCAATTCTTTGTGTCTTCCTCAATTTCTTTCAAGAGTATTTTATAGTTTTCTGAGTACAGATCCTTTGCCTCTTGGATTAGATTTATTCCTAGGTATCTTATGGTTTTGGGTGCAATTGTAAATGGGATTGACTCCTTAATTTCTCTCCTTTCTGTCTTGTTGTTGGTGTATAGGAATTCCACTGATTTCTGCGCATAGATTTTATATCCTGCCACTTTACTGAATTCCTGTATGAGTTCTAGCAGTTTTGGGGTGGAGGCTTTTGGGTTTTCTACATACAGTATCATATCATCTGCAAAGAGTGAGAGTTTGACTTCTTCTTTGCTGATTTGGATGCTTTTGATTTCTTTTTGTTGTCTGATTGCTGTGGCTAGGATCTAATACTATGTTAAATAGCAGTGGTGATAGTGGACATCCCTGATGCATTCCTGACCTTAGGGGGAAACCTCTCAGCTTTTCCCCATTGAGAATGACATTCGGTGTAGGTTTTTCATAGATGGTTTTTATGATATTGAGGTATGTACCCTCTATCCCTATACTCTGAAGAGTTTTGATCAAGAAAGGATG
>NW_027397098.1:13731525-13735352 GCF_003265705.2 Callorhinus ursinus
TGGTTTAGGTCTGTTCAGGTTTTCTATTTCTTCCTGGTTCAATTTTGGTAGTTGATACATCTCTAGGAATGCACCCATTTCTTCCAGGTTGTCTAATTTGCTGGCATAGAGTTGCTCATAATATGTTCTTATAATTGTTTGTATTTCTTTGGTGTTGGTTGTGATCTCTACTCTTTCATTCATGATTTTGTTGATTTGGGTCATTTCTCTTTTCTTTTTGATAAGTCTGGCCAGGGGTTTATCAATCTTGTTAATTCTTTCAAAGAACAAGCTCCAAGTTTCATTGATCTGTTCTACTGTTCTTTGGGTTTCTATTTCATTGATTTGCGCTCTGATCTTTATGATTTCTCTTCTCCTGCTGGGTTTAGGCTTTATTTGCTGTTTTTTCTCTAGCTCCTTTAGGTGTAGGGTTAGGTTGTGTATTTGAGACCTTTCTTGTTTCTTGAGAAAGGCTTGTATTGCTATATACTTTCCTCTCAGGACTGCCTTTGCTGTATCCCAAAGATTTTGAACAGTTGTGTTTTCACTTTCATTGGTTTCCATGAATTTTTTAAATTCTTCTTTAATTTCCTGGTTGACCCATTCATTCTTTAGTAGGATGCTCTTTAGCCTCCATGTATTTGAGTTCTTTCCGACTTTCCTCTTGTGATTGAGTTCTAGTTTCAAAGCATTGTGGTCTCAAAATATGCAGGGAATAATCCCAACCTTTTGGTACCAGTTGAGACCTGATTTGTGACCTAGGATGTGATCTATTCTGGAGAATGTTCCATGGGCACTAGAGAAGAATATGTATTCCGTTGCTTTGGGACGAATGTTCTGAATATGTCTGTGAAGTCCATTTGGTCCAGTGTGTCATTTAAAGTCTTTATTTCCTTGTTGATCTTTTGCTTAGATGATCTGTCCATTTCAGACAGGGGGGTGTTAAATTCCCCCACAATTATTGTATTCTTGTCAATGTGTTTCTTTGCTTTTGTTATTAATTGCCTTATATATTTGGCTGCTCCCATGTTCGGGGCATAGATATTTACAATTGTTAGATCTCCTTGCTGGATAGACCTTTTAAGTAGGATACAGTGTCCTTCCTCATCTCTTATTACAGTCTTTGTTTTAAAATCTAATTTGTCTGAAATAAGAATTTCCACCCCAGGTTTCTTTTGGTGTCCATTAGTATGGTAAATTGTTTTCCACCCCTTCACTTTCAATGTGGGGGTGTCTTTAGGCCTGAAATCAGTCTCTTGCAGACAGCATATGGATGGGTCTTGTTTTTTAATCCAATCTGATAGCCTGTGTGTTTTGATTGGGGCATTTAGCCCATTTGCACTCAGGGTAACTATTGAAAGATATGGATTTAGTGCCATTGTATTGCCTGTAAGGTGACTGTACTGTATATTGTCTGTGTTCCTTTCTGATCTATGCTGCTTTTAGGCTCTCTCTTTGCTTAGAGGACCCCTTTTAATATTTCTTGGAGGGCTGGTTTCGTGTTTGCAAATTCCTTTAGTTTTTGTTTTTCCTGGAAGCTTTTGATCTCTCCTTCTATTTTCAATGACAGCCTAACTGGATATAGTATTCTTGGCTGCATATTTTTCTCGTTTAGTGCTCTGAAGTTATCATGCCAGTCCTTTCTGGCCTGCCAGGTCTCTGTGGATAGGTCTGTTGCCAATCTAATGTTTCTACCATTATAGGTTACATATCTCTTCTCCCGAGCTGCTTTCAAGATTTTCTCTTTGTCTCTGAGACTTTTAAGTTTTACTATTAGATGTCGAGGTGTTGACCTATTATTATTGATTTTGAGAGGGGTTCTCTGTGTCTCCTGGATTTTGATGCCTGTTTCCTTCCCCACATTAGGGAAGTTTTCTGCTATAATTTGCTCCAATGTACCTTCTGCCCCTCTCTCTCTCTCTTCTTCTTCTGGGATCCCAATTATTCTAATGTTGTTTCGTCTTATCGTATCACTTATCTCTCGAATTCTGCCCTCGTGATCCAGTAGTTGTTTATCTTTCTTTTTCTCAGCTTATTTATTTTCCATCCTTTGGTCTTCTATATCACTGATTCTCTCTTCTGCCTCATTTATCCTAGCAGTTAGTGCCCCCATTTTTAATTGCACATCATTAATAGCCTTTTTGATTTCGACTTGTTTAGATTTTAGTTCCTTTAATTCTCCAGGAAGGGTGTCTCTCATAACTTCCATGCTTTTTTCAAGCTCAGCTAGTATCTTTAAAGTCAAATTCTGAACTCTATGTTTAACATCGCAATAATGTCCGTATTGAGTAGGTCCCTGGGCGACGGTACTATCTCTTGTTCTTTTTATCAGGTGATTTTTTTTCATCTTCTCATTTTGTCCAGAGAATAGATGAATGAGAGGACAAAATGCTAACAGGTTAACTACATCTCCAGAAAATATACTTTAAAGAAATCAGAAAAGACCTGAAACCAGGGGAAAAGGAAGGGAAAGAAACAAAAAAGAAAGAGGAAAAAAAAAGAAAAGAAAAAGATAAAAACAAACAAAAAGAGTACAAAACAAAAGAAAAAAACAGGATATGGTCAAATATGATCAGACTGGGGCGCCTGGGTGGCTCAGTTGGTTAAGCAACTGCCTTCGGCTCAGGTCATGATCCTGGAGTCCCGGGATTGAGTACCGCATCGGGCTCCCTTCTTGGTGAGGAGCCTTCTTCTCCCTCCAACCCTCCCCCCTCTCATGTGCTCTCTCTCTCTCATTCTCACTCTCAAAATAAATAAATAAATCTTTAAAAAAAATATGATCAGGCTGGTGCATAGATCAGTGCCACACACTAGATTTTGGGTATACTTTGGTCTGTTAGAAGAACATGCCTCCTAAAATTTTAAAGAAAGAAAGACTTATATATGTACAAAATAAGGTTTGATATGGTGAAGGGATGGAATATGACTGTAAAAATGAAAATTATAAAAACTTTTAAAAAAGGAATTGATTAGAAGGTGTTTGAAAAAATAAAGAAGAGGATTAAAAAAAGGAAAGAAAGAAAGAAAAAAAAAGGGAGAGAATGTTATCAGGCAGGAGACCAGAAAAAAGCCATGCACTAGAGATTTAGGGTATAGTTTGATATGTTAGAAGAAACTGTATCTCAAAATTTTAAAGAGAGAACAACTTATATACACATGCCAAAAATAAAGGTAACTACTATGAAGGGATAGAATATGACTCTAAAAATGAAAAATAAGTTTTTTTTTTAAAAGGGGATTGATAAGATGTTGGTTGGAAAAGGGAAAAAGAAAAATTAAAAAAAAAACAGTTTAAAAAAATTGATTTTGAAAGACTAATGAATCATGGTAAAAAAGCCATGAATTCTATGTGCAGTATTCCCCTAGCGCTGGAGTTCTCCCGTTCTCCTTGATCGGTAAACTTGGTCTTGGCTTGCTGGCTGTTGGTGCTGATCTTCTGGGGGAGGGGCCTGTTGCCGTGGTTCCCAAATGTCTTTGCCGGAGGCGGAATTGCCCCACTGTTGTTGGTCTGGGCTAAGCAATCTGCTCGGGTTTGCTCTCAGGAGTTTTTGTTCCCTGCAAGCTCTTGGTATGGCTTTGGAGGACGAAAGTGAAAATGGTGGCCTCCCAATCTCCACCCGGAGGAGCTGAGAACTCGGGGCCCCGCTCCTCAGTGCGCCCCCAGAGAAAAGCAGTCACTCCCGTCTCCCTGGTCTCTGGCCGCACTCCGTGTTCACCCGGCCTGTGACCGAGCGTTTCTATCTCTGGCACCCGACCCCGCGCAGAGTCTCCAAACCCAGCAGATCCCTGCAGTGCGTTCCCGCGCCGCTCCCCCCGGGGGAGGAAGGGGAGTCTCCCCGGATCTGCCG
>NW_027397098.1:13735452-13735789 GCF_003265705.2 Callorhinus ursinus
CGGCTTCCCCGCTCCGATCCCTGGGAGCTCTGCTGCACTCAGGCACCCCCGGTCTTTCTGGGACCCCGAGGGTCCTGAGACCGCACTGTCCTGCGAGGGTTCCACCCCCGCTTAGCCACTGGAGCGACGTCCCTCCACGGAGCCGACTTCTAAAAGGTCCGATTTTGTGCTCCGCGGCTCTAGCACTTGCCAGAAGCGGCCGACGGAGGCCCCTCCCCCGCCGTCTATCCTCCCGAATATCGCCTCGGATTCACTTCTCCGCACGTCCTACCTTCCAGTGAGTGGTCGCTTCTCTGTTCAGAGAGTTGTTGCTACTCTCCTCTTCGGTCTCCTGTTG
>NW_027397098.1:13735889-13746914 GCF_003265705.2 Callorhinus ursinus
CTGTGACCCCGAGGGTCCTGAGACCACACTGTCCCGCGAGGGTTCCACCCCCCACTTAGCCACTAGAGCAACGTCCGTCAGCGGAGCCGATTTCTAAAAGGTCCGATTTTGTGCTCCGCGGTTCTAGCACTTGCCAGAAGCGGCCGGCGGAGGCCCCTCCCCCGCCATCTATCTTCCGGAATATCCCCTCGGATTCACTTCTCCGCACGTCCTACCTTCTAGTAAGTGGTCGCATCTCTGTTGAGAGAGTTGTTGCTACTCTCCTCTTCGGTCTCCTGTTGAGTTCGTAGGTGTTCAGAATGGTTTGATAACTATTCAGCTGAATTCCTGAGACCAGACAAAATCCAGGTCTCCTGCTCCTCCGCCATCTTGCTCCGCCCCCTCCGGGACTCCTTTCTTCTTGGAACTCAGCCAGACTATGGCTTTTTTAGATATTAATAAATTAAAATTTTAGGATGCCAAGAAGCAAGACTAATCAAAGGGTTTACACGGGCTTTATTCTGTATTAAATGTACTGTGAATTAGTTCCTAGATCTCCTTGTTGCTTCCCCCTCAATGCCTGAGGATGACTTTTTCTCCTCACCCAAACTGTCTTGGTCTCTGTGTGAGCACCGCTTTCCTCCTGGGAACAGACAAGAGACGGCGAGGTCCCACAGCTGCGGGGACGCTGGCAACACCCCCATCTGTAGGGAGGGCTGTTTTATTCAGCAAAGCCTCCCCCACTTTGGTTTTCCTCAGGGTGGAAGTTAGGTGCCTAAGAATACATCCAATCACAGCCTTCTATTTCAGAACACAGAGTGGTAAATAGATGTCTGTGCAAGAGAAATAGTGAATCATTTTGAGATACCAAAGGGCAGGTTTATCCTTACATTATTTTACAATCAGAGAGTGATGTTTCATGGAGAGTTTGCTGATGCTCTCCAGGCCTGTGGACGTCCCTGGGACTGTCGTGTGGCTTAAGACCAGGAGAATATAGTCAGAGTGTATTAATCTTTGCTTTAAAAGGAGAAAAAAAATTGCTATGGGCTGGTGTCAGAGACACTCGGGTAAGATTTAAGAAATTTTTCTAAAAATTATCAATAATGTTAAATTCTTAGCAATGAATGGTGGTGTCAGAAAAGCCCCGTGATTTTTAATTTTGAAAGATATTTGCAAACTCATCTCTAAATATTGACACTTGATGCTTCTCTGGGTACATTCAATTTGGGGGAAGAGGGAACATGGTGGAAATGGTTCTCATCCATAACTGTCTGGTCACTGCTTTGCCCCTGGCCACCCTGTTGTGAATCTTCAGTGCTGAGCTCTAGTGGAACCCAGACCCACGGATGACAGAACCCTGAGTTGCACTTGACTGGCTGAGGGATCCCTTCCTCTCCCTCCTCCGGGAACTCTTTCATTGGCTGTGCACCTACATTTCCAGTGACCCCTCCAAACTCCCGCTTTGTGCCCATTGAGAGTGAAGTTCCAGTTAAAAATTAACTCAGCAGAAAATAGTCTTTAGTATGCCCTGTGAAGACTGGTAACAATGAAAGATTTATACCAAATGTTTGCTCCCAGTTTGATTACAAGGCATTATATTGGGACACATTATATAAATACCATTCTGGGCTATAATTCCTGCTTATTATAGCAGGCGTACATGAAAACTGAAAAAATTACAACTGTAAGTTGATGTATCAATACAGTACTTAAGAAGACATACATTTTTTTCTCTAAAATGAAAGCAATTTAAACTGAAACATTGTAAGTGTGTTTTCTGACACACGACCCCACGTTGTTACAAAACATGGTAATCCTAGGGTCTCTGCCAAATTCTAGCACCTGAATCGAGAAGCTGTTTTTGGCAAATGCATTGCTAATTACTTTTGGCGCCACTCAGCTCTTAACAATGAATAGCTGTTGTACACAGTGTTATTCTCAAGCCGAGTGACACCAAACAGTTATTGTAAGGAAGGAGCAGGTGAAGCGCCCCCCATTTTGTTCATTAGTGACAACAATGATGCATGATTGTGCCTCCTTGTTCCTGTAGCCTTGTCCCCATTATATTTCAAATCATCGATGACAATTTGTCTGTATCCCCCTCCCCCAACACACCGGAAACAAATTATCACAAGCTTGGTGGTGTGAAACTATTCTCTCACAGTTCTGGAGACCAGAAGTCCAAAATCAGGGCGTCCCAGGGCGTATTCACCCTAGAGGCTCAGGGGAGCATCTTTTTGGTGCTTCTCTACTAGTTCCTGGTGGCTCCCAGAAATCTTGGTGTCCTTCACTCCATCACCTCAATCTCTGCCTCTGTCTGCACATCAACGTCCAAGACTTGTCTTTCTCTCTCATAAGGGCACTTGTCATTGGGTTTATGGTCCAGCCCTAGTCCAGGACAATGTCTTCCTGAGATCATTACCTTAGTAACACCTGCAAAGACTCTTGTTTCACATATTGAGGAATCATTTTTCCACATTCTGAATAATTCTGAGGGTCTGGGTGAACATATATTTTTGGGAACCCCATTCAACCTGCTACATTCACTAAATATGAAATTGTCTGCATTCTGCCCAGGTTACAGGTTTCTTTTTTTTTAATTTTATTTATTTTTATTTTTTTATTTTTATTAACATATCATGTAGTATTTGTTTCAGGGATGCAGGTCTGTGATTCATCAGTCTTACACAATTCACAGTGCTCACCATAGCACATACCCTCCCCAATGTCCATCACCCAGCCACCCCATCCCTCCCACCCCCCACCACTCCAGCAACCCTCAGTTTGTTTCCTGAGATTGAGAGTCTCTTATGGTTTGTCTCCCTCTCTGGTTTTGTCTTCTTTCATTTTTCCCTCCCTTCCCCTATGATCCTCTGTCTTATATCTCAAATTCCTCATATCAGTGAGATTATATGATACCTGTCTTTCCCTGCTTGACTTATTTCGCTTAGCATAATACCCTCTAGTTCCATCCACATCATTGCAAAGGGCAAGACTTCTTTTTTTGATGGCTGCATAATATTCCATTGTATATATGTACACCACATCTTCTTTATCCATTCATCTGTCGATGGACATCTTGGCTCTTTCCACAGTTTGGCTATTGTGAACATTATTGCTATAAACATTGGGGTGCATGTGCCCCTTCGGATCACTACATTTGTATCTTTGGGGTAAATACCCAGTAGTGCAATTGCTGGGTCATACAGTAGCTCTATTTTCAACTTTTTGAGGACCTCCATGCTGTTTTCCAGAGTGGCTGCACCTGCTTGCACTCCCAAGAGCGTAGGACGGTTCCCCTTTCTCCACATCTTCACCAACATCTGTCAGTTCCCGACTTGTTAATTTTTAGCTTTTCTGACTGGTGTGAGGTGGTATCTCATTGGGGTTTTGATTTGGATTTCCCTGATGCCGAGCAATGTTGAATACTTTTTCATGTGTCTGTTGGCCATTTGGATGTCTTCTTTGAAGAAATGTCTGTTCATGTCTTCCGCCCATTTATTTATTTATTTATTTTTTTAAAGATTTTATTCATTTATTCATGAGAGACAGAGGGAGAGAGAGAGAGAAGCAGAGGGAGAAGCAGGCCCCCAAGGAGCAGGAAGCCCGATGCGGGACTCGATCCCAGGACCCCGGGACCATGACCTGAGCCGAAGGCAGACACTTAACCATCTGAGCCACCCAGGCGCCCCCCGCCCATTTATTGACTTGATTGTTTTTTGGGTGTTGAGTTTGGTAAGTTCTTTATAGGTTTTGGATACTAGCCCTTTATCTGATATGACATTTGCAAATATCTTCTCCCATTCTGTCAGTTGTCTTTTGGTTTTGTTGACTGTTTCTTTTGCTGTGCAAAAGAAGGACTTCTAATACTATGTTGAATAACAGCAGTGATAGTGGACATCCCTGCCATATTCCTGACCTTAGGGGGAAAGCTCTCAGTTTTTCCCCATTGAGAATGATATTTACTGTGGGTTTTTCATAGACAGCTTTTATGATATTGAGGTATGTACCCTCTATCCCTACACTCTGAGGGGTTTTAATCAAGAAAGGATGCTGTACTTTGTCAAATACTTTTTCTACATCTATTGAGAGGATCATATGGTTCTTGTTCTTTCTTTTATTAATGTATTGTATTACATTGATTTGCAGATGTTGAACCAACCTCACAACCCAGTAATAAATCTCACTTGGTAGTGGTGAATAATCCTTTTAATATACTGTTGGATCCTATTGCCTAGTATTTTGGTGAGAATTTTTGCATCCATGTTCGTCAGGGATATTGGTCTATAATTCTCCTTTTTGATGGGGTCTTTGATTTTGGGATCAAGGTAATGCTGGCCTCATAAAATGAGTTTGGAAGTTTTCCTTCCATTTGTATTTTTTGGAACAGTTTCAGAAGAGTAGATATTAATTCTTCTTTAAATGTGTGGTAGAATTCCCTTAGGAAGCCATTGGGCCCTGGGTTCTTGTTTGTTGGGAGATTTTTGATGACTGCTTCAATTTCCTTAGTGGTTATGGGTCTGTTCAGGTTTTCTATTTCTTCCTGGTTCAATTTTGGTAGTTTATACATCCCTAGGAATGCATCTATTTCTTCCAGATTATATAATTTGATGATATATAGTTGCTTATAATATGTTCTTATAATTGTTTGTATTTCTTTGGTGTTGGTTATGATCTCTCCTCTCTCATTCATGATTTTATTTATTTGGGTCCTTACTCTTTTCTTTTTAATAATTCTGGCCAGGGGTTTATCAATCTTTTTAATTCTTTCAAAGAACCAGCTCCTGGTTTCTTTGTTCTGTTCTACTGATCTTTTGCTTTCTATTGCATTGATTTCTGCTCTGATCTTTATTACTTCTCTTCTCCTGCTGGGTTTAGGCTTTATTTGCTGTTCTTTCTCCAGCTCCTTTAGATGTAAGGTTAGGTTGTGTATTTGAGACCTTTCTTGTTTCTTGAGAAAGGCTTGTTTTGCTATATACTTTCCTCTTAGGACTGCCTTTGCAGCATCCCAAAGATTTTGAACAGTTGTGTTTTCATTTTCATTTGTTTTTATGAATTTTTAAAATTCTTCTTTAATTTTCTGGTTGACCCATTCATTCTTTTTTAAAATTTTTTTTAAAGATTTAATTTATTTATTTGACAGAAAGAGAGAAACAATGAGAGAGGGAACACAAGCAGGGGGAGTGGGCGAAGGAGAAGTAGGCTTCCCCCCAAGCAGGGAGCCTGGTGTGGGCCTCGATCCCAGGACCCTGGGACCATGACCTGAGCCAAAGGCAGACGCTTAATGATTGAGCCACCCAGGCGCCCCCATTCATTCTTTAGTAGGATGCTCTTTAGCCTCCTTATATTTGAGTTCTTTCCAACTTTTCTCTTATGATTGAGTTCTAGTTTCAAAGCAATGTGGTCTGAAAATATGCAGGGAATGATCCCAATCTTTTGGTACCAGTTGAGACCTGATTTGTGACCCAGGATGTGATCTATTCTAGAGAATGTTCCATGGGCACTAGAGAAGAATGTGTATTCTGTTGTTTGGGATGGAATGTTCTGAATATATCTGTGAAGTCTATCTGGTCCAGTGTGTCATTTAAAGCCTTTATTTCCTTTTTGATTTTTTGCTTAGATGATCTGTCCATTTCAGTCAGGGGGTTGTTAAAGTCCCTTATTATTATTGTATTATTGTTGATGTGTTTCTTTGATTTTGTTATTAATTGGCTTATATAATTGCCTGCTCCCATGTTAGGGACATAGATATTCAAAATTGTTAGATCTTCTTGTTGGATAGACCTTTTAAGTAGGATATAGTGTCCTTCCTCATCTCTTATTATAGTCTTTGGTTTACAATCTAATTTGTCAGCTATAAGGATTGCCACCTTTCCACCCCATCACTTTCAATGTGGGGGGTGTCTTTGGGTCTAAAATGAGTCTCTTGCAGACATTGATGGGTCTTGATTTTTAATCCAATCTGATAGCCTGTGTCTTTTGATTGGGGCATTTAACCCATTTACATTCAGGGTAGCAATTGAAAGATATGAATTTAGTGCCATTGTATTGCCTGTAAGGTGATTGTTACTGTATATTGTCTGTATTCCTTTCTGGTCTATGTTACTTTTAGGCTCTCTCTTTGCTTAGAGGACCCCTTTCAATATTTCTTGGAAGGCTGGTTTCCTGTTTGCAAATTCCTTTAGTTTTTGTTTTTCCTGGAAGCTTTTTATCTCTCCTTCTATTTTCAATGACAGCCTAGCTGGATATAGTATTCTTGGCTGCATATTTTTCTCGTTTAGTGCTCTGAATATATCATGCCAGTCCTTTCTGGCCTGCCAGGTCTCTGTGGATAGGTCTGCTGCCAATCTAATGTTTCTACCATTGTAGGTTACAGACCTCTTGTCCCGAGCTGCTTTCAGGATTTTCTCTTTGTCTCTGAGACTTGTGAGTTTTACCATTAGATGTCAGGGTGTTGACCTATTTTATTTATTTTGAGGGGGGTTCTCTGTGCCTCCTGGATTTTGATGCCTGTTTCCTTCCACAAATTAAGGAAGTTCTCTGCTATAAATTGCTCCAGTATACCTTCTGCCCCTCCTTCTTTCTTCTTCTGGGATTCCAATTATTCTAATGCTGTTTCACTTTGTGGTATCACTTGTTTATCTCTCTTTTTCTCAGCTTCTTCATTTTTCATCATTTTGTTTTCTATATCACTAATTCTCTCTTCTGCCTCATTTATCCTAACAGTTAGAGCCTCCATTTTTGATTGCACCTCATTAATAGACTTTTTGATTTCAACCTCATTAGATTTTAGTTATTTTATTTCTCAAGAAAGGGATTCTCTTGTATCTTCTATGCTTTTTTCAAGCCCAGCTAGTATCTTCATAATCATCATTCTGAACTGTAGTTCCGACATATTACTAATGTCTATATTGATTAGGTCCCTGGCAGTCAATACTGCCTCTTGTTCCTTTTTTTGATGTGAGTTTTTCCATCTTGTCATTTTGTCCAGAGGAGAATAGACAAATGCCAAAAGGATAACAATGACCCCAGAAAAATATACACTAAACAAATCAGAAGAGACCTGAAACCATGTGAAAAGAAAGGGAAAAAAATAAAAAGAATATGATCAGGCTAGTGAATTGAACAGATTCACACACTAGATTTTGGGTGTATTTTGGTCTGTTAGAAGAAATTGCCTCTTGGGGCACCTGGGTGGCTCAGTCATTAAGCATCTGCCTTTGGCTCAGGTCTTGGTCCCAGGGTCTATGATCCCCACACTGGGCTCCCTGCTCGGCGGGAAGCCTATTTCTCCCTCTCTCACTTCCCCTGCTTGTGTTCCCTCTCTCGCTATGTCTGTATCTGTCAAGTAAATAAATAAAATCTTAAAAAAATGAAGAAGAAATTGCCTCTCAAAATTTTAAAGAGAGAAAAAGTTATATTATGCAAAAATAATGGTAAGTATCATGAAGGGATGGAATATGACTGTAAAGATGAAAATTTAAAAAGATTTTAAAAAAGAAAATGGTAAGATGTTGGTTGAAAAAAGGATGAAAAAAATTACAAAAAAAAAGAAAGAATGTGATCAGGTGGGAGACTAGGACAAAGCCATACACTAGATTGGGGGTATACTTTGGTCTGTTAGAAGAAACTGTATCCTAAAATTTTAAAGAAAGAAAAACTTATATAAATATACAAAAATAATGTTAAATACAATGAAGTGATAGAATATGACTATAAAAATGAAAGTTAAAAAAGATTTTAAAAAGGGAATTGATAAAATAAGATGTTGGTTGAGAAAGGAAAGAAGAAAAATTCAACTAAAAAATAGGAAAACAAAATAAAGAAAATTAAAAAAAATTAACTTTGAAAGACCAAAGAATCATGGGAAAAAAGCCATGAATTCTATGTGCAGTATTCCCCTAGCGCTGGAGTTCTCCCGTTCTCCTTGATCGGTAAACTTGGTCTTGGCTTGCTGGCTGTTGGTGCTGATCTTCTGGGGGAGGGGCCTGTTGCCGTGGTTCCCAAATGTCTTTGCCGGAGGCGGAATTGCCCCGCCCTTGCCGGGTCTGGGCTAAGTAATCTGCTCGGGTTTGCTCTCGGGAGTTTTTGTTCCCTGCAAGCTCTCAGTACAGCATTGGAGGATGAGAGTGAAAATGGCAGCCTCCCAACCTCCGCCTGGAGGAGCCGTGAACTCGGGGTCCCGCTCCTCAGTGCACCCCCATGAAAAGCAGTCACTCCCATCTCCCTGGTCTCCAGCCGCACTCCGTGCTCACCTGGCCTGTGACCGAGCGTTTCTATCTCTGGCACCCGACCTCGTGTGGAGTCTCCAAACCCAGCAGATCCCTGCAGTGCCTTCCCGTGCCGCTCCTCCCGGGGGAGGAAAGGGAGTCTCCCTGGATCTGTCGCTTGTTGGGTCCCTGCTGGAGGAGCAGTGGCCCAACTGTGTCGCGGATCACAGTTTATGGCCACCCCGAGCTGAGAGCCCGCGCCTCAGCTCCGTCTCTGCAGCCGGCTTCCCCGCTCCGATCCCTGGGAGCTCTGCCGCACTCAGGCACCCCCGGTCTTTCTGTGACCCCGAGGGTCCTGAGACCACACTGTCCCGCGAGGGTTCCACCCCCCGCTTAGCCACTGCAGCGACGTCCCTCAGCGGAGCCGACTTCTAAAAGTTCCGATTGTGTGCTCTGTGGCTCTAGCACTTGCCAGAAGCGGTCGACGGAGGCCCCCTCCCCCGCCGTCTATCCTCCCGAATATCGCCTCGGATTCATTTCTCCGCATGTCCTGCCTTCCAGAAAGTGGTCGCTTTTCTGTTCAGAGAGTTGTTGCTATTATTTTCTTCGATCTCCTGTTGAGTTCGTAAGTGTTCAGAATGGTTTGATCCCTATTCAGCTGAATTCCTGAGACCAGACGTAATCCAGATCTCCTACTCCTCTGCCATTTTGCTCCGCCCCTCAAGCCAAATCCTTCTTTTGGTCACACTTGGTCTTTTATTGGCAAATTCAAAAGCTACTTATCACGTTTACACATTTTTTCTTCCTTTTCTTCTATTAACATTTTCTCAGCATGTCTCCACTTTCTCCCAGGCACTGGTAACCATAGACTTTGTCATAATTAAAAATATTGACACTTCCCAAATGTGAATATATGAGAAACGTAATCAGATAAGTAAAGCCTTTTTACAGTGCCATTTATCTCCTGTGGAAAAGATACATTGGGTCACAGTTCCCATGGGCCTCTTGTGTTTGCTCATGGCTTGCAAGCAAACCCTATCTACTTTTTGTTCTGGGCTACCTGTTCAAGGGTGTGTCTGTACGGAACAGTATTGGAAGATGGAGAGTGCTTCCTGTGGACCCAAGGGTAAGCATGCTTACTGACCACTCTAAACTATTCAGATTCCCTAAGCTCTGAGTTCTTCCACAAAGAAACTATGTGCAGGTGTCCATAGGTTGGTCCATGTTGTTCTTGTGGGCAAAGAGAACAGGTGCATTGTGCTGATACTGTTGCTGTGCCATGTTAATAAAGTCCTTCGTCTCTGACCCAGAAGTCTCTTGTCTTCTGATGGCATCCTTGAAATTGGGACTGACTAATTAGTTCAAAAGGAGAATACAATCTCAGACCATTTGTAGACCTTAGCAAAATACAGTATTTCTTTTTTTCTCCATGTATCAGTGATTTACAATGAAATGAGAGAGGGAGGAAACATTCAAATTATTTAGGAACACTTTCAAACTATTTATTTTCAATTCTGTTTGAAGGACATACTTGTGTCTGCTTGGTGATACACTGAAGTGAGCAAACCAACCAGGATTATTTAATGAGCTGCTAATTTACACTTTTTCTTCACAACATTTATATACTCTCAGAGCCTTAAATATTTTTTCTAGCATGACTATATTTCTAGAAATAACTTGGCAGTAGAATTTCTAAATACCCATTAGCATTCATCACTAAATACACACCCTCTACACTCTGTGAATCTAATGTATTTATGGCTTTTACCTGTTTTATCACTTCCCCCAACAATTTACTTTGGAATTCTCATCTCCATCACTGCTACCACTATTCTTTTTGTTCTGGCTAGAACTCTAGGATTTATACTTGAGCCTTAATATTTTAGGTAAGTGAATACAGTAACTAGTAAATCCAACATTCCCATTATCCAGGTGAGGAGTTAACTAGGGCCAGTATTAAGGTTGCTTATGCAAAGTTGCAGGAAATTTGCCAGAAGTACTTTTACTTTAACTTAAAATATTCACCCTTAGTTCAATTCTTTTCACATTGCAACACTTTCTCTGCCTTCAGAAGTTGCCAAGTCATTCCCATATTTGTGAGAATTTTGATAAACGTGAGAATTCCCTCTTAAATTTGTTTCTTTTTCCTTGTGCTTGTATTGATGACCAAGGAATGCCATTAGTTATTAATTTGTGTTATAATTTTTTTATTATTAGAAGTTGATGCAAAAAAATTAGAACACCCATTTTTAAGGCTAAACTTTGTTCATGGGAGAGAGAACACAGATTGTCTCTACCCTGAGTCATTGTTCTATTTTTTTTGACATAAAACGTAACTCCAGGATCTTCTGATCTGCTTTGCAAAACTCTGTATGATCACGTTTCTTTCTCTGGATGACCCTCACCTGTGTGGTGACTTTCTGATCTTCTTCTTTCAGCATAAATCACTGAGAGGTTTTCAGGTCTTCATGCTCTTCAAGGATTGAGCTCACATTCCTCTGGCCAACACCTGGGTGGTCTCAGCAGTGGCATCTTGCTGAGGACCTACTGCCCCCAAGAAACTCCCTTCTTGATCCTCAGTGGTGACCAGTGAGGAAGACCAGCACCAACTCAGGGATGATGCTCACCTGCAGTTCCTTACATGTTGACTGAAAACATTTTATTGATGGGAGCAGGTAGCTTTCCTAGTCGTTTATGCTCAGTTGTTGAATGTCTGTTCATTTCAGGAGTTCTTATCAACACCAGCTGACATTGTGGCTGTGGAAAGTCTCTTTCTTCCTTTCTTTCTTTCTTTCTTTCTTTCTTTCTTTCTTTCTTTCTTTCTTTCTTTCTTTCT
>NW_027397098.1:13746924-13916666 GCF_003265705.2 Callorhinus ursinus
TCTTTCTTTCTTTCTTTCTTTCTTTCTTTCTTTCTTTCTTTCTTTCTTTCATCTTTCTTTCTTTCTTTCTTTCTTTTTTTTTTTCTTCTTTTTCTTCTTTTTCTTTCTTTCTTTCTTTCTTCTCTCTCTCTCTCTCTCTCTCTCTGTCTCTATATCCGTCTCCTACTGTTGATTTACTGGAACACAGGATAGATCAAGCATATCTGCCAATATCTTTCTCTGACAGTAAGACCTAACTTTGAGAACTTAAATCAATATAATTCACTGTCCTTATGTTAAGCAATTCTGGGGTAACCATACATTCATGCTCCTGTGATAAACCATTCTGGGATGAAAGCTACTTCCTGACTTTGGGCTGAACACTCATGTGATCAGGCAAACGTAGTGTAGCTATCTGCTCCAGAAGATACTACAACTGGAAGATAAGAATGTGAAGGAACTTTAAGTAGCTCACTTCTCAAGACTAATCCTCTACTTATCAATACTCATTTTAAGACCCCCCACCTTGCTATGTCCACCAACCCAAAGTTGTAATCGCAAACTCTCTGAAATTCCAACTGATTTTTCACCTTAGATATCAGCTTTTAAATCACTCAGCCTAAGCCCTACATATTTATACTGTATCTTCCTATTTTTTCCCCTTCTGAGATACTCCTAAGACTGTCAAGATGCTCCTCTCCATTTCAGCAGTAAGTTGAAAAATTTGGTTTTGCTTTGTCAACAGCATTCATGGCAACCTTTTTAGGGAGTCAATAGCGAACACATTTCCTAGGCTTTTCACTTGGGATCATCTTTCTTAACCATGCTGCTGGGATTAACGTTCTTGGGGCTTTAGCTTCTTCTCTTGGGTGTCAGGGTTTTGTTTTCTTGCTGCCATTCTAGATGAATGAACAAATACTTTCACCTTTCACACCCTTGCTGCCATTCTGATGGAGGTCCTTGTAAGACCTCTCTTGGATAGCTGAAATTATCTTGTGTGCATCCTACTCACCAGAGTGCCCCTGGCATAGTCCACTGGATGTACACCTTCCTGAGCTCTGACAAATGTGATTGTTCACTCAGAAAATCCAGTAACTCCAGATTGCCTGCTTGTTTACAGATGGATGTTTCTTTCAGGCACTTGACTTCTGCCTAATTATGCCCTGCCTTCCATTCCAGGTTATGCTTGCAGACACTCTGGCATGGTACAGTGTCTGGGACACAGTAAATATTGGTAAATGCTTGTTGAACCAGTAAATTGTAAGAGGCCTATTTCAAATGCATGTTATGTGAATCTGTTCCAGAGTTTTCAAACCTGATGAGGCCTCTCTTGTACTTCCCTGTAGCTGACGAAGGACTCTTTGTATCACAGTAGTGTGGGCCTTTGTCTCGTTCTGCAGGACTTCTGACTCTCAGCAACTTGAGGAGAAATAAGTTGTGTTTGAGTCAGTCTTTTAGAAGAACCCATCTCAGTGGTGCTACCAAGAAGAAAACCAGAAATTAGTTGTTGAATAAAAAGGGGGGAGGGGATTATAAAATGTATAATTTTCCCCCACAGCAATTCTTATTACCATGTTTCTGATTAACTTATGATTTCCAGTGATTACTAGTCTAGTGGTAGATGTAACTTTATTATATCTTAAAAAATAATTTTTGTTCTTTATGGATCGATTTTCCCCTTTACATGTTTAATATGTATTCTAATCCTTTCTTATACTCCTAAGGCCTATGCTTTCATAATTTCTTTGTTGTATGAAACCTATCAAGTCCCAAGATGTTTTTTGACTGCTTATAAAAGTAGTGTTTCAAACACTTCAAAATATAAATATTCACACCCACTAAAGTGACATTTTGCAAAAATATGCATGATTATATGTCATTACTCAAGTATTAAAAACTCACTACGTTTTGGTCAGTCTGATCCTTAAAATTTCAGAAGAAATATATTCTTTTCAGAAGAAATACTCTTCTGTCAACACTATTTTATGGATCCCTTTAGATTTTAAAATATAAAGAGAAACTGAAAGTAAATGTCAGTTTTAATTAACTATAATCAACAAGATTATTTTGAGATACTTCACATTTGAGAAGTGGATTGTTTTGACACGGGGTGCTGTTGCAGTGATTGGTTGGCACAAAATGGATATCCTGTTGCTCTTGAATATCAGTACCATGAGTGCTGGCCGCACCAGACTTTCCCTCCTTGCTAGGAATGTCAAAGTTGGTGTGAAAGATGTAGAGTAAACTAACCTACACTCCCATTCTTCAAAATATACATTTATTTATTTATTTATTTATTTATGCACATCAGCCTGTGTTACTTGAGCCTGCGCTGTTACTGGAATAGACAGTTTTAACAGCTTCATGTCATCCCTGACATTATGATTATGCCATTTCATTGATATATAGCAGCCAATGGCTTCTTTCTGTGGGGTGACAAGAGTTTGGGATTTCCTAATTTGCCTTGTGACTGATGTCACTTTCATGCAAGGGTGCTCTTTGAAGTCAGTCTTTTTACTGGTTCTCACCAATTTTGCCTGGTCTCTCTGGCAGGCAAGCTTGCAAAGGGTTTATCTTACTGCTGTCATTGACCTCCAAACCTCTCCTTAAGTGCTTACCACTAAATCCTCCATTGTTTCAAGAGTGCCCTTGCACCTCAAATTCCCCACACTCTGTTTTGAATACTGGGAGTTCCCATAGGGAGAGCCTTGGGCTTTCTTGAGCTCGTGGACTGCCTCTCCTGCAGTGGGCCACCATGTTGGGTACTGGGTGAAGGTAATGGAGTCTTGCTCTGTTGGCTTGTCTTGCATGGAATCTCTCTGTCTTCAGGATGAGCTGGAGCAAGGCCTGTCAGGGCCCCAGTATCCTTGGCTTGCTCTCGTTGGAACAGAACTTCTACTCCACGTGTGGGGACTGGGTGGAGTAAGGAAACTCCAAACTCTCAGCCACAGTTACAGAGAATAGTCTTTGAGCCTCAGGGTTGGAGGAGATGTGGAATGCTGGTGGCCCGTCCCTCTTGCTGGCATACCGTATCCTCTGATAATGGGACTGAGCAGAGAGGGATCCCATGTTATCAGCCCTCCCCCTGGGTGTTGTCCTCTGTCAAGCTGAGCTGAGAGAGGCGAAGATAGGGAGCAGTCCTGGCTCAGGTGCAACCAGCTTTTGCTGTTCTTACTGATTTAGCAGATTTTTTTAAACAAATGTCCCCTCATTTCCCTTTCATTTTAAGATTTTATTTATTATTTGAGAGAGAGAGGATGAGAGATAGAGAGCACGAGAGGGAAGAGGGTCAGAGGGAGAAGCAGACACCCCGCTGAGCAGGGAGCCCGATGTGGGACTCGATCCCGAGACTCCAGGATCATGACCTGAGCCGAAGGCAGTCGCTTAACCAACTGAGCCACCCAGGTACCCCCCTCATTTCCGGTATACCTTTAGGACAATTTCCAGATGTTAAACGTTTTTTTTTTTTTTTAATAATTTCCACCAATTATGGCTGTTTCATGAGGAGCAGATCCACTGGCTCCTGGTGCCATCTTTCTGAACGTGGGACTTCCTCTCATTCCTTCAACTTACGGCTACTTGGTCTTCGGTGAAATCTCATGGAAGCTTCGATATGAGTAAGTCTGTTCCTCAGATGGCGGGATGAATATTTCTAATTAAGGAGAGAGCTCAAAGAAAAATCAAATTCAAGGCGTTGAACAGAATTTATTGTTTAGTTGGTAAGAATAAAAACACCTCTATGTTTTGTAGCTGGCAACCACCATAAAGTGCCTATCTTAATATATCAGCGTTAATGATGACATAATGTACCCCAGGGAGGGATAGCAGCAAATGAATGATTAACTTACCACTTGGGGTCTTTTTTTTTCTTTTAAAGATTTTATTTATTTGACAGAGGGACGGAGGGAGCACAAGCAGGGGGTTGGGCAGAGGGAGAGGGAAGGGATAAGCAGACTCCATGCTGAGCACAGAGTCCAGCACAGGGCTCCATCCCATGACCCTGAGATCACGACCTGAACAAAGTCAGACATTTAACCGATGGAACCATCCAGGCGCCTTGAGCTTTCTTTTCACCAGCACTGAAAGACTAATGAAACAGAAGTGGCAGCCTTCTTGTAAGCCTTGTTCTGTGTCTGTGGCTGATTATCAGCTCACAGTGGCTGAGAACAATGGCCGAACAGACTCCTTCTGTGAAACAGGTATCAGGACAGCTCTGAGTACTCAGGACCCATCTGCCAGCATTACAATTGATTCATTAATTTGATCAGTTTTGTTTCTCCCCAGCCTATAAGACAGCTAGACTAGAGATCAGACTGGGTAAGCAGACCTTTCTCTGGGAAGGGCAAGTGGTCTGTGGCAGGTCTCACAGCTCTGAGGAAGGTGCAGGAATCACGTCAGAGGTTCCTTAGTTTGGGTCAGGACCCAAACTAAGATTCTTATTCTCGGCCGTTTAACCTAATGCTTTCCACAGTGTCTAATGCTGATTCCCTCAATAAGTTAGAAATCACTTTAATATCTTGAGATAGACATTGAATTTATCACTGAGATTTGGGGAGAGGTTCATCTCAGGCATCTCCAGTGTACCTGGGCTTTACAATCTATTGACAAGACAGGGTGCACCCCTCTATCACCCTCTTCCCCAACTTGGAATGCACTTGCTACTACTATCTAGCAAGAGCTGATTCCAAACACGAGGGAGGGAGGTACTGTTAAAAGTAAGCTTTTTCTGCTCACTTACAGAGACAACCATTATTTTAGAGTTATCATAATGAACCCTGTTAACTTAGTGGCCTAATCTATCCATGCTTCATTTAATTGAAGTGGGATAGGCACGGCGGGGAAGGACCTCCAGCTGCACCAGGACCCGTAAGAATGTGCTAGAAGACCCGGTGAAGGGGGCCAGGATGGGGCCGGGGACACTGTGCTGCCAACAAAAATGGAAACCTAATTTTCATAGGTGGTGTGAAGACTCTCTTTTCAAATTTAATATCTGAATTCATTTATCTTAATTAATATACTCTATCTTCTGTGGTTTAGGGTCTTCCAGAGATATTCTTATGTGGTTCAACAACAGAGATCCCTCCCACACACACACTTCCTTCTCTCTTTGCACCATTTCTGGGTGATGACATTAACTTTTAAATCACAGTGAAAATACAACTTACCAACTGAGCTTAGCACTGGTAAAATGTCTGGATTCTTCTCACTTACCAAGTAATTATTTCTTAATACCCCAGTATTCTATATATCTCTGAAAGATTAATTTCCTCTAACTCACTTGCTGCCTTTCAGGGGAACACACCCACTTCATGGAACAAATTTTGCCCTCAGTAAAAAAATTGATAAAGGCTACCCTCAGGATTGTGCAGGTAAAAGGCCTAAGTGCAGCTTGGGCATAGTAGTTTTAGACATAGAATAGAAATGCTTTCAGATATCTTATTGCTATGTTTCCAGAAACCACATATATATCAATTTAAGGGATATTAAGAGAAATTCTTGCATTTTATTAAGAAGGTTTTGATTCACTTTTAACATTTCAAATATCAAGAAAGGTAAATCACAGGGCACCTGGGTGGCTCAGTTGGTTAAGCATCTGCCTTCGGCTCAGGTCATGGTCCCAGGGTCCTGGGATCGAGCCCCGCATCGGGCTCCTTGCTCAGCGGGAAGCCTGCTTCTCCCTCTCCCACTCCCCCTGCTTGTGTTCCCTCTCTTTCTGTCAAATATATAAATGAAATCTTTTTAAAAAAAAAAAGAAAGGAAAATCAGAAAGGGAAAGAAAACCTGACATCTCCATGTGTATATCATTTTTTTGTGGTGGGGATGTGTAAAACAATGAAAAATATTTAAAACAATAATTGATTATGCTTATTCTTTTACTATCGATTTTTGCTATATCTATATATATAAATTTTTTTTTAAATGCCAAGCCTTTGGAAAATCTTAACTGCAAAAAAGATCCTACTTTTCTCTCTACTATTTACCTTCTGAGACAGCATTTGAATTCATGAAAGAAAATATTCATTTCAAAACGACTTCAAAGGTGAGAAGCTTATTATTTTACACAGTAAAAGCCCAAAGAGATGGATTTCAGAGTTGGCTAATTCAGTGGCCACATATAACATCAGTCATTTGTGTATTTATAGTTACTGCCTTCCAGAAATATTAAATTTTACATATTCTTTTTTGGTAAGATTTATTTATTTATTTGAGAGAGAGTGCATGGCAGGGAGGAACAGAAGGAGAGGCAGAAACTTAAGCAAACTGCGCGCTGAGTATGGAGCCCGAGACAGGGCTTGCTCTCACGACACTGATATCATGAAATCAAGAGTCAGATGCTTAACCAACTGCACCACCCAGGTGCCCCAAATTTTACATATTCTTATGAACTTAATGTTATTATTATGTTTTATCTTTCCTATCAGAGAATTTGGGATTAAGTATCCCTTTGTTTTAATGAGCATTTATTAGACAACTTATAAAGGTTTACTTTATAATAAGATTGTTAAATGGTTATATTTTTATTGACATTTTCTTCATTATAATCTGAACTCATATATTAAGGATATTATTTATTTTCCATTATTTTTTATTTTCCTTATTATGTCATCTGAACTCTTCGTATATTAGGGATATTTCTCCTCTGCCACATGCTACAAATATTTTTGTCATTTTATTCCTTGGTCATATTATTTCAAATTCACATGATATTGCATAAGAGTTTTATATTTTTATACACCTAAATTCATCGTTCTGTATTTTTCGGGTTTTGGCTTTTATTTCATTCTTAGAAAGTTCTTTTCCAAACAAAATTATACTATTATTGGAGTACAGTTTCTTTCCATAATTTTATATTTTCAATTAAATATATGTCATTAATTGATACAGGATTTATCTTCAAGTTAGGGTTCAGTCTTTTTTGTTGTTGTTGTGCTTTTCAAGAAGTTTGTAAGTAAACCATAACCATTCATTGAATAAACTAAACTTTTCTCAAGGCTTTGTGGTGCGCCTTCATTATCTGAGAAATCCATGCAGTTGTATACACACAGCCCTGTGTCCCTGGTTTTTCTTTCCCCTCAGGCTGCAGTTGGCAGTACATATGGTCACACACCTGTGAGGAGGAAGATGCCCCTGAAGAGTATGGCATCCCCTTGTGCACCGGGAGGTGGGCTGGACCACAGGAGGCCGGAAGGGGACAGTCTCTAGAGTCAGCCCAGTGGCTGACACACGTATCTTATTATTCTTGTTGCTTTAATTACCTTTGTCTTTTGTTGCTTTCCCCTGGGTTAGGCTAGTCTAGTAACTAAGTTGTTTTTCTTTTTAGAGTTTTATGGGAATTTGTTTTGGTTAACCATAAAAATTATCCCCTGCCTTCTCTGGATTTTGAAGTCAGGAAATACTATTGGCTTCTCAGGATACATTTCTTATTAAGTAATATAATGTTTACTTTATAAAATTATTATAACATTCCCTAAATGTATTTTTTTTCTTAATATGCGATATTTCAAATTTAATAATGACTTGAGTTCTACGAGTTTATCTTTTTTTAAATTTTTTTATTGTTATGTTAATCACCATACATTACATCATTAGCTTTTGATGTAGTGTTCCATGATTTATTGTTTGTGCTTAACACCCAGTGCTCCATACAGAACGTGCCCTCCCTAATACCCATCACCAGGCTAACCCATCCCCCCACTCCCCTCCCCTCTAGAACCCTCAGTTTGTTTTTCAGAGTCCATCGTCTCTCATGGTTCGTCTCCCCCTCCGACTTACTCCCCTTCATTCTTCCCCTCCTGCTATCCTCTTCTTCTTCTTTTTTCTTAACTTATATTGCGTTATTTGTTTCAGAAGTACAGATCTGTGATTCAATGGTCTTGCACAATTCGCAGTGCTCACCATAGCACATACCCTACCCAATGTCTATCACCCAGCCAACCCCTCCCTCCCACCCCCCACCACTCCAGCAACCCTCAGTTTGTTTCCTGAGATTAAGAATTCCTCATATCAGTGAGGTCATATGATACATGTCTTTCTCTGATTTACTTATTTCACTCAGAGTAACACCCTCCAGTTCCATCCACACTATGAGTTTATCTTAAAGGAAACAACCGATATCCAATATTCACCGTTCATTCCTTTAAACAAAGTGTCCCCCAACTTACATTAACTCCCATGTGTTCAACCTGTAAGCAAATAGAACAGCTCTTTGCTGTGGGGTCCCAGTAACAAATATATCTCGAGGAACGTGTCTGGTGAAGAATAGAAGACTCTTCGAGGAAAAAAATTCTTCACAAGGCAAGAGAGAGGGTTACGTATTTTGTTTGAAGATGGTGGATCTTCCGACGTGATGGGCACCTTGGAATGTGAGGTATCTTCCTCACACTGAGTCCTACAGGCAAGCAGGCTGTGTTTATGACGTTTAACCAGAGGGCCCATAAAACCCGTGAGAGCAGAACAGCAGTGCCCTGACCCCACCCTGCACACAGCCCCAGCAGCAGGTAGAAGGGCAGGGTGCTCTGAAGTTTAGTGGGAAATGGGTGTCAGTGAGCACGGGGACACATAGGCAGATGAAGGGTATTTCAGCAGGTGGCGGCACACCGCCGCATCCGTGACGGGAAGAACAGTCTTGCTGCAGGAGCAGGTGCTCTCGCCTGGCTTCACATAACACATGGTGGGGACTGAAGGGAGAGAAGCTAACTGCAGGATGCTACTTGAGGCCAGATAGTTGCCTATGGGCACATAGAGGACACACCTGGGTACGCCCAGACATCTGGGGTGAGGGGAGCTTGGAAATGAAGTTAATTTCCAGTGATTTTAATTTTGGAGCTCCCGTGAGAGATGGACTGGACGTTAGCATCAATTGTCACCTACACTTTCCATCACAAGTTCTGAGGGAAAATGTGAGCCTAGAAGTTGACTGCAAGCCAAATCATCGGTCAGTAAGATATTTGAAGATATGCATGGGATGAGACACTCTTCATGCGTCACTTCCAAGAAAAGTATTTAGTGTTCTCTCAGCAAACAAAAGGATGAAAAAACATTTGGAATTCCCAGGACCATTGAAAAGAAGGCCATGGATTATTGTTGTGCATTGAAATATAATGAATCAGATGATTTAGGCATTGGGTCTAAGAAGGTCTCCAAGCAATCCAATAACATTAAACAGAGAGAGATATCTGTGATATCCTGAATTAAACACGGTTCCTCTTCCAGGTACAACAAACAGTGTAGACACCTTGCAGTTACAATCTAAAAAGGAAAGAAAACATTAGAAAAACTGAGTCCGTATGAGCAGCAAACTAAAGTGGGCACAGTTTTGAGCTAATGATGTATTTTAAGATACTAGGGACATTTTCCCTGGAGTTCACAAGTTTCCTGCAGAGAGTTCATGGGAAAAGAAATGATGGGGGTAGAACAGAACTTGAACCCCCCACGGAAAGTAGTTATGTAATTACAGGAATGTAACAAACTTACAAGTTTTTCTCTTTTAGAATTAAACAATGTATAAAATACAAAAGATATAAAAATGAATATGGAAATGAATATAAATATTATATTTGACAATACAAAGGCAAAAATAGCTGTCAGAAAATAAGAAGTATTTAACAAAAACTGAAATAATAACCAACTCAGACTGAGAGAGAAAGGCTAGGTATGGCATAACTGATTCGTTATCCTTGTGTTTTGTGGCAGGATCTCTATAAACATTGTCATAATGCGATAGATCTAAAATCATGGTATATGTTCATTACTGACTGTTGGGGAGACTTTGGGAAGAACTAAGTTGGAAACAGTTTGAATTGTCTGCCTCGGGGTGGCAGCAAAGGGAGTAGAAGGCTGAGGGGCCTGTTCCCATATCACTTCTATATTGTCTTATTTTTCAGCATCTTAACAAAAATAAGGGAAAAATGGAAAGCAGTCAGTACAATCTATTCTCTACTCTCTTAATAATCTTGATTATCCAGAAATACCAATAAGGGAATAATTTTATATTAGCTCTGACCTTTGGGGGATGCAGCGAGCCAGTGACAAATGGAGACAGAAGGAAAACTCTAGCACCGGGGTGTCGGGGACCCTCTGCATGGGGACTGGGCACCTGTCCTGAGTCTGCCTTCAACCCGGTTAAGACCTGGGGACATCACTTCCCTTTCCTTAGCCTGGTTTATTCTTATTTGAAGATAATGTGGATAGATCTAGAGAGTATTATGTTAAATGAAATAAGCCAGTCAGAGACAAATACCATATGATCTCACTCATATGTGGAATTTAAGAAACAAAACAAATGAGCAAACGGGAAAAAAGAGATAAACCAAGAAATAGACTCTTAACTGTAGAGAACACACTGATGGTCAGCAGAGGGGAGGTCGGTGGGGGGTGGGGGAAACAGGTGCTGGGGATGAAGGAGGCCCCTGTCGCAATGAGCTCCGGGTGATGGATGGAAGTGTTGAATCCCTGTATTTTACCCCTGTAACTAATATAACACTGTATGTTAACTAACTGGATTTTAAATTAAAAAGATAATTAAAAAAAAAGACAAAGCACAAAGACTGGCAATCTAGAATGTGTCAAATGAACTCATCGGCGCTTTTCAGTCTCACTGTTCAGAAATGAGCCCAGGCTGACTTGCACCCTGAAGCTCTCTTCTGTCCCAGGTCCATGCAGACCCAGCACTACTGCCTGGCATTACAACCCATAATAAAGAAAGAAAGAGAGAAAAAATTAAGAAAATAATCAAAGGGATTGAATGAGATTTGCGGTTTCCAATATCATTTTACATACAGAAACACCTCTTCAAAAGGGAATCGTCAGTGGAACCCAGTGTGGAAAGTCTGCAGAAGGGACGACAGAGAGACAAATTCTTGAATGCTGTATAATTGAAAATAACTGAATCCAGCTTTCTCCTGCTAATGAGATTGTGAGTTCAGTAAACCTCAAGGCTATTTATTGCCATTTCTACTACACACTCAAACCTTACAATCAAAGGTCATTATAAAATTTCATTTAGCACATGGCCTATTTGTTAAACAAATATTACATTTTTAATGGACAGTTATTTTCTTCTTGAAGATAATAAAAGGTTTTATAGAAATTACCATTCACTAAGGAAACAATGTTCAGATGCAGACTTTTTTTTCCCCTATAAGAGATTCAACTGCTGGAAAAATTAGCTCCACATTTTTTGGAGACATTTTAAGTAGGAAGAGCTAAATGCACGGTGGGCGCCAAGCTTGACAATTGCCATTTAAAATTGCTTCTATGTTGTATTCATCTTCTGAAATATTTTTTCCCCTTAAAATTTAGATTGCTAACTCCATCTGTGAAGGCCATATTCACTTGACTTACTTAGCTGTAGAGACTATAATTCATCTCTGTACAGTGATGCTGAGCCTCACTTAGTAATAGCAGGTTAATGAGAAGGTGTGAAAATGATATCACACGCTAGCTCCAAAAGTTTGGAGGGGTGACGAGTAGTAACACGTTGTCATCAGTTTCATTGTTATACTGTAGAAAATAATCTCATCCAGTCATTCTTTTTTTTTTTTAACCAGTAAATAACACCAACTACTTTTAATACTTTTTCACACTATATGGACTCTGCTTTCACACATAAAGAAATGCTTTTGGTAGAATCTTAGTTACTGTGACTGTGTGTTAAGCTACATATAATTAATACCATTTCACAAATAGACAATAAGTATGCTTCCTAGCTTGATGCACAATTTATCTGGAGCTATGTTTAAATTCCTATATAATATGCACAATATTGTCTTCACAACTCCAACCGTTGAGCGTCACGAACGCCGGGCTGAAAGCTCTGTTTTCTTCGGCAGTATTCAGGGGTTGCCTCTGTCCTTTGGCGGTTTCTCTGGAGTTCTTACGTGGGGTTTGATTCCTTTCTACAGGGTTTATCTAAATGGCAATCACAGGCCCTAAGGGATAGGATGAAGTTCCTTACTGCACAGTGCTCATCGTCCAAAGACTCAGCGGTAATCCCAGGTGGTTTCCCCGAGGGCTAGCACCTTACAGTAGAGAACCTCTGACAGCCAGGGGTGGCGGAGAGGGAAAGATGGTCTACTCTCACCTTGATCTTGGTCTGAGATATGTGGGAAGTGAGGAGAACCTGATTCATCCATGGGGAATGCTTAATTGCGGACTTTTAGGAGTGGGTGTTCTGCATAATTTCACCCCCTTGTCTCCCCTGCCCCAGGCAACACATATACCTAGTAGGTTCATTTTTGTTCCCCACATCAAATCCAAATTCAGGTGACTTTTCTTTGGATGAGTTGGACAGTATAATTCCATGCCAATTAGAGCCTTAGTACTCAACTAGAACCACCCACACATTTAAAAGCATGTCTCTCCTGGGCGGGGATGATGGAGACTCCAGCTTCAGGCTTTGTATCAGTCAGTCGCTGGGAGTCCTCATGCAGGTATGACCACTGAGTGCCAGGCGGAGAGCCTGCCGGCTGATTCTGAGACATGGGAGGGCAGATCCTTCCATGTCGTCTCCATGCAGTTGATTTGCCAACTGAATTATACAAACTGTTTATGGCATTTATTGGTTTTACTTTTCAATATGATGGAGATACCATGTTTTATACTTTTGCAGAAACATCAGTACTGTGTCCATATTTCAATAGTGTTACAGCTGATTTCTGTGTATATTTATCTGCTTATCACTTTCTGACATGTATTGCCCACCCCTTTCGATGTTTAAAGAGCATAGCTTCTTCTGTCTTCTTCCTACCTAATAATACATGTATCCTCTCCACGGCATGTTATAAACCACTTGGCAATATTCCCAGGAGAGCTATCAGCTGGGAAGTTGGAAACAAATGGAGAAAAGAATGAACCTGCCTGGTTAAAATATGCAACATGGGATTTATTGTAGATCAACAGTATAGACTAAAATGTAACAATATCATTTTTTATTTCGTTCCAAGCCAGGAGACATAACATTTGGGCCTGGGCTCAGAGTGGGTGAATTAGGTGGTACATTGGTGAGTGGTGAAATTAGGCTACCAGGAAAAGTCAGTATGGGGATGCATTTAAAGGTGACTTCTCTTGGCAAAAGTGTGTCTAGTCCACATGGACTCTTAGACACACACAGGATGCCCTCCCAGACCGTGTGTGGACAATGTGAGCCCGGAGTGTGTACATGTGCCCACAAGCTGCCCCCAAGAGATGCAATCTCTCCACCCATGAGCGGAGTTGTGTTGGACTGAGCCTGACCCCTTGTGTCTCTGGAGAAGGTTATGTCAGAGAGTGGGGAGACCTGAGGTGGGGAGATGTCAGTGTGGGTCCCTCACAGAGAGTGATGGGAAGAGAACCCATCCCACTGACATCCTTCCTTCCTGGATCCATTTAGTCTAGCTTTGGGAATGGGACACTATACATTAGCCATTAATGCACTGTTCACCTTCCTCCTGCTTAGAACGGTTGCAAGCAGTTTAAAATGGATGATGTGATGGGTATCATGGCCAGATGCACATTGTTACACCTCCTTTGTCTGAGGTGACATTGGGAATGTCCCCCTAAGGATAACCCAGCATTCTTGGGTCTTGGTGCAAGGAGAAGACTCATATCTGGTATTGTATTCAGTCTCCACAGAGAAAACCCCGTTCCCTCCAGGATATACTCCACACGGCCCTGGAGGCTGGTTGGGCCTCCTGCAGGGATAATGCCATTCTGGGGACTCAGAGTTGGTTGGCCCTGGGGGACAGGTTGGCCCTCAGCACAGGAGCTTGCTGCACCCTAGTGAGAGGAGGCTACATGGCTTCCATTGTTCCCGTCACGGCCACTCTGCTCATAAAGCCCCATACATTGTGCTGGGGGGGGGCAGGGGGGGCTGAGAAAAGAGGCCACATGACATCAGGGCTCCTTCCGCACTTCAGACCCACCAACCAAACTATTTCCCACCATCACTTAGTCCTCCGTCAAAGCTGACTACCTTGCCAACCAAACTGTGAGTATGTACTGCTCACGGTCAAGACCCCTCCTGTCCCTTCTTTTAAGATCCTCTTTTGCAGGACTGAGGGGTCATACAGGGTCTGCTATAAGCTGGCTTCAGCACTTGTCAGCAGCTGTAGGACGGCCCCATAAGGCCACAGGCTTGAAGTGGGAGAGACATCTCTGCAGGAGGCTTGTACCCTCCCTGGCTCTGCACCCACTCCTCAAACCTGACAGAGTCTGAATCATTCATTGGGGGAACCAATATTGTCAAGTGTTCTATTTGCTACCCCTTGAATCTAAGATATCCATAAAGCACCCTCCCCCTTATTTTAGTAGTAGGAAGAATAAGGCAGAATCTATCATTTTTATATCAGATGAGATGTCTCAGCCCACTACAGACCATTCAACTGAAAACTTCATTGATGTTTCACCGGTGATGGGTCTCAGATTATTTAGAGTATCTTCTGTCTGTTTTACCCCCACTGTCCAGCAAACAAATCCTTATGAGGCCACTCAGGGCACTTGATATTCTCTGTCATCCTGGGCTGCTGAGCCCGAGGTCATCCGAGGGGTGGCCTGGCATGATGTTCTGTGGGAAATCCAGGTGGCCTACAGACTAGGACTAGAATGGGACATAGGATTGGCTGCAGAGACGGAGCCGAGGCGCGGGCTCTCACCTCAGGGTTGCCATAAACTGTGATCAGCGGCCCAGTCGGGCCACTGCTCCTCCAGCAGGGACCCAACAAGCGGCAGAGCTGGGGAGACTCCCCTTTCTCCCCCGAGAGGAGCAGTGCGGGAGCGCACCGCAGGGATCTGCTGGGTTTGGAGACTCCACACGGGGTCGGGTGCCAGACATAGAAACGCTCGGTCACAGGCCGGGTGAGCACGGAGTGCGGCCGGAGACCGGGGACACGGGAGTGACTGCTTTTCTCTGGGGGCACACTGAGGAGCGGGGCCCCTAGTTCTCAGCTCCTCCGAGTGGAGATTGGGAGGCCACCATTTTCACCCTGGTCCTCCAAAGCTGTACGGAGAGCTTGCAGGGAACAAAAGCTCCTGAGAGCAAACCCGAGCAGCTTGCTTAGCCGGACCGACAAGCGCGGGGCAATTCCGCCTCCGGCAAAGACATTTGGGAACCACAGCAACAGGCCTCTCCCCCAGAAGATCAGCACGAACAGCCAGCAAGCCAAGACCAAGTTTACCGATCAAGGAGAACGGGAGAACTCCAGCGCTAGGGGAATACTGCATATAGAATTCATTGTTTTTTTTTTTTTTTTTACCATAATTCATTAGTTCAACAAAGTTAATTTTTTTAACTTTTTTTTTAATTTTTCTTTTTCCCCTTTTCAACCAACATCTTATCAATACCTTTTTTAAAAAAAACATTTTTTATTTTTCATTTTTAGAGTCATATTTTATCCCTTCATAGTAGTTACTCTAATTTTTGGCATATATATATAAGTTATTCTATCTTTAAAATTTTGAGATACAGTTTCTTCTAACAGATCAAAATATACCCTAAATCACTAGTGTATGGCTTTGTTCTAGTCTCCTCCCTGATCACATTCTCTCCCTTTTTTCTTTCTTTTTTCTTAAAAATCTTCTTCTTTCTTTTTTCAAAAAAGTTATCAATTCCTTTTATGAAATCTTTTATAATTTTCATCTTTACAGTCATCTTCCATCCCTTCATTGTATCAACCCTTATTTTGTACATATATAAGTCTTTCTTCCTTTAAAATTTTAGGAGGCACTTTTTTCTAACAGACCAAAATATGCCCAAAATCTAGTGTGTGGCAATGATCTATGCACTAGCCTGATCATATTTGATCATGTTCTGCTTTTTTTGTATTGTTCTGTTTTTGTTTTTATCTTTTTTTTTTCCTCTTTCTTTTTTCTTTCTTTCCCTTTCTTTTCCCCTGGTTTCAGGTCTTTTCTGATTTGTATACAGTATATTTGCTGGGGACATTGTTAACCTGTTAGCATTTTGTTCTCTCATTCATCTATTCTCCTCTGGACAAAATGACAAGATGAAAAAAATCACCTCTGCAAAAAGAACAAGAGATAGTACTGTCAGCCAGGGACCTACTCAATACGGACATTAGTACGATGTTGGACCTAGAGTTCAGAATCATGACATTAAAGATACTAACTGGGCTTGAAAAAAGCGTGGAAGTTATTAGAGAAACCCTTTCTGGAGAAATAAAAGAACTAAAATCTAATCAAGTCGAAATCAAAAAGCCTATTGATGAGGTGCAATAAAAAATGGGGTAACTAACTGCTAGGATAAATGAGGCAGAAGAGAGAATCAGTGATATAGAAGACCAAATGATGGAAAATAAAGAGGCTGAGAAAAAGAAGGAGAAACAACTACAGGATCACGAGGGCAGAATTCGAGAGATAAGTGATACGATAAGACGAAACAACATTAGAATAATTGGGATCCCAGAAGAAGAAGAAAGAGAGAGAGGGGCAGAAGGTACATTGGAGCAAATAATAGCAGAGAACTTCCCTAATGTGAGGAAGGAAACAGGCATCCAAATCCAGGAGGCACAGAGAACCCCTCTCAAAATCAATAATAATAGGTCAACACCCCGACATCTAATAGTAAAACTTACGAGTCTCAGAGACAAAGAGAAAATCCTGAAAGCACCTCAGGAGAAGAGATATGTAACCTACAATGGTAGAAATATTAGATTGGCAACACCTATCCACAGAGACCTGGCAGGCCAGAGAGGACTGGCAAGATATCTTCAGAACACTAAAGGAGAAAAATATGCAGCCAAGAATACTATATCCAGCTAGGCTGTCATTGAAAATAGAAGGAGAGATAAAAAGCTTCCAGAACAAACAAAAACTAAAGGAATTTGCAAACACGAAACCAGCCCTCCAAGAAATATTGAAAGGGGTCCTCTAAGAAAAGTGAGAGCCTAAAAGTAGTATAGATCAGAAAGGAACACAGACAATATACAGTCATAGTCACCTTACAGGCAATACAATGGCACTAAATTCATACCTTTCAATAGTTACCCTGAATGTAAATGGGCTAAATGCCCCAATCAAAAGACACAGGCTATCAGACTGGATTAAAAAACAAGACCCATGTGCTGTCTGCAAGAGACTCATTTTAGACCCAAAGACACCCCCACATTGAAAGTGAGGGGGTGGAAAACCATTTACCATGCTTAATGGACACCAAAAGAAAGCTGGGGTGGCAATCCTTATATCAGACAAATTAGATTTTAAAACAAAGACTGTAATAAGAGATGAGGAAGGACACTATAACCTACTTAAAGGGTCTATCCAACAAGGAGATCTAACAATTGTAAATATCTATGCCCCTAACATGGGAGCAGCCAATTATATAAGGTAATTAAAAACAAAAGCAAAGAAACACATTGACAACAATACAATAATTGTGGGGGACTTTAACACCCCCGTGACTGAAATGGACAGATCATCTCAGCAAAAGATCAACAAGAAAATAAAAACGTTAAATGACACACTGGACCAAATGGACTTCACAGACATATTCAGAACATTCCATCCCAAAGCAACGGAATACACATTCTTCTCTAGAGTCCATGGAACATTCTCCAGAATTGATCATATCCTAGGTCACAAATCAGGTCTCAACTGGTACCAAAAGATTGGGATTATTCCCTGCATATTTTCAGACCACAATGCTTTGAAACTAGGACTCAATCACAAGAGGAAAGTCGGAAAGAACTCAAATACATGGAGGCTAAAGAGCATCCTACTAAAGAATGAATGGGTCAACCAGGAAATTAAAGAAGAATTTAAAAAATTCATGGAAACCAATGAAAATGAAAACACAACTGTTCAAAATTTTTGGGATACAGCAAAGGCAGTCCTGAGAGGGAAGTATATAGCAATACAAGCCTTTCTCAAGAAACAAGAAAGGTCTCAAATACACAACCTAAACCTACACCTAAAGGAGCTGGAGAAAGAAGAGCAAATAAAGCCTAAACCCAGCAGGAAAAGAGAAATAATAAAGATCAGAGCAGAAATCAATGAACTAGAAACCAAAAGAACAGTAGAACAGATCAATGAAACTAGGAGATGGTTCTTTGAAAGAATTAAACAAGATTGATAAACCCCTGGCCAGACTTACCAAAAAGAAAAGAGAAATGACCCAAATCAATAAAATCATGAATGAAAGAGGAGAGATCACAACCAACACCAAAGAAATACAAACAATTATAAGAACATATTATGAGCAATCTATGCCAGCAAATTAGATAACCTGGAGGAAATGGGTGCATTCCTAGAAATGTATCCACTACCAAAATTGAACCAGGAAGAAACAGAAAACCTGAACAGACCTAAACCACTAAGGAAATTGAAGCAGTCATTAAAAATCTCCCAAGAAACAAAAGCCCAGGGCCAGATGGCTTCCCAGGGGAATTCTATCAGACATTGAAAGAAGAATTAATACCTATTCCCCTGAAACTGTTCCAAAAAATAGAAATGGAAGGAAAACTTCCAAACTCATTTTATGAGGCAAGCATTACCTTGATCCCAAACCCAGACAAAAACCCCATCCAAAAGGAGAATTACAGACCAATATCCTTGATGAACATGGATGCAAAAATTCTCACCAAAATACTAGCCAATAGGACCCAACAGTACATTAAAAGGATTATTCACCACGGCCAAGTGGGATTTATCCCTGGGCTGCAAGGCTGGTTCAACATCTGCAAATCAATCAACGGGATACAATACATTAACAAAAGAAAGAACAAGAACCATATGATCCTCTCCATAGATGCAGAAGAAGCATTTGACAACGTACAGCATCCTTTCTTGATCAAAACTCTTCAGAGTATAGGGATAGAGGGTACATACCTCAATACCATAAGCCATCTATGAAAAACCTACAGCGAATATCATTCTCAATGGAGAAAAACTGAGAGCTTTCCCCCTAAGGTCAGGAATGCGGCAGGGATGGCCACTATCACCACTGCTATTCAACATAGTATTAGAAGTCCTAGCCACAGCAATCAGACAACAAAAAGAAATCAAAGGCATCCAAATCGGCAAAGAGAAAGTCAAACTCTCACTCTTTGCAGATGATATGATACTGTATGTGGAAAACCCAAAAGACTTCACCCCAAAACTGCTAGAACTCATACAGGAATTCAGTAAAATAGCAGGATATAAAACCAATGCACAGAAATCACTGGCATTCATATATACCAACAACAAGACAGAAGAGAGACAAATGAAGGAGTCGATCCCATTTACAATTGCACCCCAAACCATAAGATACCTAGGAATAAATTTAACCACAGAGGCAAAGGATCTATACTCAGAAAACTATAAAATACTCATGAAAGAAATTGAAGAAGACACAAAGAAATGAAGAAACGTTCCATGCTCATGGATTGGGAGAACCAACATTGTGAAGATGTCCATGCTACCTAGAGCAATCTACACATTCAATGCAATCCCCATCAAAATACCATCCACTTTTTTCAAAGAAATGGAACAAATAATCCTAAAATTTGTATGGAACGAAAAGAGACCCCCGAATAGCCAGAGGAATATTGAAAACGAAAAGCAAAGCTGGCGACATCACAATTCCGGACTTCCAGCTCTTTTACAAAGCTGTCATCATCAAGACAGTATGGTACTGGCACAAAAACAGACACATAGATCAATGGAACAGAATCGAGAGCCCAGAAATGGACCCTCAACTCTATGGTCAACTCATCTTTGACAAAGCAGGAAAGAATGTCCAATGGCAAAAAGACAGTCTCTTCAACAAATGGTGTTGCGAAAATTGGACAGCCACATGCAGAAGAATGAAACTGGACCATTTCCTTACACCACACAAAAAAATAGACTCCAAATGGTTGAAAGACCTAAACGTGAGACAGGATTCTATCAAAATCCTACAGGAGAACACAGGTAGCAACGTCTTCGACCTCAGCTGCAGCAACTTCTTCCTAGAAACATGGCCAAAGGCAAGGGAAGCAAGGGCAAAAATGAACTATTGGGATTTCATCAAGATAAAAAGCTTTTGCACAGCAAAAGAAACAGTCCACAAAACCAAAAGACAACTGACAGAATGGGAGAAAATATTTGCAAATGATATCAGATAAAGGGCTAGTATCCAAAATCTATAAAGAACTTATCAAACTCAACACCCAAAGAACAAATAATCCAATCAAGAAATGGGCAGAAGACATGAACAGACATTTTTCCAAAGAAGACATCCAAATGGCCAACAGATACATGAAAAAGTGCTCAGCGTCTCTCGGCACCAGGGAAATCCAAATCAAATGAGATACCACCTCACACCAGTCAGAATGGCTAAAATTAACAAGTCAGGAAACGAGAGATGTTGGTGACGATGTGGAGAAAGGGGAACCCTCCTACACTGTTGGTGGGAATGCAAGCTGGTGCAACCCCTCTGGAAAACAGTATGGAGCTTCCTCAAACAGTTGAAAATAGAGCTACCCTACGATCCGGCAATTGCACTACTGGGTATTTACCACAAAGATACAAATGTAGGGATCTGAAGGGGTATGTGCACCCCAATGTTTATAGCAGCAATGTCCACAATAGCCAAACTGTGGAAAGAGCCAAGATGTCCATCGACAGATGAATGGATAAAGAAGAAGTGGTATATATACACAATGGAATATTATGCAGCCATCAAAAGGAATGAGATCTTGCCATTTGCAACGACATGGATGGAACTGGAGGGTGTTATGCTGAATGAAATAAGTCAATCAGAGAAAGATATGTATCATATGACCTCACTGATATGAGGAATTCTTAATCTCAGGAAGGAAACTGAGTGTTACTGGAGTGGTTGGGGGTGGGAGGGATGGGGTGGCTGGGTGATAGACATTGGGTTGGGTATGTGCTATGGTGAGCGCTGTGAATTGTGCAAGACTGTTGAATCACAGATCTGTACTTCTGAAACAAATAATGCAACATATGTTAAGAAAAAAGAAAAAGAAGAAGATAGCAGGAGGGGAAGAATGAAGGTGTGTAAGTCAGAGCAGGAGACGAACCATGAGAGATGATGGACTCTGAAAAACAAACTGAGGGTTGTAGAGGGGAGGAGGGTAGGGGGATGGGTTAGCCTGGTGATGGGTATTAAAGAGGGCACATTCTGCATGGATCACTGGGTGTTATGAACAAACAATGAATCATGGAACACTACATCAAAAACTAATGATGTAATATATGGTGATTAACATAACAAAAAAATAAAAAAAAGAATATGTATGTTGCAGAATTTTTTAAAGTGTAGTGTTAAATGGTAAAATCCATAGAAATGAATTTGTTAAATTTTTGTCAATATAAAGATTTTCTAGCCCCGACCTGCTTACTTGTAATGTGAGACTAGCACTATCTGTTATTGTAATGATTTTAGACTGGTAGTAATGCTGACTATTTCTGTTGGGACAGAAGCTAAAATGATAGGTGTCTCCTCAAAGAATCCTTAAACTTAAGTAAAATATCACACCCCTGTAGTCTCCATTTAAGAAGGTAACTCGGTAAACTCCACATTTCAGACAATTCAAAGGTGATGAAAATCTTGATATGCTTGATGACTGTTTTATTTATTTATTTCTAAAGATTTTACTTATTTATTTGAGAGAGAGAGAGAAAGAGAGAGCAAGCATGAGCAAGGGGAGGGGCAGAGGGAGGGGGAGAAGCAGAATCCCCGCTGAGCAGGGAGCCCGATGAGGGACTCGATCCCAGGACCCTGGGATCATGACCTGAGCCGAAGGCAAATGCTTCACTGACTGAGCCCCCCAGGCACCTCACTTGATGACTGTTTTAAAGTGGTTCCAGAATTTTTTTCCACTGAAGTTTAATATCCTAATATTTCCCTCATTATGTAATTCTATTTTAAAACATTTAGCCACTCAACTTTATTATTCTGTTTTCCTGGAGGAGTTCATGAGATAAATAATACATTCTACTGGCTTTTGGATCAGACAACATAATCTGTAATGGATCTGAGCTTTTACAATGTTTTACATTTCTTCAATAAAGATTTATCAAATGTCTTCTGGATGTAGCACCCTTAATGCCAGAGACACAATAGTAAACATATATTCTGAACCATAATTCTTATTTACGTACTACTGCCTGGAATTTTAGTATTTCATTCTCCTTAAGTAGATTATTGTAAACTTCTAAAAATTATCCATAGTAGTTCATACATTTTTTCCAATCTTTGACATAATCCAGTAATTATAAGTTGCATGTAATAGCAATAAATATCTGTAAAAGGGATGGTGAATTTTTGGGGAGAAGATAGCATCTTTATGCATAATAATCAAGTTCAGAAAGCAAAGGTAAATACAAAGGACAGCCAGAAATTGTATTAAAATTAAAGATTATGTCTTGCAAATGGTATGGAAATGATCGGAAAGTTAGTGAAATGGGAATCATTGGGAACTGAGTCACATTTTTTGAAAGAGGGGAATTGTCAGGATGCTTTTGGTCCAGGATGATGGAGAACGAAGGGAAGAGTAATAGAGACAGAAAAACAGACCTCATTATTACTTATCCCCTTCTCAGACTATGTTTTCATACTGAGAGGCATGGTCTTTCCACTTCATCTTTAACGTCAAGAATGGTTCCCACAAGCTTTTATATTATATCCAGATTTTGACAAAACCCAAATAAATCATTAATACCATCTCCAACATGTGACCATCTCTCCCATTGAGCCTAGTTTTAGTTGAAATAACTCCATTGTCATTTGGATTTATGTTCTCTTTGAGTGAGAGTCGTTTTTCTAGGGCTGCTCTTTCTCCATATATTTGCTTTTAGTTTCTAGAAGTTTAATTATGAAGTGTCTTGGCATAGATGTTTTGGGTTTATCCTATTTGGAGCGCACTTCACCCCCTTAAATCTGTAGACTTATTATTATTATTTAATTTTTTGCCAAATTTGAGGGTTTTTTAACATTATTTTTTCTAGCAATTTTTGTCCTTCAGTAATGCCTACTACACAAAGGTTAGCTCTATAGTTAGTTTTCTGTGAATTGTCCCATAGCTTCTGGAGGCTGATCCCCCCCTTTGTTGTTAAATTGGGTAAATTCTGTCAGTCTTAGTTCTGTCCTTTGTCGTCTCAGTCCACTATTGAGCTCATCCGGTGGGTTTTGCTTCATGTTATAATGTCAGAATTTTAAATCCTAACATCATATTCTGTGTAAACCACATGCCCTTAGATTTCAGCATGCATTCAGTGAGGGAGCAATCCAAAACTGAAAAGGCAATTGTAGAACATCAAATAGCTCTAAATAGCTTAACTTACGTCCGTTCTCTGGGATATACCATGAAGGAGGATGGTTGACGTAAATACAATAATATCAGTTGCACACGCTCTTCAGGAAAGGTCTTACTCCCTGACAACAGTGGTTTATAGGAAGGTCCTGATTCTCACTGCATGGACCACATCTCCCTGTGGCTGTGGTATGATCTTTTGCCTGGAAGTCCTGCAAATAAATCAACACGCATTTAAAAAAAACGTAGTTAGTGTTTCTATAACTTAGGGTAATCTGAGCTGTAGCTCATCAGTTCACATTCAAAGAACATTTCCCCTTGTGATTGTTCTGAATTTCTTTTAAATTTCTGTTCTTGAAGAATGAGGGACGTATGGAAAGAGCTTGAAGAGTTTAAAAACACACGTAGAGGCTAAATTATATAAATAACTTATTTTTAAAGATTGAAGAAGACAATTTATATAAAATCTCAGCCTCAAATATAGATAATGTAGAAATAGCTAGCTTTTGGATGCTATTTTCCATTAAATAATGACAATTCTCTTCTACCTTTGATGGGAAAACCAGATTTATGTTGGTAATACTAAGAAAGACAGCATGTTATAACTAATCCCATAAAAAGAATGTGTTTTTATTGAAATGTTCCCTCTAACACACAGATATAATCTTTTCCAATAAGTTATTTTATGCCACTAGGAATTTTTTTCTGATTAATGACCTTCTCCAATTCAGAATTGAAACTCACTACTTGATACAATGTTTCTTGTCAACTTTTAAAAATAGCTCTTAAAGTAAAAAGCAACTTTGACATATTTTTTTCAAGTAATTCAATGAGAGGAAATTTTCTTTTTACCACACCATTTGAGTTTGGAGAATACAGTCTGAACGAAAGAATTTTGGTTAATGAAAATGTGAATAATCAGCTTTTTGTTTGTCTCTTTTGTCTGTTCTTATGTGCTTGGAATCTAGCTGTTCACATGTAGGAAAACTTTTTGCTGTTCTCTGTACTCTGTTCAGCCTTTTCCTGAACAAGTTCATCCAAGGATGCTTGTGCCAGTCACTTCAGCAAATACTTTGGAAGGTGCAGAACTGTGGGCTTGCCATCAGAAGTGCTGTGGGAGTATTAGGGACAGAGTTTTTTGAAAGCACTTAACCTTGAACTAAGCTTTGAAGGGTGGGTAGGATGGGGGTAAGTGAGGGTGTTAATGTAGTCGAAATAGAAGCAGATGCACGAGAGAGACAAAAGATGTGTTGCAGTCTGGATCGAGAACTCACATGGTGCATTTTCACTGGAATGGAGGTGGATGGATACTTACCACCACTATGAGGCCAGTGTAGGTTCAGGTCAATGCAAATACGGGAATATATTCGTTGGATGCTGAGGAGTTGCAGAATGTCAAAGATGGTACCCAGCTCTGAGATAGGTTTTAAGATAAAACCACAGCGACCAGATCAGCAATGGGAAGTCAGAAATTGTAATCAAATTCAGCATCATGTCTTTTAACCTGTAAGTAAATAATTAAGAAAGCAGTAAAATGGAAATCGATGGGAAATGCCTAGTTCAAGTATTTTTACTTTTATGAAAAGTATTTTAGGATAGATTTGTTGATTTCTACCAAAACAGTCTGCTAGGACTTTCTTTTTTTTTTTAATGTTTTATTTATTTATTCATGAGAGTCAGAGAGAGAGAGAGAGAGAGAGAGAGAGAGAGAGAGAGAGGCAGAGGCAGGCTCCCACCTAGCAGGGAGCCCGATGCGGGACTCGATCCTAGGACCCTGGGATCATGACCTGAGCCGAAGGCAGACGCTTAACCATCTGAGCCACCCAGGTGCCCCTGCTAGGACTTTCATTGGGACCCCTAAGTGTACATAAGAATCTGGGGACATTGCAGCATTATCTACAATAGCCAAACTAGGGACGCAGCCCAAGTGTCCATCGACCAATGAATAAAGAAAAAGTGGTATATAAATACATGATGGAATATTATTCAACCATAAAGAGAATGAAATCTTGCCATTTGCAACTCTGTGATGGAACTAGAGAGTATAATGCTAAGAGAAATAAGTCAGAGAAAGACAAATATCATATGATTTCACTCATATGTGGAATTTAAGAAATAAAACAAACAAACAAAGGAAAAAAGAAACAACAGAGAGACAGAGAGAGAAACCAAGAAACAGACTCTTAACTAAAGAGAACACACTGGTGGTCACCAGAGGGGAGGCGGGTGGGGGATGGGAGGGTTAGGGAATTGGGATTAAAGAGTGAACTTATCATGATGAAAAAAATAAGATAATAAAAAATAGAAGCAATAAAAACCATATTTAATGAAAAAAACTGCTAAGTGAAAAAAATGGAGGCGAATTGATTCTTAACAATATGATTTATTTCAGTCAATGAACATGGCTTACCTGTCCATTAATTTAGGAAGCATTAATTGCTTTCACCAATATTTGTAGTTTTCAATACATGAATCTGAAATATTTTTTAAGTGTATCACTAAATATTTCATTTTTAAGTACTACAAATGGTATTCTTCAAATTTCTATTTCTAATTATTCCTTGCTAGTTTATAGAAATACAATTTTTATACTGACCTTATATCCAGTGACCTTGATAAGTTCATATGTTAGTTATAAGTTAGTAACTTATTTTTTTTTAAGATTTTTTTCCAGGAGTCCGACACAGGGCTCAATCCCAGGACCCTGACCTGAGATCCTGACCTGAGCCAAAGTCCGACGCTTAACCGACCGAGCCACCCAGATGTCCCTCTTTGGGATTTCTTACCTAGATGATCATGTTGTCTGCAAATAAAAACAATTTCGTTATTTTAAATGTACATGTCTATTATTTATTTTTTTTGCCTTATCATACTGACTAAAAACCTCCAGTATAATACTGAATAGAAGTGTTCAGAGCAAGCATCTTTGTCTTTTTCTCAGCACGGGGGGGAAAGGAAACAGTCTATCACTATTACACATGAGGTCAGCTGCTGGTGTTTCACAGATGTAAGACAAGAGTTGAAGATTATCTTTTTGGCATAGGAATGTCCAATTTTTTTTTAGGAACATCTGTTGAAAAGTCTATCTCCTTTCCACTGAACTGGCTTATACTGTCATTGAAAATTAACTGATCCTATTTGTATGGCTTTAAAATCAGCTCTGATTTCACTCTGTTAAGGAAATGTATTATTTCCCAAATGAGGTAGGGTTTTTTTAGTCCAGGAATTGATTTTTGTGTCTTTTTTTTATGATTTCCATGTCCCCATTGACAATCATCATCTGTTCAGGCATCTACCTTTTCACCGGCTCTATTCACATGTAAACCATCCCTGCATTGGTCCTCACCTAACAGTTCTGACAGATGGGTCACTTCTGTATCTGCTTCTATGGATCGATTTTTCTCTTAACAATTAGCTTCCTTTTTTCTTTCTTTCTTTATAATTCTCTTGGTCTATTTTTGAGAGAGTCTTTTAGTATTTAACTGACTTCTAGACATCATGTGTGGAAGAAGAGTAGCAACAGGAAAGCGCTGTCTGTGCCTAAGAACGAGCATGAGTACAAGTATGTCAGGCCTCCATGGGAGGGAGGGTGGGCCCGTCCAGTGCTGAGCGTTAAGTGGGCCAGTTGTTGCTGCTGCATTGTCATCCTCACACACAGTTAGCCCCCAGTGGGGTCACTCATCCCTGTAGCACTGTTGAATCTGGGAGTTGGTGGCTTCTTCCCAGTGTCCCTGCTCTCCTTTGGCTCTCAGCGGCCACTGCACTATGTGCAGCCCCGGTCTGTCCCGCCCATTGCACCCGGGGCAACAGAAGCCCATGCCTCATGTTGTGTGAGGGTCTGCCTGCTGTCTGTGCAGCCTCAGCCCAAGCGGGACCTGTGCACTGGGTTTGCAAGAGCAGAGCCTTCTCTGCATTCCTGCTCCTGGCCCCATCGCAGCCACTCTTGCTTTGTGCCTGAGGGTAGCCTGGGCCACAGAGGTCTGGAGGGCAGTGCTGGCTGTTGGCCATTTGTAAACCTCTCTGACTTGACTTCTCTTCTCTAGCCCAGACCTGCCAAGAAAACCTTTGTGGGGGTGCCAGTGTTCATGTCCTGCTTGATACACAAAGGTAAAGGACAGTGGCTGTGTCTGAGACTAGCCAAGAGGGTGGGGAATGATGGTGTGAGATCCTCAAAAAGGGAGTGAACAGGACCACAGAATGGCCAGGCCATGAGGTCCAAGCTCTTTCCATGGTGGAGATTTTCCCTCCAACACTGCTTCCCCCGGGGGAGCTCCGAACCTGGCTGGCTGTTCTGTTAGGGGAGCCAGAGATCCTTGAAAAATGACTGGTGAGCTTTTTGGACAACATGGAACATTGCTGGAAAGTCAGAGTGCACAGGGCACTGGTGATGGGAGGGAGGAGCGGCCACAGAGAAGAAATTAGACTGCCTGCAAAGGCAGGGCAGACTCAAAACCAAAATACAAGCTACAGTTCCATGTTCATCATCATCCATGTACCTGTTCTCAGCTACAAGATGCGGAGCAGAGTGGAGAAGGGATGGTGTCCGTGGTCCAGTTCAGCAGTTAGTCTTCATAAAGGAAGTAACGACTAAAAACATATAATATTTATCTAAAAATCTCAAAACATGTTTTTGCATTGTAGTGACTGTGATCCAAGATTTTCCAGAGTCTTCTTGGTGCTGAAGGCTGCCAGTGTGTCTGTCTCATGTTGAGACATAAACAAGTATGCAGAAAAATGCCTGCTATCAATGTAAGCAATAATACACAGATCAAAACTGTGGAGTCTGAATGCAATTTTGTTTAAAAGTATATAGACATAACACGCAGCCAAAAAGCCTAGCAGAAAGCTCAAAGACATCAATGCTCCTGGGTGCAATTTCTATACTTTACAGATTTCCTACAATGAATAGGAATTACCTTTATAATCAGGCAAAAACAGTTGAAAAAGCAAGTTTACTTGTAATCTTTGTGTCCTTCTATTATGAGCATTAAAATGAGCTAATCTCAAGCACATTCTCGTCATTTATTTACAATGAGAAAGCATTTATCTGAACGCTCTCTCTCAGGAAAGTGTTTGCATTCTGAAAGAGAATTTCTGCTGTTTCTCTTCACAACCTAACAGAACAATTGACCTTTTGATTTAAGAAGTGTTTGGAGCAATCTTCAAGTTTCGTTTTCCGCAGTAACTTCTTTAAGCAACCGTAGTTCTTCTGTTCGATGGTTATAGATTTAAAGCACAAACAACCCAGAGGCATAAGTAAAAAAAAAAAAAGAGAATTAGATTTCCTAACTTTTAGCTTCGTTGTGCCAACTCTTAGGAGCTTCACCCCTCATCAATTTCTTTATGATTTAAGAATCACAGAACAATCTAGCTGTCCCTTCCTACAAACATAATCCCCGATGCCTGCTGTCTTTCCTTGTCATTAGTTTTGTACATTAGAGATGGAAGCACTGTAATTGTTTTCCACTTAACATGATCAGCAGCTGAGCAGACCTTGGGAGCCGTTACTGGTACAGACCCGCCTGTCTGCAGGTGGGCAGGAGTCTTGGCGTCAGCCCCAGGAGCTGTACACAACTGCGGCTCGGGATTTGGGGGAAGGTGAGGGCACACATATTGATAGAGACTGTCCCCTCTCCCATATCAATGTTTAAGAGAAAATCTGAGCTGAACTTTTGCTCATTCTTAGGGCAGAATTCCCAGAATGACAAAAGCAGTGTTGAGAGGAAATTGAATATACTTAGATTTAGGTCTTAATTACATTTTGATGGGAGGTTTATCTTTAGCATGGTATTTTGATAATGTAGCAGGACCAATTAGTTTGTGTGATCTCCTGCTGTGTTAAGGAAATACAGACTGTAATTTTGAGATAAGGAAGTTCAGTGGGAATAACGTTCTAAAAGTGCATCAGTTATGGCAGGCTCTGGGTCATGTTTTTACTAGTGTCTGAGCACTCCCAGGGATTGGGTTTCAACACTGTCTTGACCATCTTTTACTTCTGTGCCCATTGGTGGTAAGAGCTACCCATGGGATGTAGGATTCAGCACTTAAAATGATGCTTGAAAACTATGTTACTTAAAGAAAGGATTCACACTAATAGGAATACTTACTTTTAGTCAGACAGACATGGCAGAAGGTGGAAATAGAAGAGATACAGAAGATATTCATGGCGGGTCGGGACACACAGGTCAGAGCAATAGTGATGAAACAAGTTTTAGAAGCAAAGATTGCACTGTGGCCCCGGGGGCCCCCTTCCAGTTCACATCTGCTGAGAGATTCTAACATCCTCACGTCTGTCCGGCACCTCCAATGTTTCCTGAGTGGAAGCAGCTTGTCAGGTACAGTTTCCACAGAAGGTGACTTTAAACTGAACATTCAAGTGTGAAAAGGAGTTTGGTGGATAAAGAAGGGATCACTGGAGGCAGAAGGGCTTCTGGAGAAAAGAGAAACATGTGGCTCTGGGTCCTAAGGGGTCAGGTGCCTTGAGGACTTCAGCATGGCCAGATGGTTTGGGACGTGGGCTTGCTCCTGAAGGCAGTGGAGAGCCAGGGAGGAACTTCCGGCCAAGGAATGATATGGAAAGCGAAGTCTGTCATGGGGCCGATGAGCTGGGGATAATAAAGACTGGAGACTGGAGGACCGTGGCTGTTGTTCAGGTGGGGAGGTGGGAACCTGACCTAGAGCATCAGCGGCAGGAGCAGGAGGAGCGACATGGGTCAGGACGTCGTGGTGCCGACTGGCGGTGGGCTTGGGTCCTGGAAGGTGAGTGTCAGCTCTCTCACTGGGCAGCTGCTTGGGGGGTGGTGCTTCCCACCAAGAGAAGGCACTCTGGTGTCTCCCTGCAGCTACTTTGGGAGCCGATGTCAGACCTTGGTCATCCGTGTTTTTTCATCCCAGAAATAGTTCCTGGTGAAATGACCGGCACATACTGGCAATTCGAGAAGGCAAGTTGGCTCTTCACAGAGGCATGCCCTCTGACCACGGGAAGAAGCCCTGTTTCTATTGCCTCCGCTTTGTAACCCGCACCCGGTGCTGAGGGCCTATGGCTGGGGCAACAGGTGCCTCATGTCATGAATAGAGACGAGATGCCCCTCACCTCACAGAGGGAGATTTCTACCAAGGAAAACAGAGAAGTAGAGGTGATATCGTGACAGAGAAGGGGGTTCTGCTCTAGGAGGTGGTTAAATTATATCCCGATATTTTTGATAAAGGACAAGACCTTGGCATTCTTAAGATAAACCTAATCTTTATGGTCTATTTATTCATATGGGTACATTTTGTTAGTTTGGGATTCTTTCTATTAGAAAGTTGAAAGGTAGATTTTGTCTACATGTCGTATGAAGTCATCTTATTCATCTCAATGCATCAGACGGTGTTTCTTGGACTGGTCTTGATGCATCTTGGGTCTAAGGTTTCTTTGTGAAAACCCCTGTGTCTGAAGTAGTCGGGGTTCTCCAGAGAAACAGAACATATGTGTGTACACACACACACACACACACACACACACACACACACACACACATTAAATATATTTTCATACCTTCAAATTGTTTGCATCAGCCTCAAGAGGCTTTAGAATTCTAATTCATTACCATTGTATATCTTTTGTAGAATATTTGTTATATTTTACATAAAGATAACTTCAAGGTCAATTTCTTTCCCTTAAATTTTTAGCTGTGTATATCAGATATACTTGAGGTTACTCTGACATTTAGGTGGATACTATAAATGAAACCAACTCAGTATGGTTATTTACCAGGAATATCTGTTTTTTATTTACTATTCCTACCATATCACCTGCTCAGAGTTGTTTTTTAGGTTTGAGAAAAACTTTGCTTTGGTTCATTTCACATTCTTACTCATGATTTCCGTTGTGATCACCAACATGCTTTTCTGGGTCTTGTTTATTCATCTTTGTTAATATTGTCTGTGGATATAAAGTTTGCTGGCTTTTCTGATTATCAAAACTTCAGTTGGTCTTGAATCAAATGAGCTAAACTTTCAACAGAATGATGCCATTCACAAAATAGTAACTACCCAAGACTAGTTTTTGGAAATAATTTAGAATCCCAGAATTATTGTGGGAAGGGACCCATGGGGATTACAAGTCAGTTGCCTCAGTTAATTGAGGAATGTCTACACCACCCTCAAGAAAATCAGCCACTTCTTAGCTATGACTTTGTGAGATGCTTGTTTTATTTTTAGCAATTTTCAACATTAGACAATCACACTGCCTTGGTGTTGACCAGCCACTGAATTTTATAACGAGCAAGTTGCACAGACATGGTCTATCTCTTCAAAATCACCAACAGCAACATGAAATTTGCGCAACAGAACCATGAATGTTGGAAGTCAGTCCTTGGAATTAGCTTCTTGTGAGGTTATGCAAATTTCTTCTAGAAATTGCCTATGGGAGAAGGAAATTTTTGGAGAAATTGCTTGAAAGAAAAATTACTTCTAAGAGCAAATCTTTTCCATCTTGCTCCCTGTTCCTCCTCTCCCCCCAAACATACACACCCCTACACCTGGTGTAGAATGGAACCCACGTTATTTGAAATTATTTCATTGTATTTTATCTTTTTGTAAATTAAAACATGGTTAACACTGTCCACACTAGCAGCGTGTAAAGAATTAAATGGTGCTTGCAGCTTATTAAGTTCCTTAACTTTTCTTCAGCATTTAATCAAGTGAGAAAACTATTCATTGCTTTATAGCCCACAAATCATGAACATTATCTTCTTCATTCTATGTGGAATATGAATACCCCAAGACCAGAAGTTTTAATATGAATTTAATATCCAAGAAAGCAGAACATATAAAGTATTCAATGCAGGCAAGGATATAAAAATAGTAGAATTCCACATGCATTGTGTGGATTCAGCATCAAGGTTTTGAATTCAGTCAAAATCACTAAAGAAAATATATCCTTAAAGACATTTTATAACAAATTAAGCTTTAAGATGCATAGAAACAATTGCAATGCTTCATTCTCCCCTTAAGGGGAAAAATGACCCATTAACTGTGTAAGCAAAAACTTAAGAAATAAGTAAACAAGCATCACTTCAAAATCAGAAGTCACCAACAAGGTTCTAGGCAAAAACTGTGCGAAATATGAACTTTATGCTAGAATGAAGGCATGAAGGAGATCACAAATTATGTTATCTTCTATTTAAACAAAAGCTATTGCTCTGCAATGTTTTTAAAGCAGAGTAACAAAGGCCTATCGTTTGTTTTTAATGGTGAAGTGCCTACAGTGCATGGACAGAATCCAGATATTTAAACCATATGCCTCTAATAAGAATGAAATACATTTGTGGATTGGAGACCAGGAAAACAATGCAAGCGGAAAATACAGAAGAAGGCGACATAAACACAAAAAGAGTTTCAATACAAGCGTAAAGGGGTCAAGGGATGGAGCTGCATTTCAGGAAAAAGATGTTTTAACAGTATTTGGGCCTCTTTTGATATCTGTGTTCGTTTTCCTGTAAAGCATATTGATTACATTAGGACAATGTAGATTTTTAAGACGCAATGTTTGCGAATCCCACCTCCAGCCTGTGAGCTCTTCCCCAACACCCCTCTAGAATTCTGTAGGACATAATGGCCTTTAAATAGATCTTTCTCTCTTTTTTTTAAAGAAATGTCACACAAGAAACTTTTCACCTTTTTTTTTTTTGGAACTGACAATGAGACTTTTCATTTAAAATCATACTACCATGCTATTTTGTGATTTAAAAAATCATTTTGTTCTGGCCAACTTTAATGGAATTTTCTAGAAAAATTTAGGCAAATTGAGGTGAACTCTTTTTATGAGGAAATTGCCATCTTTTCCTGAGCTGCTCATTTCTCACCATCTTGGGCTTTATTTTATTCTTTCATATGGGTCTTTGTGGGATAAAGATGTATTTTTACTGATTTTTACAATCAGCTCTGTATTTCATGTGTGTTGCCCAGGGCCACTGAGGCAACCGGACAAATAGCACCAAACGTCCGTGAGGCTGATGAAGCCATTCATTGTCTGCACCACGGGGCCAGTGCTCAGGGGACACTGCTAACTTTAATGCTATCGCAGCTGCCCTGCATTTTGGTCATTCTCAGACTTTACGGAGTCCATCGTTTCAGTCCTGTCTAGACAGACGTCTATAGAAGTACATAAGTAATCATGTAAAATCCATTTCAGATGAAACTGAAGACTTATCAGACTTAGGGCTTCAGCCTTGCTTGTCAACTTGTATGAAATGGAGCCACGAAGTTAATTCTGCATCAAGACGAGGGATGATAAAGTCATTAGAACAAAAGTATTTAAAATGAGAAAGTCTTTTCCTCAAATGGAAGGATCCTGGGTGGTAATTTAATAAAGACTTTTACTGGGCATCTATAAGAGCAGGTTTTTAGGGGCCCCTGGGTGGCTCAGTCGTTAAGCATCCGCCTTCGGCTCAGGTCATGATCCCGACGTCCTGGGATCGAGCCCCGCATCGGGCTCCCTGCTCAGTGGGAAACCTGCTTCTCCCTCTCCCACTCTCTCTGCTTGTGTTCCCTCTCTTGCTGTGTCTCCCTCTCTCTCTGTCAAATAAATAAATAAAATCTTAAAATAATATATTTTTAGGAGCAGGTTTTGAAATCTATAGATGGGTATAGAAATGCAAATGGTACCACTAACAAATAAAGGCTGATTTTTATAGAGCACATATTATGAGCTCTGTACTACAAATGTCTACTTAATCATCCGACTCCTATGTCATTCCACGTGGGAGCAACGGGAAGCAGGGCCCCGGAGTGGGAAAGTCAGGTGCCTCATCCTGCAGCCACTCTGAGCTCCACCTGCAGGTCTAATTTGTTGTGTCTGATGATAAAGTCCACACTTCTTTCGTGCCTAAAACATAAGAAACCTCCTAGGTGGATTCTGGAAGCAGGAAAGAAATCAAGTTATTAAACACCTATGCCACAACAGTAAGAGAAAGCAGAGTATTTCTTGACTCGATCCTCGCTGGTTCACAAAGATAAAATGACTCCTTCACCCCCAAAACTTGCGCCACCATCATCTTTTCTGTGAGTTTTCACTTGTCTGTGAATATGAATAAATTCATTCACAAATATGTTAGCAATTTATCAGTAATTTACTTGTCAAATTTGCTTTTGAAAAGCTACAGGAATGGCAACAGAACAAATAAATGTTCTAAGAAGCAAGGAGCTGGCCCTTTGGCTGGGGGCCAGATGGCAGCAGCTGACCCCCCTGACATGGTTCTACTTATTACTTGACAATGAATAATTCTCCATAAGCATTTCCTTACATGGAAATATGTCACTTTGTGCCAGGAGATGCATGGGGACCGCTGTGCACTGGGCTTGGCGGGGGAGGCCTTCAATAACACTTAGTGGGATGGAGAGGTTTTGCAACCAGGCAAGCAAACCAATCACCCATGATTAGGGAGATCTGGAATGCCCATCATTCCTGTCCCTCCAGTTTGGGGGCCACTGTTTTCCCTGGCACCTCATTTCTCTGATGGGCCTGGAGAGAGTGACTGATTATTTGTCAGCGTTTTTCTGGTGAAGATGGGAGTGAGGATTTCCAAGCCCTCTACCTGCTGGGTGAGAAAGTCCTATACTTGGCTTTTCACCCCTCCATGATGTTTAATTTCTCTACGTCTATGAGTCCATGCAAATGTTTCACTCACTGAGCAGTTGTCCGTAGTGTTACTATGTCATATTCTCTTTAGTCTCTTTCTTTATGGTGAGTTTTTAAAGTTCTTTTCAATGTTTCCTGATTACCAAAAAGTACATTTGTGTAAATGCCTTCTGAGGCTATTAGCAAATGTTTCTTGGGATAAATGTGGAAAAAATTCTTGTGAAACAGATATTAGGTGATCGTATATAAACATTTCAAATTTGAAATATATCTACTAAAGATATTTTTTCGATTCATTGATTTTTTTAGTGGAATTTGAACTAATACTACAATATTCGAATTTTGCTTTCTCCTTCATGGCATTTCTCCTATGACACCTGGAAGACCAGACCCAACATACTATCTCCTAATGCTGCACCAATTTACCATCCCTCCGCAATCTATAAAAATACCCACTTGTCTATGTGACAGCTTAAACTTGGTATTTTAAAGTTGTGTGGGTTTTTTTTCTCCCATTCTATCATTGGAAGATACTATTTGTTGGAAAAAATTTACATTTGCAACAACTCTTTATCACAAATTCTCTATCATTTTGTTGGTATTTTATTTTAACTTTCATTAGGATACATTTTCTCAACTTTAAATTTAGTGAAATATAACAAAGTTTTCCTTTACATATATGTTTATATTTCCTGTCATTTAAGAGGAATTTCCTTATAAAAATCATAATCATATATTCTCTATTTCCTGCAAATTTAAGACTTTGAGTTTTATCTTTTGTATTTATCTCCAGAGTAAGGTGTCTGTGTGCATTCACACGAGTGCTTTGCAGGAGGCTGGGAATCTGTATTTCTCAATGAATAACCAGTCGACTCAACAATTTTTTAAAATGAGGACTTAGCTACCATTTCTACAATATGCCAGTTTCTTAGAACACATGATTCTGTCTTAAATAGATTCACCAACCTACTTATCTGTTGCAAAGTTAAATACACTGCTTAAATTGTTTTATTTTACTTACTTTATTTATTTATTTATTTTTGAGAGAGGGAGACAGTGTGCGGTGGGGAGGGGCAAAGGGAGAGAGGGAAAGAGAATCTTAAGCAGGCTCCGTGCCCAGTGCAGAGCCTGATGCAGGGCTGGGTCCGGTGACCCTGAGATCATGACCCTAGCCAAAACCGAGAGTCGGACACTTAACCCACTGAGTCACACAGGCACCCCCATCTTTCTTTTTATAATGTGTTGTGGCAGCTACTAGGGCAGCTCCATTTGTTGTGGTTGTTTGTACACTGTATAATTTGTCTGTATACATTTATTCTTCTATATAAATTTTAGGAGCAGCTTGTCAGATATTTTTTTAAAGTCTCAGTTAAGAGTTAATGGGGGAATGCTTGCATTAAAAAAATTTGAAGAAAACTGTCATTTTACAAAATCAAATCTTCAAGTAAAGGTTTTGTATTTCTCCATTTATTCAGATTTCCCCCTTAAAATCTAGATTCTTTCTAGAAATCAGGTATGTATATTTGACATCCAAAAATTAAAAACTGTCTACTACATTTGCTCCATTAAAAGTTCTAAGTCTTCATGAAGCAATATTAGCAAAAATATATTTTTTACTAGGATGACTTTCCAAATAACACATAACTACTTGCATATTATAATAGACTTCCTGTCTGTGTTGTTTTTCATTACACTTTACATGTTCCTTCATATTGGATCTCGTCCCTTAATTTTTTCAGAAACCTTCTGGATCTTTTAAATATCTTTTTTTCCCCCTCAATTTAAATGACAACATTTTCTGGTATGGAAAAGTGACAGATCTCCCCCCTTGTTAATTATTACCTTTTTCATATTTAATCAGACAATTTTAAACTATTAAGGTCACAACGTTCTCAGAATATTACTTAGCACAGTTTTTTTTTTATAACTCCCATGTTTGACAAAAGTCAACCTTCCATACCTTTATCAAGATCATTGATATGAATGCAGCGAAGATCAAACACACACATCACCTCACAGCATTGCTCTGGAAACTGACAGTCAGTTTTAAAAGGTTGCATTCATCAAAATTCTTTGTATAATTTTCTTCTACAAGTTAATAATTTGCTTAAATATTGGCAAGTAAAGGTGAAATGAATTTTTAAGGAGAAAAAAGTAAGATATTCAATGTCTATAGCATTTTCTCGAACTTTAGGAGTTCCACATAAAAGAGATGTGATTTTAGATGGGTTGATCTTGTTCCTATGACATGGTAATGTCTGGTGACTGCTTTCTTTTTTATGCCTTGTATGAAAAAGCCCCGAAAGTATCCTGAGATTATTTTCAAATTTATTCTTTAAATTCTGTCCTTTGAAAACAAAAATTCACACTTTTGTGTTTTTCCTTCTCTACATGACTTCAAAAATGATTATTATAACATCTATAATTTCTAGTGTTACAGGGGATATTTGATAAATACATAAAATCTGCACTAACTTCAGTGAAGTCTTCTCCCTATAGCTCCTCCTTCGATTTGAGATTGAGTTCCCATTTGATAATACAGGACCCAGTGTGAGGAACGTGCTTCTCATTAAGGATGACAGCAGGATAGATAGTATCAATAATCACACATTGTTCGTTTCCACCGGGAACTGTTAGATGCGAATTTTCTTCCCCACAACAACCCCATGGAATAGTCTGGTTTAACAGCAGCAAAAAAAAAAAAAAAAAAAAAAAAAAAAAAAGAAGAAGAAAAAGAAAATATGGGGTGAAAACCTGATGTTCCGAAGTTAACCAAGTTGAAGCATTATGGTGTAAAATAGAACAGCACAGCAACGGCTCAAATCCAGGTTAGGTCATACTTTTCAAACTGTCCTTTGGTAATTAAACAATTGTTGATCAGAGAGAAGAATGAGTCAACTTTGCTTCATAGTCTATGAGGCCAAGCAAACCCCCTGCATCCACTGACGTTGTATTGGCCCCAAGGAAGGGATCCTTTCCCCCCCTTGTTTCCTTTTGCTTTTTAATGTAGCTGAAAAAGCTTTAGTTTTGTTCTTTTATCACACTTTTGCCATTATCAGTGCTTTTTTGCCGGCATCAGCTCTTCCTGGGTTTTAATTTGATATAATTCATTTGTCTTCCTGACATATCTTACAAGGTTCTAGCATTCTCAAATTGCCGTCGGGAGGTGACCTTCTCCTCCAATGCTCCCGAGTCCCTGGGACTTAAGAACTCTGGTGCAGAGCCCTGCTTTCACCCTCATCGGCGGCTGGAGACCCCTCCTGATTGCCCTCATTAGAACAATTTCTGATGATAAAGTAAGAACTCACTGTGAGGCCTGTCATCTTCTTGAACCATGTTGTCTTTTATATATTTTAATAGTAGAACTGAAGAATAAAAACACCTATTTTTCAGAGGAATTTTCCCCTTGAAACTTCTACTGCATTAAAAAAAAAAAAAAAGAGGGAAGGGAATAACACAGAGAAGGGGGGGAGCCTTTGAAAATCCTAAAGATACTGAGCAAAAATGGATGTAAGAATAATCCCTTTCTATGTTCTGTTTCTATTATACACGCGTAGGATACCTCTTAGGTTTTGGATTGAGTCGACAGACCATAAACTAGATGTGGCATTTTCCCCACGGACGTGGCGGCAGGTGGAATGCCGTGTGACCCTCAATGTCCTGCAGGAGACTTGGGGGCCCAGCCGCGTCCCGCACGGTGCCTTAGCGAGCAGGACTGGCGTGGAGGCTGGCCTCTCCTGCGGCGGCTAGACGTACAGGCAGGCATTTTGTTCTCCCTTGGCTGTGCCCAAGTCCTCCTGTCCCGCCTCCAGGTTCACGCAGGTGAGAAGGTTTTGTGGGTGTCGCGGTTGTGGGACCCAAGACCGGGGTGCGGCGGACCTCAGTGCTCCGCTGCCAGTTCCTTCCCGCAGAGGGTCCCGGTTCCCGCTTTCTGCTCTGGGCCCTGACACTCCAAGGGTTTTTAAGCTCAGCGATCCTTATTTCATTATTAGCAATTTCATTCTTCCCAAATTTACTCTTTTCCTTTTCAACCTGTTCTGTTCTTTTCAAGGAATTTTTTAAAGATTCACTTATTTAATTATTTTTAATTTACTTGATAGTATTACAGCCTACCTAGCTTTCTTCCGAGAACAGGTGGCCACGTCCGCGCTGGTGCTTCCTGCTCCCCACCCCCCGGTGGCGTACGGTGACAACCCGCCCCCCGCCCGGTGGCGTGCCGTGCGGTGACAACCCCCCCCGGTGGCGTGGCGTGCGGTGACAACCCGCTCCCCCCCCCGGTGGCGTGGCGTGGCGTGCCAAGTGTTCTTGCTTGCCAGCCGCCGGGCTCCCCGCAGCGGGCCCCTGATGGCATCACCAGTGGGGGGGCCCTGGGGGGCCCTGCAGCCCGCCCACAGCCCGGCCCCCAGCAGGTAGGTCCGCTCTCGTTTCTCCAGTGGCCAGCCCGCCTCTGTGATTGGAGGCACACAGCCACCACAGCCTCCCATTTTAATGCTCCGCGTCCGGCCATGGGGTTTAACTCTCATGACCTGTGAACCCAGGACCGCGCTTCCTTCTACAGCCACGGATTCCTCCATGGAGACCTCCCATCCACTGGTGACCTTGCTCCAAATCCCTTATCTGTGGGCCTTCATGGGCCCCCAGGGTGGATCGGCAAAACGATGAGATAAGCAGATGTTGAAAATGAAAGGAAATCCTAGGTTCCTAGGGTTCACTCAGTGGTGTGGGGAGGAGGGCTGGAGCAAAGCACCTTCTAATCCCTACAAATAGGAGTAGAAAGAAACACAGCCTCCCCACTGGGCCAAGCGAGTGAGTGCAGCCCCGGATGATACCCTCCAGCCTCGCGGGTTTGGGTGTGGGTGTGCAGTTCATACTGCACTTAGGAAATGCTTTTAGCGCTCTTTAGGGTTTCTCCAAGATGACTTTTTAACCTGCATTCTGCGTCTGGTCCACAATTCTGGGGATCCTAGAGGATCCCCATGTTCTGGTTATTGTTCTAATACCTGAAAGCCTTGAGCCTAACTCGGACGTGCGATCTCGAGGCTGATTCTGGTGCAGGAAGGATCTCTGTGGACTTTGTCATTGCTGCCATAAGATTCATCTTCGGAGGATTTGGGATGTTTTTTTCTGACTCTATAGTGGCAATGCTTGTTCAGAAAAGTTTCCCACTTGCTTGTGCCTGGTACACCGCCCTTGACTGATGCTGATTTTAATTTCTCGACTTGGGTCTTGTTCATCGCCTGTGTCTGTGTGGGGATGCTTTCTCTCACCATTTTACTAAAAGCACGGCCTCCCACAGTTGGTCCTGGATTCATTCAGGAAGAACCACTTCCCCACGTCAAATATTCAGAAATGCATATGGAATGGCTACCTTGTGCTAGTCACCATTTCTCCTAGTGTCCAGGCTCGGCCCTTATGGCATCTGGAGCAATAAAGTATGAACCTTTGAGTCCACATTCCTAAAAATCCCTACTAGTCCCTTCAGAGCACCTATAGCACCAGCTCAAATGCTTGTATCTCTGGCTTAAATTTTACCTTTATTTCTGAGACGTGACAGATTTCTTTTCCGGTCTTTGGAGCTCATCTCTACATTAAAAATGTTTTATTTTTAGCTGTTTAAAACCTATGGGAAAGTTTCAGGTTATTTTTAGAGTCTTGAAATCATTATTTCTCTGTACCATATTCTCATAAGCATATCTTTTAATGAAATAAAAGGGCATCATGATGTAATTTGCAGAATTAATACAACAAAGTGGTATTAATTTGGATTTTATACTTCAGATATGGGGTTAATCCAGAGACTAAAGCATAGATGCTGTTGCTGTTCTTCTAAATGTGAATAAAGGGTTTACTCTGAGAATTAATCACATAAACAAGACTATGGGAATAAATTTAACTACATTGAGAAAAGAACTGTTTTTAGAAGCATTTAGAAGGATCCATTTACATAAAAATAGTGGTATGCTAATTACTAATCATTCTTATCTCCTTATTGGAGCCCATCTAAAGGAATTAGAAGGGAGAAGCATACTTATTTTATCCTAAATCCTGATTTTTTTTATGTATAATAACATACAGGTCTTCGGGAAATTATCTAACTTAAACTTTTCACTAATTCTCTCTATTCTCTTCTTCAATTAGTTTGAATTCATAGGTGATTGCCATGCATAAATTAAAATGCAGAATCTTAATAATATATTGAGAAAAAGTATAGGGCAGTTTTTTTTTTTCTTCCTGTCATGGATTATATTATCAAAGGCATATTTTGAATCACAAACACATTTTCCTTGAGATGCCCTTCCTTCGGCTATGAAACTCCGTCCCTATGCTTCCTCCCTCTTTCACCCCCTTATCTCCCTAAATTCAGTCAGGAACATTGCAGAAAGCCATTAACCAACTTTTTAAACTTTGATATTACATAATATTGATTGAGTTAAATAAGACTTGTGCAGACATTTCTATAGGATTCCAGGTCCCTGACCCCAGCATTAATTTGAAGTTCCTTATCATTGAAAGAGCCTGAGTATTGATATGGAAATGGCAACACCAAGCTTCTGCTTCCTGCTGTCATTCTTTAAAAAGACTGACCAGGGCCACAGTTCTGCTTTGCCAGCAAAGATAAGGTTTGTCCAAGGTCGCACTTCAGCAGCTGGCTTCCTCACTGGACCAGTGACATGCACTGTTCATCACCTAAAGACCACGGCTGCCTCTGTCCTTCCTCCAACAGAAGTATACTGTTAAGGTGCTGTTCTTAATTTGTCCTGAAAGATGGTTTCAATTTTAAGAGCACCAATTAATATTTTAAATACCTCCATTTGGTGGATTAGAAAGTTCTGTGACATTAAGTAATTCATTGATTTATGATGGAGTTCGCAGAAGGGAGGCCACTGGACTCCTGGTCAGCGTTCAGTCTGGTTACACCGGATCAGGGGATGATGTGAAGACGCTCACACCATGAACGACACAATACACACACACACACACACACACACACACGCACACACGCACACACACACGCACACGCACACACACACACACACACATACGGGCAGCTCTCTCCTCAAAGGCTTAAAATCTAGCTGCTGTGTGCTTACATAAAATAATTTGATATAAATTTGCATGTCTTAGGATCTTTGGGGCCAAGGATAGTTCCTGAAGACTTCAGCCAGACAGTGGGAGCTCTGATTTTGCTTACATTGACCCTTGACCAGGGAGTGATAGAAGGGGACGGACTAGAAGTTCGGGATGTTAAAGATGCATCAGCCATTGTGTCACAGTTGGACGTCAAGCATTAACACTGATTCCAAACATTCAGACTCATGATCTCAGATATGGGAAAGATTCTCTGTTCACCACGGCAGACCTGTTTTCTCTGCTCTCTTACACATAATTCTGTGCCATTGTTACCTGGAATCCAAGTGCTTTCTAATTATTAAATAATACAAATATTGTTATGAGACAGTGAGAGCAAAAAGAAATGTTTTCTAAAATCCTGACACCCTCCACCCCCAGATACATACACACAAACAAGAATTTCTGGTTAAAGATGGCAGGTTGAACTAGTCTGCTTACACATAAACCTAACCCTCGAAATAAAAGGTAAGTTTAGGAAGTATACCTAAGACATAAACCAGTCTCTCCTCAAGTGAAGAGAAAGGCAGTCCAGAGCAATCTATCTCCAAATGCTCATAGGAAGGACCAGTTACACTGTTATTATTTTTTACTTCCAAGCTGTTGCAGATCAATACTTTTGTACAATATAATAAAAAGGAAATACTAGAAAATAAAAAGGCATAAAAATTCAGGACCAACATTCTTATTCTTATATCCAACAGACATAAAATTACTCTCTCAGTCGCTATAAAAAGTTCTCGATGGTCACTGTCATTGCTTCTATCACATTGCCATGATAACTCATGGTTTCCAAAAACACATGATGCTGCGCACCTCAATGCAGCATCATGGGGCTACCATGCTTGAGGAGAAGGAACGCTCACTTGCAGAAGATTGGCGGTGCCTCGTATCAGAGATGCCAGGTGGCATGGAAAAAGGGGCTCCAGGCCGGGTAGGACTCCCCCACTCCCCTGCCCCAAGCTGGCAAGCCAAGTAAAAGTAAGTGATAATCCTCCCACTACATTGAGAAGGGCTCCCTCCAAAACCAGGAGCACAGGTACTATTTATTATAAATACAGGGCAGTTAGGTATGCCCACATTCACAATAGCCAAGAATTTAAATGGTTGGGATGTCACAGTTTTGGGGACCAGGACTTTGTTTTGGTTGTTCTCGGCCCCTGTTTTCTCACACATCACAAAAAGTCAATAAAAGTGTATTTTTTTTAGATTTTATTTATTTACTTAGAGAGAGAGGGAGTGCAAGAGGGCAGAAAGCAGCGGGAGCAGGAGAAAATCTTAAGCAGGTTACACACCCAGTGTGGAGCCCAACGCAGGGCTCAATCTCATGACCCTGAGATCATGACCTGGGCTGAAACCATGAGTTGGATGCTTAACCGACTGAGCCACCCAGGCGCCCCTAATAAAAGTGTATTAAATTGATGAATGAAGTCTTAGAAATAAAGAGGTACAGGTTATCTGTAAAGAGCTCCTTTAAGTAGCCCTCAGTAGCTAAAGGAACATCTAGTCTCTCTCCATCCTTTTAGAAGGGTGAATACATCCGTGTTAAGGTGGTCAAAGCTAAAAGACAAGCATGAATCTTAAAAGCTGAATGCTCCATCCAGCCATTAGGGTTCCTCCCATGGAAAGTTAAAGAACATCCCCCAAACTGGATTAAGGAGAAAGGGCATTTGTTGGCTCATAGACCTAGTGGGGGAAGAGGAAAGGATAAATCGGGCAGTGGGCATAGATGAACCAGGGGTAGTCATTGCGACCCAAAGCTGGTTTTGCTCTCTCCGGTCATGACAGGCTCTCACCCTGTGTGGCCGCCATACAAGACCAGATTTTACATCCCTCAGGTTCAAGAGGAGCCAAGTGCATTCATGGAGGGTCTGTGTCTGGGTTCTTTCACAGTTGGTTCATTGGTTCTTCCACCAATGCCATGTGGTCTTCAGCACACGGCATGAGAGTTAAGTCCTGACACGATAGTGAGTTCTCCAACTGTCATCTCTGGGACTGTGTTGGCTACTTTTGGTTTTTGACTTTTCCTATAAGTTTTAGAGTCAGTTTGTCAGGATCTACTAAACACTGCTTGGATTTTGATTAAGATTGCACTGACTCTATAGATCAAGGTGGGAGGAACTGACAACTTAGGAATATTGAGTCTTTCAATCCATGGAAACAGAATATTACTCCATTTACTTTGATCTGTTTTGACTTCTTGAAACAGACTGTTATAGTTTTCCTTATATAAACCCTGTGCATATTTTGTTTGATTTATACTCAAGTATTTGGGGGTGTTATTATTATAGATAGAATTATTTTTTTTAATTTTCAAATTCTAATTGTCCATTGCTGGTATATAGGAAGGCAATGAAATCTTATATATTAACCATGCATCTTGTAAACTTTCCATATGTCCAGAGGTTTTTTGGTTGATCTGAAGGATTTTCTATATAAGAAATCATGTTACCTATGAATAAAGACAGCTTTATTTCTTCCTTTATAATATGCACACCTCTTCTTTTTTAATCATAGTACTAGTTGGAGTGTGCAATATATCGCTGAAGACGTGTGGTCCAGGAAGATATTTTGCCTTGTTCTTGATAATCAGCAAGAAAGTGTCCAGTTTCTCACAATTATGCTTGAATTTAGTTCTAAGTTTTTTTTAGATATTTTTTTTTTCTAGTTGAGGAAGTTTCCCCTCTATTTCTGGCCTGCTAAGAAGTTTTGTTGTTGTTGTTGTTTTATCATGAATGGGTGTTGCATTTGTTAAATGCTTTCTGCATCTATTGATAAGATCATATAGTTTTTCCCTTTAGTCTGTCCATGTGTGGCTTACATTGATTGATTTTTGAGCACTGAACCAGCCTTGCAGACTGGACTGCATCCAACTTGGTCATGTGTATAATTTGTTTTATACAATTTTAGATTTGATTTGCTAATATTTTGTTGAAATTTTTTGCATCTATGCTCATGAGTGATATTAGTCAGTAGTTTTCTCTCCTTGCAATGTCTTTGTCCTGTTTTGGTCTGAGGGTAATTCTGGCATCAAGGGATGCAACGGGAAGTGATGTGGGAAACAAAGGCAAAAGAAAAATTAAATTTCCTTACTACCTCCAGCCCACTGACAAGTCCTTGAAACAGGCAGAGCGACATTCCCCTAGGAACTCAGCTGCCCCCCGTGTTAATACTTTGCTAAGTGCAAAAGGCAATCTTAGCCCAACCCCCAGCATCCTGTAAATCCACTTTATTTTTTTTAAGAATTTATTTATTTATTTGAGAGAGAGAGAATGAGAGCCAGAGAGCACGAGAGGGAAGAGGGTCAGAGGGAGAAGCAGACTCCCCGCCGAGCAGGGAGCCCGATGCGGGACTCGATCCCGGGACTCCAGGATTATAACCTGAGCCGAAGGCAGTTGCTTAACCAACTGAGCCACCCAGGCGCCCAAATCCACTTTAACATATACAAATTCCTTTGGGAACTTCCTTTATCTCTACTCCCCCAAGATGCGTGTTGGCAATCTTCCCCAAGCATCTGACCCACTGATATACATCTGAAGGGTCTCATGACTAAGCTTTTATCAGACAGTAGTAAATGACCTCTTCCTCACAACAGCTCGCTCTTCCTAACCCCCTCCCAACTTGAAAGTATGTAATCAGCCACTCCTCATGACCCCAGAGCCGCTCTTTCTGCCCACGGGTCCTGTCTCCGTGCTTTAATAAAACCAACTTTTTGCACCAAAGACGTCTCAAGAACTCTTTCTTGGCCATCGGCTTCAAACCCTAGCATGTTTCCTCCAACAGGAAGCATTCCCTTTGTTACTATTTTCTGAAAGAGATTATAGAGAATTGTTATCACTTTTTCCTTAAATGTTTGGAAGAATTCACCAGTGAATCCATCTGGGCTTGCATCTTCTTTCCTATTAATTAATTATTGATTTATTATGTTGGATAATGTCAAGGAATTGGAGCATTTAGTATAAATTGTCGAATGTGTGGTCATAAATTTGTTCATATTATTTCCTATTATCTTCTTAATGTCCATGGGATGTTGTGATGAGCTCTCCTTCACAACCAATATTGGTAATTTGTCTAAACTCACTCTGTTTATCTGCAATATGGCTGGAGTTTTCTCAGTTGTGTTAATCTTTTCAAAAAGTTTTGCTTTCCTTGACTTTCTACCTGATATTTCTGTCTTCAATCTTACTCATTTCTGCTCTGATTTTGTTTCTTTTTTTAGGCTTGATTTGGGATTAAATCTCTCTTCTCTCTCTAGTTCTCTAACATGGACACTTATGGCTCATTGATTTTAGATCTTTTCTTTTTTTCTAATATGTGCATTTAATTCTGTAAGACTCCCTCTAATACTGCTTTTGCTGTATCCCATTCATTTTGAAGCATTGCCTTTTCATTTCAACTGAGTCAAATTGTTTTTAAATTTCTCTTGAGACTCTTTTTTTTTTTTACCCAAGTGTTATTTAATAGTGTCTTCTTAAATTTCCTAAAATTTAAGGGTTTTACATATATCATTCTCATCTATTATTGATAACCTAGGTTAATTTTATTGTGGTTTAAGAATATACTCCATAAGATTTATACTCTCTTAAATTTTTAAGGTACACTTTAGAAGCAAAATGTGGTCTATTTTGGTCTATACTGTTCCCTGTGAGCTTGGGAACAACGTATGTTTTATTACTGTCAGATGGAGTATTCTACAGTTGACAATTAGATGAAATTAATTAATAGTGCTGTTGGCGATGAATTCCTTCAGTTTTTGTTTTCTTGTTGGTGGGGGGGATGATCCTTCAGGTTTTGAAGGATAATTTCACCAGATACAGAACTCTAGTTTGGTGCTTTTTTCTTCTAACACTTTAAATATAGAAATATTTCCCTTCATTGTCTTCTTGTTTGCAGGATTTCTGATAGCTAGTTCACTGTAATTCTTATCCTCGTTTCTCTTTCCATGGGACACTTGCTAATTAAGTACGTACATTGTAGTAGATAGTTTAAAACAAAAATGTGTTATCACTATTTTTTTAGGTATCCAAAACTTTTATTTGTAAAACATTCTGAGATTGCAGGAAAACTAATAAAACATACAAGTATATACCCCCCAAATGCATACATAAGTTGAAATAAAACCGACTCAAGACTATCTTGAGTATAATTAATAAACATTTTGAGAAAGTTAAAAAAATGTAATTATTTCATTGATTGGTGTTGCAATAAGGAAATGCTTTAAATTTCAACAAGTGTTTAAATGTTTTAAATAAACAAACAAAACGCTCTAAATTTCTAGTAAATACAATTCTCTATATCACCATGATACTGACATTCTATGAGATTAAATTTGGAGAATGAAAAAAAAAACCCTTCATTTGGGGAAAGTGAAAAATCTTTCAACATTAAAATCCACTGGTATAGAAGAAGGAAATAAAAGGCTGGTATAAGGCATATAAAATAAAAAATAATGGGGCAGAATGGGTTAGCCTGGTGATGGGTATTAAAGAGGGCACGTTCTGCATGGAGCATCGGGTGTTATGCACAAACAATGAATCATGGAACACTACATCAAAAACTAATGATGTAATGTATGGCGATTAACATAACAATAAAAATTAAAAAATATTGGGCAGAAATAAGAAATAGTGCCATGCGGTGTTATTTCTTACTTGAGGAAAAACGGTGTGTAAGACAAAATATGGTTTTAGTTTTGGGCTGTTTTATATAGGGTACATGGAGGCGAAAATATGTTGTAGAAAGAAAATGCTAAGTTCATACCTGACCCTGTTGCAGTTGGAACGATTCAGCTGGTAATATCCAGAATGCACAGAGATATGTAATTCCACTGCAGGAAAGAGTTGACAGTTGAGGTAGGTATGGGGATACCAGCTTAGCGGTGTGAGTTTAAGGCGCGGCGAGAGAAGACAGTTACAAGGGATGGCATTCCACAGGCAAGGGTGTTGAGTAATTCAACATAAAAATCTCCTGTTGAATCAAAATTGGCAAGCACATTAGAGAGTATGCAGAGCAGAGCTCAGAGTAGTGGAGTATGCATTTGATACTCCTTTAATATTATAAATGGCATGATGGCCGTGAGGAAATGCTACCATCTGTACTGTCCTTCAGATATGGTCTTCCCTGGAGATTACTCTACAGTGTGTCAAATCAGTTAAATCATACACAGCAATTAAAATAGGTTTTCAATTTTCTTATTATTTTGTCACTCACCCTTAGGATTGAATTTTAAAATGTTGAATTATTTATTTCTATAGTGTGAAACCTCTTACACTCAATAATATTTGGAAGCTCCCCATCAGGTCCTTGAAACTCATGTTGGGCACGGCTTAAATTTAAAACAAAGGCAACATTGGGTCTTGCCAGCATCTATAAACTGGTGCTCTCAGGACATAGCCACACAGACCCACACAGAAAAGTGAATTTGAGGAAGTTTGCTATAATATATCCGTGGTGATGCCAGGATCCTTATGCACTGTGGCATTGGAAGAACTATAATAACTACGGAATAAAATACAGAGCTGGTTAGTTGGTGTTAATAAGATTCTACTTTGTAAAACAGGCTGGGAGATTTAGAATGGGCTGCAAAGAAGAGCAGATTGACAGAAAACGGATTTAGCTACAGTTACATATGCATTTATGGGAACAATAAAACAGGTTAAGTTATTCTCGACAGGTTTAGAGGATTGAAACAAGGGAGAGCCAAGGCAAAAGCTATATAAAATACCAACCTGGGGGCTCAGGATCACAAACAACACAGCCTAGATGGAAACTTACTGAAGAAAATTGTGGCCAGGCAGGTGTAGGATTCTTCCTCAAAGATATTATATGGAGTATCTCAAATTTATATTCCGGGTAAATGAACATTTGGCATAAAGGGAACTTGACATGCATTTTTATTTAAAGGAAATTACGTCTATTTTACTGTCACTTTTTATTCTTGTTTAATGAACTGGCCATATAATTGTATTTGATAACAACTTCTAAAAAGATGCACATATGATGTACTGTCATCTTGGTAAGACTGAATCCTTCAAATCTCAATCCCGTGGACATTGAAGGATTAGGAATACTAGATATTGATGTCACCCACAAGTGGAGCAGAAGACCCAAGCCTCTGTTCCCTCCCAAACATCAATAAGTAGACAGTTTCCTCGAACACAGACAGCTCAGGGAGAGCTCCAGCATCCACTTTAAGCAACTTCGGCAACAAAAAACCTGAGAATAACCCATCATAAGCAAGTAAGAGCAGCTTCAGGCTGCCTGCATCATCCCATCCCCACACTGGCACTGCCCAGCTCCAGGAGGGGACACTCAGCTAGAAAGGGCTCCCCTTGCCAGGAAAGGGAGCGGGTGAGTACCAGCTTGCCCAGCGCTCCCGGGCGCTGTACACGTAGGCTTCCTCCAGGCACCGACTGTGGAGATGGCCACACACGAGGTCCACCACGCTTCCCAGAGGCCTGTCTGCCAACAACCCAGCATCTTTCCCCGCTGAAGGAACCATGGGTCAGCACAGCCATCATGGGCACCTTGCGGATTTTATGGACCTTTGCCCCGCAGGTGTCCAGTTCACAGATGCGAGCCACCTGAGCCCTTCCCCGCCCTCCCAGCCACTCCCCGGGAGCCCATGAAGGAACCTTACCAGCAGACATCCCAGGCCTCTGCAGCTGCCAAAGTTCAAGATGCCAGCCTGGACCCCAGTGGCTGACCCCACGGGTGTGTGTGCGCGCTCTGGATTACCCCTCCAGCTGATGAAAGAAATCGAAGACACAAATGGATGGAAAGATACCTGTGTTCATAGATCAGAAGCGTTACAATTGCTAAAATGTCCATACTACCCCCAAGCCATCTATAGAATCAACACAATCCCCACCAAAATCACAATGGTGTTTCTCACAGAAAAGAAAAAAAAAAAAATCCTAAAATTTGTGTGGAACCACAAAAGAATCTGTAAAGCCAAAGCAATCTTGAGAAAGAACAAAGTAGAAGGTGTCACATTTCCTGATTTCAAACCATCCTGGAAACCTCTAGTAGTCTAAACAGGATGGGACTGGTATCTAACGGACACATAGACCAATGGGACAGAATCGAGAGCACAGAAATGACCCCATGCATATATGGTCTACTAATGTTGGGTAAGGCAGCAGGCACACTCGATGAGAAAAGGACAGTCTCTTCAACAAATGGTGCTGAAACTGGACGGCAACATCCAGAAGAATGAAATTGAACCCCGGTCTTATTCCACTCTCACAAATTCACTTGAAATGGATGAAGGACTTAAACATAAGACATGAAACGGTGAAACTCCTGGGAGAAAATGGAAAAACTCCTATCATGAGTCTTGGCGATGAGTTTTTTGGATAAGACACCAAAAGAACAAGCAGCAGAAGCAAAAATCAACAAGTGGGTCTATGTCAAACTAAAAAGCTTTTGCATAGTAAAAAAACCCACCCACAAAATAAAAAGCCGACCCGTAGAGTGGGACAACCTATTTGCAAACAATATATCTGATAAGGGGTTAATATCCAAAATACATGGAACATGTACAATTCAATAGCAAAAAGGTAAATAATGCAATAAAAAAGTTTGGCAGAAAAATTGAATAGTCCTGCCTTCAAGATGACTAACAAATGGCCAACAAGTTTTTAAAAGGTGCTCAACATCACTAACCGTCAGGAACATCATTAATGCATCAGGATATGATGCTCAATGAAATAAGTCGTGTATTGAATCATTACAACATACCTTAAACTTATTCAATGTTATGTCAATTATATCTCAATGATGCTGGACAAACAATATTCAATATTAAAGAACATTTAGCTCGTTTCCTTATCTCGATTGTTGTGAATAATGCCATAATGACTGTGGGGGTGCAGACGTCTCTTTGAGATACTAATTTCATTTCTTTGGAGATATATATATACACCCAGAAGTGGGATTTCTGGGTCATAGGGTAGTTCTATTTTTAACTCTTTGAGGAACCTCCATACTGTTTCCCACAGTGGCTACCCCAGTTTGCATTCCCACCAACAGTGCACGAAGTTTCCCCTTTCTCCACATCCTCATCAACACCTGTTGTTTCTCATGTTGTTGATTTTAGCCATTCTGACAGATGTGAGGTCACATCTCACTGTGGTTTTGTGGTTTTGATTTGCATTTCCCTGATCATGAGTGAGCACTTTTTTATACACCTGTTGACCATCTGGATGTCTTCTTTGGAGAAACGTCTGTACATGTCCTTTGTTCATTTTTAAGTTTTGTTGTTGAGTTGAGTTTCTTATGTATTTTGGAGATTTGCTAAGATGGCAGATTTCAGGGGTCCTACACACACATACACACACGTGTACCCTCACACGCACACACAAGAAAGAAAATGGTGCCCATGTGAAGGGACAGATATGTTAATTACTTTGATTGTGGTGATTATTTCACAAATATACATATATCAAAAACCTCCATTTGTACATATTAAATATATATAATTTCTGTCAATTTATCTCAGTAACGATGGCAAGAAAAGAGAAAAATTAAAGAAATTTAACACATTAGCTAGGGATCTACTATGCTCTGGTCAGTTCACATAACATCTGATTTGAAGAGAAAACTCAGGTATTACCCTTACTTTACAGATGCAGAGACCGAAGTTCAAAGAGGAGCACCTCATGCAGCAACTTACTTCAGAAACGGGATTCAAGCCAGTTTGGTCTGCGTACAAATCCTCCTTGGTTTTCCCCTAGACCATTCGCCCTACACTCCCTCCTTACACCTTAATTCTCTAAATTGTTTACAGAAAAATAAAATTAGGATTATACATTCCCCGTGAAGAGGGCCAATCATTTTTCTCAGCCAGCCCCCCACCCCTCCCCACTAGTAACCAATACATGTCTCTACATTTAAGAGTCTGTTTTTTTTTTCTGCCTCTTTATTTATTTGTTCTTTTGTCTTACTTCTTAAATTTCACATATGAGTGAAATCGTATGGTATTTGTCTTTCTCTGACTGACTCATTTCACTTAGCATGACACCCTCTAGGTCCATCCGTGTTATTGCTATTGGCAAGATGTCCTTCTTTTTTATGAAGGCCAATCATTTTTAATCACCAAAAGCAACTCTGTGCAAGCGATTCACACATTAACAGTGGGGCCAAGCCATCCACCCAACTTCAGAGGACGCTGCATTTTGCTTGCAATTAAGGGCCACCCATGCAATGATTTTTTTTTCCCTTTGTTTTAATTTTTTCTCAGATCCAAATTATTAGTAGAGGTGCAAGAGTCTGGGCTTATCTTTGTCAGTTAATTTGTAAGGAGTGATGCCAAGTCAAAAACATGTTCTGGAGTAAAATCAGACAACGTAAAGCCATCAGACAGAATAAACCAGAGTCATTGTCCAGACTGCATTGAATTCCAAAGAAACCGACTAAAAGTCACGATTTACAAAGTTTCTTCTCCATAGTATACAAGTCACATAAATGATAGGCCAGTCTTGTAAATAAATGTTATCATTATTGACAGGTTAGGAATCAGGGACTCAGGATTTATGTAAATTCCCTGAAGCTTATGCCGTTACTCTATCATATTGTTGGGAATTTTAATCCAACCTGCCTCATTTGAAAGTTGTTTCCCAGTGCACCATGCTGTCCCCTAAAGTCCCTCTATGTAAACATGAAGTCGGGGGTGTTACTCTGGGGCTCTCCAAGTCCAACTCCGGGAATGGAGTCTCCTTCAATTCAACGCCATTCCCTGCTATTGTTCTAAGGATCACATCCAGGTGACATGAAAAGATCAATCATTCCTCATCTTCAGCTGCTCCCACCCATGTGGCGATCTTTTTTTTGAAATGTACACCTCTGATAGCTGAATGCATGCGCACGCTTGCTGTCACTAACCTACAACCGGGCCCACAGCTTTGCTTTATTCCTTAAAGCAACTCATGTGATGAACACGTGGTTGGAAATCACAGAACAGCAGACCGGTTTATATTTTGTTCTCCACGTTTACTTACCATACATAGGGAAAGAATCTCATTCTGTGAAAATGGCGAGTTATGGAAAGATCCCATAGCATAAGAGGAATACAAACATGAAGCCACGTCATTTAAATTTTAGGTAATGGAGATATTTTTCAAAAAGTAGTTTGAATAGAATGTTGCCATAACAATTGTCATTTGTGAGTGATCGATGAATCTGTTTTTGTTTTTTATTTTAAAGTGGATATTGGCAAAAAAATTGATGTTTTCTTCACTGCTAACTTTGCATCAGAAAAATCCTGCGGTGGTCAGAGCTGCTTTGCCTTGTTTGTGGCTGTTTTCCTTTCAGAAGAAAATACTAGCGAGAGAGATATTTGCACTTGCTTTTGGTTGCTAGGGAGGAAAATTATCTTTAACTCATGGTGTGAAATTGGTTTCTCCATCCACTGCTTCTGCTAAACTTGGCTGTTTGTGTTTCAAAAGCATCTCCACATATCCAGTGTGTCCATTAAAATAATTTATTTATTTTCACACCTCAACATGGTTAATGTACATGCTGTTTTCTTCAGTGGTTAATGCATTTAGAATCTCCTCTCTCGTTTATCCACAAGCCGCTAGCTGAAAAGGGGGGCTTGCATGAGCGACTTCAGTTGGAACCTGCGGCCTTTGTTCTCACACACCGAGGATGCCGCTTAAGGTCTGCTTTTAGCTCCTGTCGCTTAGGATGGTCAAGGCGCTGGCAGCCACGGCTTCTCCCCACAGGGCCTCTGGGGTACGTGAGACTAAGGACCCCAAGTTTTCACTCACTACATACGGCCCCCCCCAGGCTCGCATCCTCACATGTCACATGTTCCCCAAGAGCCGTGAGCAGATGTGATGGCAGCAGAGGACTGAAAAGGCCCCCAGGTTTTCTGCTCTCCTTCTGGGCCTCCTGCGTGACCCCGAGACATACCCGGTGAACTTGTGGGAAGGTGACACGTGTGCAACAGAGCCCAGTCTCCCTGCTCCCCTGGCCGAGGCCATTCCTGGTTACCCCCCAGCCAGAGGCCCCAGGCCCACAGAGGTCTGCGTGTCCCGGCCAGGGTGGTCCACCCCCGGCATTCCCCTGCAGCAGAAGCCTAAGCTCACTGGGAGACACCAGTGTCCTGTGGGCAGGGCGGACCCGTATGAGGCTCTGCGGTTTTTATTCCTGCACCAAATGAATATTTTTCCAGAGGGTGACTAATAACCAATTTAATGTGTATCAACACTTTGTGTCAATGTGAAAAAAGAGCAGGGTTGAAACTAAAATAGAAAACAGCATACTTAATAAAACAAAAATACTGCTTCTGAAACTTTGTTTAGATGTGCGTGCGATGTGCGTGGGTGCTGAGCAGAATGTGCTTCCCGCTCTGGGCCTCAATCAAATAGTGGGGGGCAACGCTGCTGTTGACCTACAGGAGGTATTGACAGACGCGCATCCCTTGGATGGTGGGGCTGACGCTAAGACATGGGCAGCACGGGACGGATCGATCCCCTCTACAGCCCAGAGCACATGCTCAACCGTCCCTGGGTCACGGATGTCATCTCTGAGCGTGAAGGACAGCAAAACCTTCAAGAATAATGATTCTTTAAATGTAAAGCCGCATAGTTTATAGGGTTTTCTAATCAAAAAAGACATGTAGAAAATTGGAATGGAAGTGGTTATAGAATGACCTTACTTCTTCTGACAAGTAAATGTGAGGCCAGTCTATTGATACAAAACAATTAAAAGGCCTGTGGCACACGAGAATGAAGTCTGAACTCACATCTCCCGTCTCTTCAACGTGTGTGCAGAATTCCCTGGGGTCCTGGTGCACAGGACACCTGCACTGGTGTGGGAGGACGGCCACGGGGCCACGGAAGGTTGACCCCAGCTGCTTTATAGACTCCAAGCAAAAGCACGAGGTAAAAAATAGTCCGGGGAGAAGGTCAGACATCTGCAGGTAGGTGACTCTGTCTGGCAGGCCTCGAAGCCACTGGCCAGGACCGGTCCCCTGTCCGCCCACAGTGGTCTCAGGTCTCAGCGTCAGGATGACGTCTCCTCCTCCGCCCCACCCCAGAGTGCATCTGTCAGCAGGACGTTTTGTCCCTGGATGGCAGTCCCAGATTGGAGGAAATGGAACAGGACTATTGATGTCTAGTACAGGATTAAAACAACCAAGTCAGATAAATAGAGCTCAGACAATAATGGGAACAAGAGCAGTGGGAGAGGCAGAAGGCAGAGAATGCTTGAAATATGTTCTGAATGACCTACCTTGTAATACTTTATGTTAATATGGCACTTTACAGTTTACAAAACATATGTAAAAAGTAAATATATGTAAATACACACAAGCCCATAAAAATAAGATACATGATATGTCACTTCATGTCCTCGATAGGTGATTTTAAGACTCTCATATTACAGGCAAGGCACGCAAGGCGGAGATTATCTGCTCACTCAAGTGCAGGTTAGCCATAGTGGTGGGGTCCCCAGTGAGGTTCTCTTGACTTCTCTCCAGCTCTATCCGCTCTAGCCTATGTCTCCATATGCCTTGGATATTTTTCAATGATTCTGCTTTTAAAGGAAACATGAGCTCGTTGATAAACTCCCAGAGTTGTAGGCATTTCTTTTTTATAACATCAACATAAAAGACCACATGCAGAATATGGACATTTATGTATTGACACACTCCTCAAATGGCCTGTTGAAAGGGGAAATATTATATATGTGTGTGTGTGTGTGTGTGTGTGTGTGTGTGTGTGTGTGTGTGTGTATAGCCATTTTTCATGATCATGGATCATGGTATCTCCCCTGCCAAGTAAGTATGGAAGGCCAGTCTTGATGAATGAAAAAGGATTAGATACATATACATTTAAAATACCCACGCCTGGGTGGCTCAGTCATTAAGCGTCTGCCTTCAGCTCAGGTCATGGTCCCAGAGTCCTGGGATCGAGCCCCGCGTCGGGCTCCCTGCTCCGAGGGAAGCCTGCTTCTCCCTCTCCTGCTCCCCCTGCTTGTGCTCCCTCTCTCACTGTGTCTCTCGCTGTCAAATAAATAAATACAATCTTTAGAAAAAAATACCCACTTGATTTCTAACAACATAAAATAATTAAAACAACGAATTCTGATTAAGCTCTGAACTTTGAGACTTAATATTTTCCCCCAAGCTTTATTGAAATATAATTGATGCAGAAAATGATATTTTTAATATCTACAATTTAATGGGTTTGGACATATGTGTACACTGGTGAAACCATCACCATGATCAATATCATAAACCTATCCATCAGCAGCAAGATTCCTCTGACCCTTTGATTTGTTTTGTTTCTGTGATAGGAACACGTTACATGAGTGCTACTATCTTAACGAATGTTTTCTGTGAACAATGCGGCGTGTTACCTGTAGGCCCCATGCTCCAGAGCACATGGCTAGGATCAGTAATGGGGTGTAAATGACACTCTACATCCCATTTCCCCCTCCTCTGTCTCCTGGCGGTGACCTTTCTACTCTCTGCTTCTACGAGTTTGGCTATTTAGGTACCTCGTATGAGTAAAATCCTACAGTATCTGTCCTTCTCTGATGGGGCTATTTCACTGAGCATAATGTTCTCCAATAAACTTTGAGATTGCACTTGAAGGTGCTATAAAGCTTTCAGTTTTTCAGAAGTTCTTTATGCTGTATAGCAAAATCCAGACTCAGCAGTGTTATCCTGATATATCACTAGTGGTATGCAACAAATAGCCAGGAGTCTTCAGTGGCCGATAAGGATGAGCATGCACATGTTTGTGTCTGGGGCCACAGGTAGGAGAGCCCTCTGAGAGTGGCAGGTGCCCTCTCTGCCTGGGTGTTGGCTGGCTTTTGGCTGATTGAGCATGGCCTCCCCTGGGATGTTCCCATGGCGATGGCAGGTACAAGACAGACCAAGCAAAACACACAGTGGCCTTGAGGTCTAGTCCTGTAGCATCTCATTGTCATGTGCACCATGTCCAATTGGCCAAAGAAAGACAGAGGGAAGCCAAGATCAAGGAGTGGGGGAGTACGATCCATATCTTCAGAGCAATTACAGTGTTAATTGGCATTGTGGCTGCAGGGAAGGGAAGAATCGGGCCTACCCTGGAACTCTCCTATTTGGAAAATCAATCTGCTTGCATTTTGACATGTACAAGCCTGAACAATGATTATCACTTTTCCCTGTGTGTGTAAAATAAAAATATAAATGAAAATAAATTTATGAGTTAAATGCTACCCACTTCCCAGATTTTACAGTTTCAATATTGTACTTAACCTATTTTTCTGATTATTAAAACTATACCTGTGCATTATAGAACATTTGGAAAATTTTTCAAATTTCTAAATATCTTAAATATTACGGTTATGAGGATAAACAAAAGCTACTCTAAAACTTTTCTTTGTGTAAGTGTTTGAACTTACATTGTACTTTAAAGTTACCATTTAGCAAAAAGAGAGGAATTATTTGCCTAAATTCTGCCAGACACTCCTTAATATATATGAGTGCATAATCTAATGACTCGTTTACTATAATAAGCCTGAGTGTATGCATTTGCTTTGGTTAAAAATTCTCTGAGGAAATCAAATCATGGAATTATGTGGGAAGTTAAAACCACTTCGTACAATCAACCAGGCTGCCACATGTGCAGTAGACTGATGGAGATCAAAATCATGTAATTTAGCAGTGTAGCTCTTGGCGGCAGATTGCATAATTTACCCATGAACCAGAGCAAGAATCTGATAGGATACTTGACAGAATTCTAAGTAGGTAGAAACTTTTTTGAGGAGTAGCACGAGCGGTTAATGCAGTCATAATACAGGGCGAGCAACAGACCTCTATACAGATTTTTTGGCTTTGTGGCTGACATTACCAGTTTCCCTGAGGCTACGTTTAAGGCTGTTATGTGTGACAATTATCACGCTGGCTCTGATGATTCCTGATGATTGTAAAGCACTTTGCCTGGGGTGATGCTCTCCCACTCATTGTCTCTTCCCTCCGCTGCGGAAGAGGCAACACGCATGATGCACATTTGCCAAAGACACACAGAAGAAGGAGACACCCTTGTTTCTTATAACGCACTCCACCACTCAGTTTAGTCTTCACAGCTAAGACATCATTTATTTTTTAATTTCCATTTATCTAGTGGTGTCCTAATTGGGGGAAAAAAACCCCTTTGATTATTAACTAAGTTTACAGAGAGTATAAATGAAGTGATTTCCTTGGGTAGGAAAACTCACGCAGTGGACACACTCTGGGGGGCAGGAAGTCAGCCACGATGTATTTTCAAATAACCCTTCATTTTCCAGTAAAACGCCACTTGCTTTTATAGGCAGAAAGGTAGCTGGTGTGCTCGGGATGGATGGCCCTGAACACATCTTCCAAGAATGTGCATTGTACACAGTGTAGATAAGTCTACATATGTATTAAATATATATGTTCTATATACTTAAGGGATGTACCATAACTTATTTGTGTGTTAATTAAATTGACATACCCATACATGTATACTATCCATATTTATATACATAATATATGATACATGAATGTAAAACATATAAATTATATATTATATATAAATATCTTATAATACATAAAGATATGAAATATAATATGTAGTTATATACTTCTAAAAACTTGATTACAGTGATAGTTACTAGAAAATCATTTAATTGTACCCTTACAATTAGACACCAATAGAGATGCCAATGAATGTATGATTGTAAAAACCATCAAAAAATATAACTACAAATAAATATACAAATGTTATATATTGTAAGTTATTTGTAAGTACAAATATTATATACGTATGTATTTAAATTTATGTCCCTTATCCACTATCCCCATTTATGGAATAAATACCTGAAATTTGCAATTTGGGTATCAACTGTGTGATGTTGACTGCATAAACTTTTGTGTTAAGGTCAATTATAAGGTCACATGGTAAACTTTATTGCAGGAACTTCACATCAAGTGAAGTATTAGTGTTTCAGATTGAAAAGTTTCTATTTTTGATGTCATTTATCTAGGACTTGACTTATTGACGTCTTAAAATTTGTATTTATTATTCTAAATCTCCCTTATACGTTTTCCTTCTCTCCATGGATTTTCAGCTGTTGATCACCATTGATTTCCCACTGCCTGTGTTGTAGGAACTGAGGGGTGGGGCTGGGGCTGGGGCTCAGCCATCTGCTGGTGTTGGAACAGGGACATTCCCTTTACATCTCATGACAAGTTTTCTCAAGTGAAAAATGAAGCTGTCCTCGTATGTCATTTTTAAGAAATACTTTAATTCTAATATTCTATAGTGGTAGGATTCTCGGTTGGTTGTATTTATTTGTATTATTTATGTTTTTATTCATTTGGGTGGAAGGGTATTGAGAGGAAGCATAGCACAGAGACTGAGCTCAGATCTGACTTGAGTGTTTTGCTGGCCATACAACGTCGGGCCCGTTGCCTCTGGGTCCATTTCTTCATCTAGAAAGTGGAGGGTAACAAATAATGGGCTTTTTATGAAGATGAAATAACATGAGTTAGGACATGTGCATCTCTCAGAGATAATGCTGGTTTTAAACGTTATATAAGCATCAGCTATAATTATTAATTAAAATATAAATATATTTTGAATCTGATCTTTTTCATGCATATATTGAGCCTGGTGTTCAAGTAATTATTTTATTTTCAACTCTGTTCTTTATTGTGGAGCTTAATTACAATGAAGCAGTGTTCCTGACCAAGCCATACATTGCCCTTTTTATAATTTATCAGGCCATTTGTTTGAATTAAACTCTCAAACACAACTGAGAGAGAGGAGGAGGTTTGGCCCTGTCCAGTGGCTTGCTTTGGCAAACAGCACCCAGCCAAGTGCGATGTGCCAGGTCTGGGACTGGACCTCAAGCCACCCTGAGGATTTCCTCTTCTGCCATGTCATGAGAACTTGCCTGGGAAGGCCTTCTGAAGTAGAAGAGAAAGATGGAGCAGAACTTGGCTGCCCAAGTCCTTGTAAGCATGGTCTGTGTAAGCATGGCCCCATGTGTGAGCGGGATAAGCCAGCTTGGAAGGACCTCCCCACCTTGCCCAAGCTAGATGGCTCACCCCCCTGCTCAGGCACTAAGTGAATGGTCACTGTTTAAACCCCCTGAGTCTTTGGATGATGAAACACAGCATCATGAAGGCAAATAGAAAAGTCTAGAGTAGCATAATAAAGAGTAAATATGTTTCAACCAGTGCTACTAACAGAATAATTCTATTAGCTAACAAACACACAAAGATGCAAGAAGCATCTGTGGTGTTTTATGCAGGGGAGTTCAAAACCAGACAAGTCTAGACAGTGTTTTAAGCATTCACAGAGTCAAACCTGACTTCATGTGTATGGTTGGCTAAGAGGATTTAACACATGATTTAGCACAAAGATGTGCATGGATAGGAGCCCATGAAGCACTAAACCACTGTATTCTCTTTGGATGTTTTGGAGTCTCAGGAGAAAGGCTACCAAGTTCCCTTTCTGGAAGGCACCTCAGGTCTGTTTTGGCAAAGCTGAAGAACGACAGAAGAAGAGAAATATGAAGGGTCAAACTCAACGTTCCTAAGTGTGTTCATAGTTCTTGTATTCATTCCAGGAAGGAGAGAAAAGAGAAAGGAAAAACAGGGGACAAAAGACTAAATTAAAAATAACGTGACTTGTCAGTAAAATGTCTTCTTAGCCCATATCTTCTAATTGATTGATAAACTAAATTTCCCGTTCGAATGAGTTCTTCAAAATGCTCACGGAGAAATGCTGCAGGCTGATCTGGGTAGTGAGACTTCTCTTTCAGCGAAGGTCAAGCCTACTGACCATTTTTCCCGGTGAATCTTCTGGTATTTGGATTATAGCTTTTTAGAAACCCTATTTTCAAGCAGAATTTCTTGATATCAAACAGTCAGTGAGGTTGGGCTACTTTTATTTTTTTGGATCATTTGTCGTATACTTCCCCTAACAATATATATTTTTTTTAAGGAAAGTGAAGGATCACCTTTAAGGGCACATAGAGCAATCACCAATATAGGCTGTGATCTGGTCCACAAAATAACATTCAGCAAATTAAAAAAAAGTAAAACCATACAGATTTACGTTTTCTGATCCTACTTTGATAAAACCAGAGATCAGTAACAGAAAAATAGGAAAATCTCCAAACACTTGGAAATTAACAAAACTACTTGTTTTGTTTCCACATCGCAGCCTCCAGGGAAATTAAAAGTGATTTTGAACTGAATGAAAAGGAAAGCACAACATGTCAAAATGTTGACGTGAAGCTAAAGCAGTGTTTAGAGGAAAGAGATACCATGAAGTACTTACATCAGAGAAGAAAGAAGGTGTCAAATTAGAAATGCCATCTTCCATCTTAAGCGACTTGAAAGAGAGGAACAAAGCAAACAGACAGCGAACACTGCAGGTTGGTTTTGGCCATGCCTAGTGAACAGGATGGACCCCCGCCAATATCACGTTTGGACGTAGAGACTGCAGATGTGGTACATACATCAGGAGGTGTACAGAGTTTCATTACTCACCTACGGTGTCTCTCTAGGGAGAGCACAGTGGCTCGTCAGTGAATCTGAAGTGGCTTTGGGGCTGCAGGAGCGGGGCTGGCTGGCCGTGCTTCTCCTGGTTGCTGGCTGGGGCTGGAGTAGGGATTCCATGCCTGGGCATGGGACTCGAAAACACGTTCCCCTAAACGACATGGACAGTAGTCCAGTCAGCGCACAGAGGATGCTCCGCATCATCAGACGTAAAGAACGGGAACCATGAGCATGTTAAGATACCCCTATACACGCATGAGAATGGCTACAATTGAAAACAATGACTCTCATTGATGTTTCTGAACAGATTGTGAACTTGTTCTAAGCCCATCGCTCAATCTCCAGAGCCTGAATGGTGGTCTTTGTGCATTTTGACCAGGCTGATAGAGGTTTGTCCTGGAGGGACAGTTCACTCATTTCTTTTTTCTTTTTGTCCTTATTTCATTTATGTCTGCCACCATCTTCACTGTATCCTTTCTTCTCATCCTACACAGTTTCCCTTTTTTTTTTTTCCCACAAAACTGATTTCAGGAGGTTTTTTTTTTTTTTTTTTTCTTTCAGTATCACTCAAGCTTAGTATTTAATTTTCTGAAGAGATCTCTTGTTCAACCCGTACTTCTTCTTAAAATAACATTCCACAGCAATAATAGAATTGATCTTTAAATCAATAAATGTATGGTGGAGACAATAGAAGATTCAGAGAAAAACTGTTACTTCCTTTGCATTCAGAATCACCAACCTTCCGGCCACCAAGCCTCTGCCCTGAACCTGTGTGATTTTGCTCTGAAATATTTACTAAACCATCTTTGTTATGAGACAAAGGCTGAAAGTATGGACATTTCAGAGAAATTTACCTGAGGACTCCCCAAAACTGAGAAAGAATCACAATCCAATAGAATAGGTAATGAGAGACACCAAGGCAAGTTTCCCAGGGCAGGCTTTCTGAAGACAGGACACTTTCTTTCATTTAGGTGATGGCTTTTTCTTCCTAATCCAGTAGCTACTCTGTCTCCTCAAATGCTCAGTCTGTCATCATCCATGGCAGTGTTTATCATTTAAAATTTGGACCCCCAAGTGCTCAGCATGCTTTATTATTACGTTTTCCATCACTGGTTAACTTTAAAAGTGATAAAAATATGGGTCATAGGTTATAATTCTAGGTGAATTTCTCTGAATTATTTTTCTTACATGGATTTTTAGAAGTAGCATCAAAAAATAGAAGTGTGTCGATGTGAACAAGGTATGAATTATCCTACCTGTTTATCTGAGTGAGACTTTGTGGTTTCTAAGCGGTTGAGTCTATGTTAAGGAATATCTCAAGTTAGGTTAATTTCATGGACTCACTGTCCCCAACATTTGGTAGGAAGTAGAGACAGTTCACACCATTGCATGTAGCTCATTTAGTCTTGATGTTTCAATTTAGATAAATAAAGCTATGTTACAACAGATATATACATTAGTGGTGCCTGGGTGGCTCAGTCGTTAAGCATCTGCCTTCAGCTCAGGTCATGATCCCAGGGTCCTGGGATCGAGCTCCGCATCGGGCTCCCTGCTCAGCGGGGAGTCTGCTTCTCCCTCTCCCACTCCCCCTGCTTGTGTTCCCTCTCTCGCTGTGTCTCCCTCTGTCAAATAAATAAATAAATAAAACAGATATATAAACTAGCAGCACAGGGATTATGACCACATCTCAAGAGCAGGTGCCAAGTGACTGGTTAGTTAGGTAGAAGGTTACACTTTAGGATCTGGTCTGGATGCATCGCTGTGCTAAGACAGGCACTAGGGGGGATTGCTGAGCTTCCAAGTTTCGGTCGGGAGGGTAAACACCACCCCTGCAGCCACAGTCAGCCACACCCAAGGAATCAGTCCACAGCGTGGAGGCTGGAGGGTCTCACAATGAAGTGGCATCGTGTTCCTACAGATACCGTGACAGATGGGGCACCTGGGTCTGTTGGTTAAGTGGCTGCCTTTGGTTCAGGTCGGCCGGCTCAGGTCATGATCCCAGGGTCCCTGCTCAGCAGGGAAGCTGCTTCTCCCTGTGGCTCTCCAGCTCATGCTCGTTTGTACGCTCTCTCTCTCTCTCTCTCTCTCTGTCAGATAAATAAATAAAATCTTTAAAAACAAAAGATGTCGTGACAGATGATCTGCAGTTGTGGCAAGTCAACGTATATTTGTGTGACAGGATGTTCATTATAAAATTGTTTAAATGTTGTGTTTGACTTAATAATATGATAGGAAAGCTTTTGTGTGTGTGTGTGTGTGTATTTTTCACTTTATTTTTTTTAAAGATTTTATTTATTTGACAGAGAGAGAGCACAAGCAGGGGGAGGGGTAGAGGCAGAGGGAGAAGCAGACTCCCCGCTGAGCAGGGAGCCCGATGCGGGGCTCCATCCCAGGACCCTGGGATCATGACGAGCCACCCAGGCACCCCGGTATTTTTCACTTTAGGAGGCACATGACATTGAGGTTTTTTTAGACTATTTTTAAGGCAGTTTTAGGTTCACAACAAAGTACACAGAAATATCTCCTATACCCCCTGTCCCTGGACATGCCCAGTTTCTCCCACTATCCACATCCCCCACCTGATAGTACATTTGTTATCCTTGATAAACCTACGTTGACACGCCATCGTCACCCGAGTTCATCGTTGACAGGAAGGCTCACACTCGGTGCTGTGTGTTCTCCGGGTTTGGACAAATGCAACAATGACGTGTACCCACCATTACCGTAGGGCACAGTGTAGTTCTGCCCTAAAAACCCACTTGTTCATCCCCCTCCCCACATATATTTTTATAAAGATACATTTTCTTTCATGGAAGTGACTGCTTTTTTCCCTAATCCAAGAAATATAACATCTGTATATTAATATATATAATAGTAAAACAAAGTACCATATATATTATTTTAAAACCATGACAGGCTGTTGTTCAATCTAAACAATATCCTCTTTGATCCTAGTTTTCCTGAATTCATTAAAGGAAACTGCAGGTAAGAAATTATGCTTGTGTCTTTTCGCCAGGATTATAAAAATGCACTAACCGTTGCTTAGGAACTTCACTCTCTGAGACAGATTCCTAGGTTGACTCATGACATTAATAAGCTCATATTTATTGTTAACTGAGATGGCAAGTTAGGCTTTTTTGCAATGTTATTTATGAAATCGATAAGAAAGTAACGTAGTCACCACCAAAGGCACTCGCATCTCGGTAAATTAAGAAACTGACATGATTTCTTTCTTGGAGGGTAATTTTCTGTGCGGTGAGACTGATATTTGTCCTACGAAATCATGAAATGCTCCTCTAAAGTTCTCCATCTCCTTTCAGACGTTTTAATTAGCTGTATCTATCACTATATACATTTGCAAAAGAGGGAAGCCCAGAACGTCTAGAGAATATCACTCTCCTTGACTTTACCCAAACCCCCTGTAGGAAGGAATAACAGAAGGCATTACATCGAGGGCAGTGTTGGTGTGTTTAGGAGTCAGCCACGGCCATAAACATTAGCTGGTTAAATAAGCACAGTAAACAGCCACAATTTTGTCTTTACAAAGATACATCGAACAGCAGTGCCCTTTAGGGGTTATAGAGAGCAGAACTGAGCTACTCAAAATGGAAATTTATTCCTCAACATATTGCTGCTTAAATGGGGAATATTCTGATGTCTCTAAGGCTCTTCTGGATAATTTTATCAGTTTATGACCCTAATACTTCAAGGCCACGAAATAGCTTTTCCTTTTTTTTTTTTTTTTCTTTAGAGAAAGTTAGAGTGTGTCATCTTTTCTATGAGCGTCATTTCTCTGTGCCACTCAAGGTTTGGTCCCTTGATCTAATTAAAAATATGCCACATTACTTGGCAGAAGAGCAGTGCCCACCTTATAATACGTAATAAAGCCACATAAAAATAAAATGTGATAATTTAGTCACCATAGATGTTTATGGAATTTTCTTTACCGACTTTTTTTCTTTAACGCAAGTATATTTATATGGCGTTTTTGGCGCTGCTCTGGTCTCTTGTGTATTAAATGGCTCGCACAATGTTGATGAAATAAGCCAATGCCTGCAGAAGTGAAATTACTACAGTAGCAACATATTCACGGTAATATAAACAGAATTTGCCATACACTAGCAGGGGTAATAACACTGAGCCCTGTTAATTTTCTTTACCCTTGGGCTGAAAAATGTATTTGGGTCATGAGAAGCATATGATTTCATGTATGGGCCATTTAATAATTTTTTTTAAATTGATCATAACTCTTAAATTTCCTTCATGCCTACGTCTTCATTCAAAGTACCTTTTTTTTTTTTTTATGGAGCCTTTGTCTGCTGTGTCGCAAAGTTTCTTAGAGAAGATAATTTTGCTTAGCAAAGCATGTCTGAATAGTCCTTTATATTTTTTCAAACAATAATGGAAATATGCTACATTTAATTTGACCAATTAACTTACAAAGAATGCTAATTTATTTATGACCTTAATTAACATACCTTTAAGGACCACATTACTGATCATGCCCCATAAGTGCTAGCTTCCACAGCAGTGGAGATTTAAATATTTGTGTGGAGATCCTAAGAAGTAATTTTAAGAAGACTAGAGGAATACTAGTCTCCATTTAATCAGACATCCCTCTTAGAAAACTCGAACACCTGTCATGTTTTTACCTGATTTCTGAATGGGGAAGTGAATTCTGTTTGATTTACATAAAGTTAAAAAATTCCTGGTTCACAAGAAGACCCAGTAAAATCATTATGTGAGCAAGGACAGATGATGTCAGTGAGCTTCTCAAAACAAGGCCCTTTCCTGTAGGGGACCGTATCAGGAGGCTTGTCACAGAGATAACCAAAATACAATTTCCATTTTTTTTTAAGATTTTATTTATTGATTTGACAGAGAGTCACAGCGAGAGAGGGAACACAAACAGGGGGAGTGGGAGAGGGAGAAGCAGGCTTCCCGCCGAGCAGGGAGCCGGATGCGGGCTCGATCCCAGGACCCTGGGATCACGACCTGAGCTGAAGGCAGACTGAGCCACCCAGGCACCCCTACAATTTCCATTTGTAAGTCACTCAATCTCTGTCCCAAGCCCCGTTCCTTGTTTCTGTCTAAGCGCAAGACCGCCACAGCATTCCAAATAAGCACATTATTTTCTGACTGCGTTCCCTGGTAGCTGTCCCTCAGTGTATCAGGGTGATCAGGCAGAAATTCTTCAAAATCAGTAGGCACGGTGGAGACAGAAGGGCAAGGCCTGGTTCACCCAAAAGCTGAGATAGCACATGGTCGGGTAGATTCTATCCACTTCACATTTATCTTCATTCATTGTTGAATTGCAGGAAAATGCGGGTGGTTGTGGCATAAATGCCAAAAAAGCCCCCTGAAGGTCATTTACATTCAGAAAGCCCATGGCTGTTCAGAGCAGAAAAATGCTACTTTTGCTTTCCCTGTGTGTGGCCACTTTCATCAATCAAGATTCTCGGAGCACTCGTTTGTGACTTCTCAAGAAGACTTCTCCTCTTAATGAATTTATTTGCGCCAGGAAATATTCAGTAGGCACCTCGCCCACTCTCTTCCTCAGCCAGGGCCGTTCCCAGGGTCCTTGTGTGCCGGGTCTAGAGGATGGCTGGGGCAAGTCCCTGACCAAGGAAGGCAGCTCCTCCAGGCTTAACGAGGCCCGCTGTGTTACTTTGTTCCCTGGTAGCTGTCCCTCAGTGTAACTTGTTACTTTGTTACTAGGACAGGAAGTTTAACGGAGATGAGCCGAGAACCGCAGTTTTGTGGGTACAAAGTTCATGCGAAGGCTCTTCTTTTTATAGTCAAACAGTTGGAGAAACATTCTAACAATCCGTTTTGGGGATCTGGATAAGAATCTGCTTTGCACCTCTGAGGCACCACATGATTTTAAACGTATATCATCTCAGTCAATTCTTGTAATTCTTTGGAACCTCTCTGGAGCTTTGTCACCTTGCCTGTCTTGCTAGGGGGCACCACGCCTCCAGTTAAAGGAACCCATCACAAACAGTCCTTCATCCCTGCCTGCACTCTCCATAGTTTGTTCCCTGCTGACACTTGTACCCATCTCCTGTTTGCTCGTTTGCGTCTTTGCAGCCCAGACTTACAGCTCTGATTCTGAGTTGATCCCTACTCCCTCCTCACTACCCCACCAGGACGCAGAGGTTGGATGAGCCGGGAGGTATTGGCCCAGCAACTCTGCCCGTGGGGACTGAAGATAAACTTGGCTTTGACTGGAGACTGTGACTGGGGTACAGGAATTCCAAACGATACGTCTTATGTGCCCTCTTGGTTCCGCTGGTAAGTAAATGACAGCAGCAGAATTCCAGATTTACCCCCCTTCAAAATCCACGTTCCTTTCCTTCTGCTGCCTTTGGGGAGTAAAACTGGGCCCATTGATGAGTCGTTCCTGTCACATTACCTTTGCTCAGATCAACGGAAAGAGTTTTATTTGGCCTTGGAGAGAATAGAATCAAGGTAAAAATGACAAAGTTGTGGAAAGTGAGGTCTGTGCCCTGTGTAGTTCAATCTCTTGCTGTTTCCCGCCACCCGATGCCATCCTTTTGTACATACACATGCATAAATGTGTACATATGCACATATGGGCATACATGTTTACACAAATGCACATTGCTGTATGATGAATGTCCAAGAGAATGGTAGTTATGCTGGTTATGGCTTGGACGTTAAGAAAGCCCACCATGGAATGCTTTTTGTAATGACTGTGGTCAGCCTAAAGAGTAGCATGCACAGTAATGGTAGTTAGAGCATTTTGGCCTCTTGAGGCAGTAGAACTCCACCCACTGATGGTCTCCCAAAACACCATCATCTGTCGTAGAAAGGGGTCATCAGGCAGAATTATTCCTGTTGGCCTTGCAGCCCTTCTGCATATGGCCCTCTGTCCCTCCTCAGACACGGCAGAGTGAGTGCAAATCACTGTGGGCCTCCAGAGGGGCTCACAGGTGAGAGGTAGAGCTCACAGTGATGGGGCAGGAGGGACACCTGAGCCAGGCAGAGACTGCCGGGAAAGAAACGGGATCAAAGCCAGACCCACAGCAATGGCCAGTGCTCTGGTAAAATGTAGAAGCCAGACTCCTTTTACAGCTTCGGAAGCATTTTGATATCCACGAAGAATGTTTCTTAAACCCTTCCATATGACATTGTTTAAAGAAATGGGCCACGTGATATGTTACATGATAAGTAAGTATGCAGTTTTAACATGCGTTCTAGACCAGTATTGTGAGAATCCTCATGATTATGGAGTCTGTGAGTAAAAATGAAGGAAACGTGAGTGGCACCTTGAGAGGTAATTTTGTCACTGTTATTTGGGAGGAAGGGGTCAGAGCGAGGAGGAAGGGAGCATGTGAGGTCGGTGAGCCCATGCTCTCCTTTGTTTCTTCAAATCACCCAGATATGTTCACTACTGTTCTTCAAACTGCTGACCAACCAAGCCTTCGGTGTCACTCATTGAGATGACATTGCCAATTTTTCCCCAGCTTTAGATTCATGAAGGCTTTTGTGAAGGACAGAGCTCAGCTGTGCATGGCCCTCCGAAGATTCTGCCCTCCTGTTTCTCACCCAAGTTGGTTGAGTCTTTTTGAATATTTCTAATGAGAGATTTGAAGTATGAGCTCAGGCTAACTATGGCCTGGGTTTGAATTCTATCTCTGTCCCTTCCGGTCTGAATTTGAGCAAGCTACAAAATTTTCTATACCTCAGTTTCCTCCTGTGTCAGTCAGAGAGAGTGGTATCATCAACTCCTGGGTGGTTTTGGGATTGGCAAGGGGCAGCATTTAAAATGCCTGGCAGGGGCACCCGGGGGCTCCATCGTTAAGCGTCTGCCTTCGGCTCAGGTCATGATCCCGGGATCCTGGGATCGAGCCCCACATCGGGCTGCTCTGCGGGAAGCCTGCTTCTCCCTCTCCCACGCCCCCGCTTGTGTTCCCTCTCTCGCTGTGTCTATCTCTGTCAAATAAATAAAATCTTTAAAAATAAAAAATAAAAAAATAAAATGCCTGGCATGGTGTGTGCTTAAAGAATATTAGCTTTTTTATGTAAAGCTAGTCTTCATTCTTTCATGAGACCATTCTTTCTTTTCACATCTTTCTTTTCTTTTCAATCAATGTGATTGATACATGAGACCATTCTTCACCCAGATTTGTACCTATAGAACTGTCACGCCCTCCCAGACCGACGTACCATGAATCTGAAGTTGTCTGTGGATCTCCATTCTTCAGTGCCATTTGCGTATAGCTATTTTTTTTTTTTTAGAGCACTTTGGTCATTGCTTTCCAACCAAAACCGGATTTCATCGAAAATTTCAACATAATTTTCTGTAGCTCTGTAAATATGTGTTATATTATTTCTGTGGTTTTCTGGTAAATGCTTAACAGTTGGCTCCCAGAAAAAAAAAAGGGCATTTGATATGTGTGTGTGTATTTATTTAGTAATTTTACTGTTATAAAGGCCGTGGTGTAGCACACAACTCGTAAATAATAACCACATATGCAATACATGTTATTATAAATTCCATACAGCTAAGTGATTCTCCCACAGATAGCTTTCATTGATTTTTGCCAAACTCTTGTGTTTGTAGGCGAGTTGCAGGTGATTGTGCCTGATGAGCAAGCATACTTGTGGCATGAATGTTGGTTTACAAAAAATCAAACAAATATGTCAGAACTTCACTATTTTACCAATGGTATGACTGAGTTCTTTGACTTCTCAGATAATAGTTGTCAAATCCTGGAAGAAAATCTCATTAAGAGTTTTGCTCTTCACAAATTAATAGCTGCAGACATGACACACTTTTAATTTTAATCTGCATTCTTAGCATTTCCCATCATTTTATTTAAGCCTATATTCCACCAAACATTAAATCAAGGCCTGCTTGTTAGTGTTTGCCTGTCCTCATGGTTTTCAAGCCACCAGTGGGACGTCCCTGATTGCCAGGTTGCAAAGGAATGCATAGTAACACAGGGTTTGATGGCATTTCCATCACAGAGATACAACAAATAAAAATCACCTCACGAACGTAGATAAGAGCAACATAATTAGGGACAATGAATTTTGAGTATAGATTACCTTGGTTTTTAATGTAATTTATTTAACAATAAGTTCGTGTGATCTGCTTTCTCATAATGTCTGTGTTTTACAAGCAGCCTCCGATATTCCTGAAAATCCAGCAATCAGCCCTCACCACGTGGAACAACAGAGCTCTGTTCACCTTCCTAGCAAGATGGACCACCCATGGCTCACTCTGCCCTATGCCCATGGCATTTTATCTATTTCCCTCCAGCTCATGCCTTCCTGTTCCCTTTACTTCCCAGTTTACCCTTCGTTAACCCTTTCCAGAGTAATACCCAAGACACCAGGACATTTAAAAAAATAGACAAGGAAAAAAAAAGATTCCTTCTTTCAAAGAGTTTATGGACTCCGATAATTATGGAGCAGAGCTATACTGGCCGTGGAAGGTGAGGGCCTGTGGGGGGCTTGGGAGAGCCCGGGAATTCCCAGGGAGCCTTGCAGCGGAGGTGAGGCTTGACCTAAACTTGAGCTAGGACTTCTGAGCAGACAGAGTGGGACGCACACCACTTACTTTGTGCGATACACAGTTATGGAGAGCTCACGCATTCCCAAAGAAATTTCCTAAACGCTGCAAATATTACCTCAGTGAGTGCCTGTAACAACCCCGTGAGGTAGGGACTATCACATGGTGCTCAACGGGAAAGGAAACGAGTACACCTGGAGGTAACAGGCAGGGAGTGGAGGCAGCGTGATTCCACAGCGTGCGGCCCCCCCACCGCTGCCACCACGCGGGCAGGTGCCCACCTGCCCTTCCCTGGGTCCCCCTGCAGCGTGGGCCACGTGGAAGAGAGCCGAGACAACGAAGCTGGAGGTGCAAGATGCACCAGATCCCGGAGTCTTGGTAGCCACGGGAAATGTCTGCGTTGGGTTCCGTGGGGCATGAAACCCTTGAATGACCTTTGAAGAGTGGTTCAATAAATTTTGAGTTTTATTGGCAGTGTGAGAGCTTGTTTTTAAAACATGCAAAATGGAGAATGTTTTGAGTCTGTTTGGGCAGTCCAGGTGCTCGACCACAGCGAACTAACCAGACGGCACTGGAAGAAGAATGAAGCTACGCTGGTGGGTGCTCGGATGTCCTAAGGAGATGGGTGATCCAAGCCCAGAGTTCTGCATATCACTAAGTCATGTTTAGTATCTACAAAACAGTGTATGCATGTTGAGTGCAAGTCATAACAACATCAGTGACTGAACCCGGCACATCCCCCGTGTGGTCCCCTGTCCCTGGGCATTTCCACCCCTCTCCCACTGCGATCTCTGCCCTGGGCGGGGGGACCACTCATCTGAACGCTGTGTTGGTTACTCCTCCTGCTAGATATATCTTACACCGATGTGCCTCACTGAGATCTTGCTAGATCATATTATGCCGCTGAGTCACATAAAAGCGTTTTCTTACTGTGTGTAGTCTTGGGAACTTTTACTTGCTGCTGAACACTGTCTTCTAGGACCCAGTCATGTTATGTGTGGATGAGTGCATTTGCTATGCTGTGGGTGGTAGAGAAAAAGGACTGAGCAAAGCAGTCTGACGTGTATGTGCTCATGGGGCTGACACCCTTGTGACTCCAGGTTTGGGTCCTGATTTGTTTTTGGGAATTGGAAGTTTGACAATCTGGAGCTCGATGGGGAGAAAGGCCTAAATCTATTGCTTATTTTTCACAGATAAACCTTGCTTATGGTGGTTTGTGTTCCTCGCACGTTTGATGGTCCTTAATTTTGAGCTCCCCTTTCTTACTTTCACTCGGTCTTAATGCAGCGGCTCTGCATGGAGGAGGCCTCCCTGTGAATGCCTCCGTGCCCCGTCTGACCCGCTTCCCAAGCCCCTCTCCAGGCCCCCCTGCAGCCACCAGCTTCTTGCCTGTGTCACCCAGCTGTCCCCCTTCCAGGCTGTATGGCCCGAGAGCTTCTGCCTCAAGCTTTCTCGGCACCAACGTTTGGTCTCTTCTCTGCCTTGTCTGGAAGCGCACAAACACAATCTTGACCACGGGCCGGCAGGATCCAGTGGATCAATTCCTCTCCCTTCTCCTGTCTTTTGGACTGAAAATGCTAAGCCACAATCTCCTTGGCTCCTCAGTGTGTCCTGGAGCAGGCATTCTGCAAATATGCCAGGCCAATGAAGGACCACGTGAAGAAATCCCATGGGGTCATGTGCTCCTGAGATGTATTTGCTGGTTTAGTTGAACCAATGAACACTGTGCTGATCCACCTGTGTTTGAGACTCCAGCTCCCGGAGACTCCTGGCATTCCTCTGTCTCTTCAATCTGAGGTTCGTGAGCCAACGGTTACCAAGCAGAAGCCATCATTCCCTCTGCTCTCATTCCAACTGGTCCATTCAGAAAGTTGAGGCCATGTTCTGACCTGTCTGATAAATGCCAGGGGACCTTGACCAAGTTACTTCTAACGTCATTCAAGCTTGCCTTCTACATATTGAGGGACATTTTAGACAGAAATTTGAGTTATCGCTCGCCATTGGATTTCGCCCTACCCATTGGTTGTGAGTTATGATGTTTGGTTTATTTCCAACCATACCAGAAATGTTATTCTAGTGATTGAATCGGAGATTTTCTGATTCATGTAAGCCAAAATTCTGATCAAATATTGTTAATGAAAATACGTACCAGACATTTTTTAAAAAGGTTGTGCAGTCCAACTAATCTTTCTAATTATTTCAGTTTCCAACAACTTGTTTGCCATTATCCAGACTTGGCCTCTGTTTTGTCATGATAGGAATAGATTTGGCCATCAGTTATGGAAGCGCCAGAGGAGGGTATTATCCCGCTGTAGCATTTCACCACACGCAGGGCAAGCCCACAATCAACATCCCCCACCGTACTAATGGATTCATTCTTATCAAGTTTGTCGACAAACCTTATGACCACAACTTTCTGTTTATCTCCTCCATTATAATTCTGCTATATTTATGAGTGACATTTGAATAGCTGAGGATTTTCTTTGAAATTATTCTTCCATTAAGATCAGCAATCATTTGCAAACTTGTTCATTAAACAAGTTAACAAGAATTCATTAAAACCTATTTTGAAAGACTGGATATATTAATGCAAAAACACTGTCAAGACTTGAGTGTGATTGAATCTGAGTGCTTCTAAACTCCTTTTGAGAATTTGCAATAAAATTTATTTCAGTTAGTTTCAGATTCAAATTCTAACCTAAATTAAAATGTTAATCATTTATTTTACTTCTACAAGGGTTAAGGCATTTACATAAAAAATATAGACAATCAATAGGAAAGGTCACTTATGTTTTTGAGACATGGCATAAAAGAGCATACATTCGTTTTTTTTTAAATATAACCATTGTATTTCATAGATTTTATTTGTTAAGTGAAGAATAAAATTGTGTAGGTATTTTGTTAAAAAATGCAAATACGTTTATTTTATTTAAAAAAATATTACCTTTTCGCTTTTATTGCTTACAAAAGTAACACAAGTTTTTGTAGCTGGAAATAAAGATTATATTTGAATAAATGTTCATTTATTTTGCTGCTTATTTGTTAAAACATGCATTTGATTACTTGGCACCAATGGCAAAACTTTGCTGAATTTTTCTTAGCATATTAACTTTCATATTTACAGAATTCTGTATATTTTAATTCCTTTCATTTCTCCCTGTTACTCCCCAGGCATCCTAAACTGACCACAGTACCAACAGGGCCCTAGGACTCCAGTGTATAATTTTGTATACACTGTATAATTTTAATTCATCTGTATAATTTAATTCATATCTTTTAGAACGAGATTACTGATACGTTGTAAAGAACATACTGTGGTAGTTTCTAAATATATCTCAATGCAAACAATACATGTTCTAAAATTAAAACTTATCCGTTTGTATAAATCCATTTATCAGAGATAATCAAGTTTGCTAAAATATTACCAGGTATACAGATCAAAGCCTTAAATTTTGTTTTATACTATATGGAGAAATGTCTTATTTTTGTAATGGGTTTCTCTCTATTTTTAGATAACCCCAAATCTCCATTCAATAGATGCAATTAATTAAATGTCACGGATGGGGTCATATGACCAGTAGTAGAAGCAAGAAATGCCTTTCACAGGATCCCGGGGTTGAAAGGCTAATGATTGACAGGTGTTTCATTGAAGGACACTATTACAAGGAATACCTTTCAATCAATGAGATGCTATTATGACCAATGGATTCAATTTCTTTTAACCAATGGACCTTTTTTATTACCTTTACTAAGAGATATTCTGTGGAATCCGTACAGGATATTCTTCACCAGACTCGGGGTCACATTTTCTTTTTCACTCATATTCCATCACGATACCTACTTTTATCCCTTTTAAAGTATGTTTTTTACTTTTTTTTTCCCACAATTTTTATCTCTGAAGGTTTGTCGAACACTGTATTTTAGGGAATTCACAGAATACCAACTATGCGATGGGAAATGACACAGGGCTGGGCTTAAAATACGGTCAGGCTCCTCCAAATTCTCAAGACATTAGTCTAATGGAGAGAGCAGAGATACCTGCCCACATACAAGACAACGCGGGCCATTTTATAGAACAGTTTGAATTTCCTTTCTTTGGAAGTGCCCCACATCTGCTCCTGGAAAAGGATGGCTGTGATCTGTGGGTGATCAGGAGGGCTTCAGCGGAAGGTACACTTTGTCAGATTTTGTCAGATTTTGTCAGGTGAGAAAAGGGACCAAACAAGTCTTGAAGGCTTGAATCTTACTTCTCTTGGTCTTCCAGATCCGAAAAACTTTTGATAATGCACCATGACCTTTCTTGGCCTAAGCTCAAGTTGCATGGAAGAATATGATGCTATTCATTCATTCTTTAAACCTTTATTAAGCTATTACCTTGGGCCAAGTGCTATTATGAGTATCAGGAGACATCGTTAAGTGTAAAGTAATCTTTGCCTTGAAGTCTTTTAAGAATCTTGGAGCAAACGGGCAACTGAAACGACAATTAGATACAAAGCGATAAAGTGAATAGTCACCCATTTCTTAACGAAATACATAAAATGCACACAGATACGCACCATTCTAGGATTTAGTGAGGATACTTTATGTAATAATAAAATAGAGCAATATTTATATGTAAACTAAGAAGGGTACAGCTCAGTGTTTAGGGATGTGGACTCTGGCAGTTACTTGTTATTTGATCTTGAACGTGTGTTACGGGCTTATTGAATGTTTATGTCTCCCAGATTGAAATGTCGACACCTAACCCCCAGCATTGGTGTTAGGAGGTGGGGCCTCTGGGAGGTGATGAGGTCATGAGCTGGGGGCCCCATGATAAGATTAGTGACCTTAGAAGAGACCCCAGGGGGAAGACACAGCGACAAGACATCATCTATGAGCCAGGAAGCAGGATCTTACCAGACACCGGATCTGTCAGCGCCTGGATCTTGGACTCCAGCCTCCAGAGCTGTGGGAAGTCAGTTCCTGTCATTTCAGCCTCCTGTCTGTGGTACTCTGTTACAGCAGCCTCGATGGGCTAAGAAAGCATGTTACCTGACATTTTCCTCTTCTGAAATATGGGGGGTAGCAATAGTAAACATCCCCTCCCTCACACACACCGTGCGCACACACAACTGCAGGAGTCATGGGTGTAAATGCACAGACGATCAGCCATCAATATCTCCTTGTCACTCGTTGTAATGGAATGTGTGATCATTAGCCTTTCATTATTCTCCTGAATTCCTGAAGTGCACCAAAGTCCTTGCGCAGTGGGACTTTGGCGCCCCCAGCTGCTGGGGCGCTGTGGTCAGTTTAGGACGCCCGGGGAGTAGCAGGGAGAAATGAAAGGAAAAACTGTGGAACTATTTGGTTCTAACAGCTGGTCAGTAGTTTGGCATACTTACGGAACAAGATACAGAGCTGACCGAGAGATGAACGCATGCTGTTACCGCGTGGCCTGGTCATGCAAATGATTTTATAACAAAGTTGTAAAAAATGATTATCTTAAATACTCTCCCTTAGCACTGGGCAGACATAGTTAATTATCAATCATTCTGGGGCATTCCAAACAACTTCTATGAAGCTGCAGCTCATTAAAAATTCTCATGCATAGAGTTATTTACATTTCCCGCTAATCCTCATGAGTGTATTGTTTTGAAATTTTCTCCAGCCATTATTTAAAATTCCTTTTGAAGTCACTGCCACTCCATACCCTGAAAAGGATGATACTAATAAATTATGTTTTATGAAACCTTCAACCAGAAAAAAACACGTAGGACGATGTATTTCATAGTCCTGAAAAGAGAAAAACAAGTCTGGCGTATCAAACTGACTTAAAATAGGAATGCATGGATAAGAAATAAGTGGGGTTTTGATGTAGTCTATTGAAGAGTTATCAAAAAGGCCATTATAAGCATTTTCCTCCAAATTACTCATTCATAAAGCAAAGCAAAAGCAAAATACCCATAGGTAGGTAGTTCTGACATTGGAATTACAACATAGAATATATGCCTGCAGGAACCGGTTCACAGAGACTGTGCCTGCCCTGCCGTTCTCCTGAGAATATATTTAAATTCATTTTAGTTTGTCGACAATGGGAGCTACTGAAAGGTTTGAAATAGAAGTTTGACTCCTATCCCTTCCCCTCCGCCCCTCCCCTCCCCCTCTCCTCCTCTCTCTCTCTCTCAGGCTATTATGACAATCTTGGAATGGATCATCCACATCTGAAACAGGGCAGTAATAGTGGAATGAGTGAATGTTTACAGCAGAGATAATTTGGTCACCAGAACCAGCACCCCATCTTTCCCATTTTGGGTTCCTAGGATAATTTGAAGGAATCTAAAGATAATCCAGCCAGAACTTTTTAAAGAACATATCATTGAAGGAGTGTCTCCCATCAGGTCATGTGAAACATTAACAAGGAATAACACAGAGGTTTATTAAATACCAACAGTACAGTTTCAACTGTTACTCCCAAAAAAGGTCCTCGTCACAACACCGCTGCAATCGACTTAACAAAAGAGACAGAAAAAAAGATTTCTTATCCAGGTTTTCACGGGATTATTATATATATTTCTTCTGACTCAGATTTGGCACCGTGAGCCACAATCCGGTCCCTGTGCGGTGACGATCGTGCACACCGAGCTGCTGCTCGCCAGTGTGTTGGAGTAGAACAGTGATGGTTTCCATGGTCGAGGTGGGACGGCCGCAGGAGCGCACCATGTGCCGAGCCGGCTGCCGGGATGGACAGAGCTTTCGCAGTCGATGCGCGTGGGGAAGAATGGGAAATCGGATCTATGGAGAGTGGAGACAGCTGGGCTGCTCGCTCCAACAACCGGACAATGGCAAACTAAAGTACAAGACACACCTTTTGTGAGCCATCAGAAAGCCAAGTTCTCGATGAAGCTAAGCATCCGGGGTTCAGGATGAGAGCGCCGTCCTGCAGGTGACAGAGCTCAGCACAGACAGGTGCCATCACGTGAGTAGTAAGGGGAAACCCAGAGAATTTACGGCAAGTCCCAGAATGCCCGTCAGGGGCCAGGGTGATGGGGTACAACCTCTGGGGCCTCAGGTGAGGGGAGCTTGCGATTTTCTGCAGTTTCCCCTGAAATGGACAATTCTGGGAACTCAGGAATGGTTGGGAGCAGTACAGTGCGTAGGACAGAGTCTCCTTGCGTGCGAGTCAGGCTTCTCCGGAGAGACAGACCGTGGGCTGTGGATAGAGACACAAAAAGGACTCACGAGAAGGACGGGCTCAAGTGGCTGTGGAGGCTGGGAAGTCCCACCGGCTGCCATCTGCAAGCTGGACACCCAGGAGAGCCGGTGGCGTGGTTGAATTTCTGGCCTTGAATTCCTCTTGAATGTTTTTCTAATTTTCTTTTCCTGTGCTGCATTTTTGGCACTATCTTTAAAAATTTTTTCCAATCTCTTTTTGGCTTTTTGGCTGAGACCGAGTGTAATAAAACCTTTTTCCAGTTTTCCTATTCTCTGTTTAAAGATGTCTAACCAGTGATTAAATATATGCAGTAAGTTTTCAATTTTAATTATTGATTTTCAATTTAAAGATATTCTGTTTGATACCTTATTTTTTTTCAAATCCACCTACTGGTTTTTTAATAGACTCTTGGTCTTTACTCATATTTAAATGCTTATGTTTATTAATTTAAATATTTTAAACATACTACTTTGTATTTGGGCGTGATTATTCTAATATTTGAAGCTTTTTCAGTTTTGGTTCTCTTTTATATTTTTTGCCCTACTGTTTTGGGCACGGCATGCTGTTTCATTTCTTTCTTGCGATGATTAACTGGGAACTCACATTACATATAAGTTGTCCTGTGAGGAGTTGCTGAGGGGCAATGTGGGTCTGAATTAGGGTCTGAGTATTTTCTCATGAATTCGAAATTGTCAGGACAAAGCAAACGTGGGGTGAGACGAAAGGATCACCACCCTGGCCTCAAACGTGACAGCCATGCAGGTGGCCCTGTTCTTCTTTATTGCTCTTACCTGGGACAGTAGTGGGTGTCACGAAGCCGTGGCTTCTCTGGGAAGCAGACCTGAGATGGGGCGAGTTCCTGGCCTTATCCTCTTGCAGGAAAGAGGAAGGAAGGGGCAAATTCATGAGACATTTCGAGTTCATGAGAAAATTCTCAGACTCTCACAGAGAGAATTTGCATTTGACAATGCAAGTTCACTGTTTTCATTGCTGGCTGGGGTTTCTGAATTAAATCCACAGGGGAGGCTTTATTGTGACCACCCAGGTACGGAGAGTGTCGGTGGCATTCCCTCGGGAGGAGCCGACTGTGGCCATGGGTGCCGAGCATGAAGTATCTTTTCCGCAACCTGGTGGTACGATTGAATGTAGACCCTTTCCCTTCCTTTCTTTCCTGGTGAGTGACAGCTTCTCTCTGCCGTCACACTTAGATGCGTCCCAGAGATGCTGCTGTCCTGTGGGAGTTCCGAGTGTGGGGACCAGAGCCTGTAGCTCCTGCTCAGCCTCCCTCAAGGCGCTGAAAAATCTAAAGCTTGAGTCACTTGGGTTTGAAAACTGCCCTCAGGTCAAAGCCTGAGAGTTAATGCTTAACTCTATTCCTCCTGTTTTTACTTAATTTTGGCCAATTTACTTAATTGTGGAGTCCTCGTGGTATTGACAAATAACTGGTGCAATAAATATATTTTAATATGCATCTTGTCCAGCACCGTTAGTTTCCAGCTGAAGGGTCCATCTGCATACATAGAAACCCTACCCCTGGACCTTCAAAGCATCATGGCGGAGCAGCTGGGCACAGATGGGCTGCGTGCCCACCAGACCAGACGTCCAGTCTGGCCCCTTCCTTCCTCTTTCCTGCAAGAGGATAAGGCCAGGAACTCGCCCCATCTCAGGTCTGCTTCCCAGAGAAGCCACGGCTTCGTGACACCCACTACTGTCCCAGGTAAGAGCAATAAAGAAGAACAGGGCCACCTGCATTGCTGTCACGTTTGAGGCCAGGGTGGTGATCCTTTCGTCTCACCCCACATTTGCTTTGTCCTGACAATTTCGAATTCATGAGAAAATACTCAGACCCTAATTCTGTACTGGCTCAGGTAGATTCTAAAATCTACGGTGTGGGGGCGCCTGGGTGGCTCAGTTGGTTAAGTGTCTGCCTTCAGCTCAGGTGATGATCCCAGGGTCCTGGGATCGAGCCCCGCGTCGGGCTCCCTGCTCGGCGGGGAGCTTGCTTCTCCCTCTGCCTCTATCCCTGCTTGTGTTCCCTCTCTCACTGTGTCTCTCTCTGTCCAAGAAATAAATAAAATCTTTAAGAAAATAAAAATAAAATCTACGGTGCGTTTCATTTGTTTGTTTTGCCTGAATTAGATTTTCCTGAAGGCTTTCAGGCCACAGCTTCTAACAAATGGTATCGTTGTAGAGTCAGGTGGCGTTTTACCCTGACCCAGCGCCCCTCAGGAAAGCGCCCTGGCCCTGCTCGTCGCCGCTGCCCCGTGCCCAGCGCAGCAAGACCGGCCAGGTTTGGTCGGGTGTATTCCGCTGATGCCTCCCGGCAGCCTCCGTGCGGCCGCTCGAAATGCCAAGTTGGCTGCCATTGCAAAGACATCAACATATCTGCTAATAATTCACAATTAGCAGTGTTTTTCAAATAACCCAATAGTATTTATTAGTCCTGCACACGCCCCAGGGTGTTCCAGAGGCACCTTTGTAATATCATCATTAATTAGGATAATCAAATTTCTCTTTTACCTCCATTCAGTGATTACAAAGTCTTTTCGTCAGGCACAAATTACTCATTCATTATTATGGAAAAATTTATTTCTTACAAACTTCAAACAACATATATGTTATCTTCTATAGCACATTGTCTTCTAGGAAATAGATACCATTTTCCACACTGAATAAGTATAATTCAGAAGGACATTTCTAAATAATACCTCATCCGGCTTTATGTTCAGCCTATGCTGTTTCAATGCTTCATTTGACCGGGATTTATAAAATGATATAATTCATCTTTAAAGTTAGCATAATTTTCCTCTTTTCCTTTGGAAAAGCTTTTTGATGGATATATTCCTGTCTGAAAGTCACATAGCACTTTTAAAACCCTTAGTGTTAGCATTGAAAGATTTTAAGCCCTACCTATGTGTATGCGTATGTATCCTTATTATGATATTTGTGGTATTTAAAAAGTGAGAGTAAAAAGACCGAAGGATGGGGCACCTGGGTGGCTCAGTTGTTAAGCATCTGCCTTCAGCTCAGATCATGGTCCCGGGGTCCTGGGATCGAGCCCCGCATCGGTCTCCCTGCTCCGCGGGAAGCCTGCTTCTCCCTCTGCCACTCCCCCTGCTCATGTTCCCTCTCTCGCTGTGTCTCTCTCTGTCAAATAAATAAATAAAATCTTTAAAAAATAAAAATAAAAAAGACTGAAGGACTAAAACTATATCTCTGGTCAGGAAATATCTTCCATTTAATTTTAATTGCCATTTTAAAATTAATTATATGATTTTAATATTTAATAGGAACCACCTTATTTTCCCTTTGCTTACTATAATGCAGTGCCTCTTAATATGTGAAACGTGCATCAGAATGACCTGGAATGATGTTTACATATGGTGATCCCCATTCCCAGATCCAATTTAAAGTTTTCTGGGTGTTTTTCTGTACTCAGCACCCCACAGGTGATGTTCTGAACACTAAGGTTTAGGAAGATCTTGATTTGATGGCTCACATGTCATATAGTCTGTAGGGGAGGTGACACGTTACCTCTGTTCTCTCAGGCTCTCCTTGCAGGCTTGAGAATTAAGTTGACATAGAACTGGAGGAAAGCATACGGATTTACTTAATGTCAGTTTTCCATGCCGTGGGAGCCCTGCTAAGTGATGGAGATGCCAGGAAGTGGCAAGGACTACGTGCTGGGACAGGTGGTTCAAACAAAGACAGGCAGTTGGGGCAAGGAACTAGAATGTGTGGGGAGAGTAAGGGAAGATAAGAGTTAATTTAACAAGGGGGCGCCTGGGTGGCTCAGATGGTTAAGCGTCTGCCTTCGGCTCAGGTCATGATCCCGGGGTCCTGGGATCGAGTCCCGCGTCGGGCTCCCAGCTCCTTGGGAGCCTGCTTCTCCCTCTGCCTCTCTCTCTCTCTCTCTCTCTCTCTCTCTCTCTGTCTTTCACGAATAAATAAATAAAATCTTAAAAAAAAAAGAGTTAATTTAACAAGGTTTCACAGACTTCCCCTCCCCAGCCCCCCCTCACCAGAATGCGTGGTTCTTCCTGGTACAGGGAGAAGGTCCCTCCCATGGGAGTTGCATCTCCTAGAAGCAACGAGGGGTGGTGGTCAGACCCCTCTTGTTGCACCTGCCGTCTTCGAGTGCCTGTGGCTTCCAATAACCCTCATGCCAAAGTGGCATATTTTGGGGTGCTGCGTTCTGTCACCCCTCCAATCCTAAATGTCATCTACGGGGCACCTCTTTGAGTAGGGAAGATTATGTGGGATGAAGTTTCCCTGCGAACCTACCTTGCTGCTTTTGGACCATGCAGCTGGAGGCCTGACGGTTGTCAAAGGATTTCAATCTGAATTTGTGGTTCCTTCGGCAATCCATTTTTCTCCAGGGTTTAGGAAGTTTCCTATCCATTTGTTTCCAGTCCGTCCCACGGGCCAGTGTGCCTTCCATGTTCTCTTAGATGAGACTCTAACACCTTGCTTGTTGCTTTTGCTCTCGAACTGAGATGTGACCTGGGGACCACTGGAACAGTCGGTGGGAGAGACCACACCTTAATCAGGACATCTGAGAAATTCTTCTGGGAGTCTGATACTTTTAGTTTTTCTCAAACCTATCCCTTAGCATCTGGGGTTAAGGAATATTCAGGGTTTCCAATGCTCCAAGACCTTGTACCCCACTTGCCAGCCCTTTGCTGACCCGATGAAAAGTAACATGGCAGCCTTGAGGCTACTTGTTAAAGATGGCAGACCACATGATGGGAGGTCCTGTTTTGATCTCTTTTTGAACTCCAGCCAGTTCTTGCCTGAGATCATTTTTTTGGTAATATTGTGCAGGAGAAACCACGTAATAACCAATATACAAGAAAACTGCCCATTCTCCGCTGCTGGACTCCATAGCTATGTGCTCAGTTTTTCCAGCATACGTAGATGGTAGCTTTAGCAAATACCTTGCCACTGCATAACTCGGGCTACAACTTTTCTGACTCCAATATCACACGCATTATGCCCTGTTGCCCTATTGGTGGATAATTCCATGTGTTTTATTTTTTTCCTATGATAACACTCATCCTGGTACAATCTTATATATTTGCTAAAATGATGCTAGGTATGTTAACAGATAAGTTTTCACATCTCAGGGATTTACGGTAAAAAGAGATTTAAATCATCCTCAACTGAACTTGAAGTTAAATATCCCTGGCTGGGGGAGACTCCTCTCCAAGGACAGGTGTGTGGTGTGGAAAATCAAACACAGTCACACTCAGGGACAGACTGTCCTCCCATTCTGTGGTCTGCCATCTTTAACAAGTAGCTCCTAAGGCCGTCATGTTAGTCTTCATCAGGTCAGCAAAGAGCTGGTAATTGGGAAGAAGGCAAACTGCTTCGTAAGCACCACCTTGCCTGGAGGTGGCAAAAACCATCCCCATTTATGTTCACTGATGAGAACTAGTCTCCATAGTCCCATAGACCCACGGGTGGCGGAGGAATGTACCCCTTGGTGCACCATCTCTTCTCAGAAGCAACTCCTCCCTATGGAGGGGAAGTAGAAATACTCGGTGGGCAAGTCACGTGTGCCAACGAGCATTTTAGGGGACTCTCTGAATGAAAGGATTACACGAACAAAAACATGGAACATTTCCTTGGTTGATTTGCTTTGTGAGTCCAGAGAGAATATTGGACTGCAGAATAAGGTTTAAGAGGCAGTGGAGGACAGACTCAAAACAGTAAGTTAATGCTTTAAAGACCACGCTGTGATACATAGAAAGAAATGTGTAGATTGTGGCTTTGTAAGCTCAGGTCCGTAAAGCAGTCAGAAATTCAATTTCATTTTTGAGTACCTGCATTTTTTTTCTGGGAGGTCACCCATAGTTTTCTTTAGAAACTAAAAGTCTTCATTACTGAGCCTGCTAGGTGTTTAGAAGGGGCGCTGGTGATGAAGGTTGAAGGATGAAGGATGAAGGATGGGTGCCCTGGGCTACCCTGAGGGAGTTCTTGTCTCAACTGTTTCTCTCCAGTTTTGTGTGACTGTGAACAAGTTACTGTTTCTCTCTGAGCAGCTCCTTTCTTATATAAGAGTAGAGTTAATAATGGCATCATCCCCACTGGGCAGCTGGAGAATTAAACAGACCGATGTGTGGAGGCACTCGTCTTGGTGCCCCGCACATAGTATGTGCTCCGGGTATGTTAGCTGTTTCTCCAACCAAAGCGTAGCAGATGTTTGTGATACGATTGTGGGACGAAATGAAGGGTAGGAAGTGGTGCTGCCACAGAGGGGCTAGACTGGAAGGGGCAGCTGCAGGAGAGACATTAAACTGGTCTGCAATCGTGTACAAGCCCTTCGCTGAAATGTATTTGCGGCATTGTGGAGTTAGTCTTTTTATAGCACTCATCTTCCAGCAATTTGCATGACATTAACTATAATTATCACCGCTATTACAATTACTATTATTGTTTGGCTCTCTTCCTAAGCTGAATGAGTATCTGTTGGGGCGGAGGCTGACAGTTCCTCTTGCTGAGTTAACAGCAGGACCAGGGATGGGAGTTCCAGCATCCGTAAGACAGACTTCTAAGTGATTTTTTTTTTTTTTACTTGTGTTGCCTGGAGCTAATAGGTGCACTCTGCCTTGAGCCCAGTTTTCTTTGCTGCATGGAAGACTTACAGTGCACGTGTTACAGAAAACACTGTGATGACGTGCTGTCCAACAGAACTTTCTTGGAGAGGGGAGAAGTCCCGTGCCTGCCCCGTATAATATGGTCACCTACTTGGTATGGTAGCTGTGTTGAATATGGTTCAAATATGGCAACTGAACAGTTGCAGTGTGGCTCGTGTGACCAAAGACCTGAATTTTAAATGTATTTCATTTCAGTTAATTTAGATTTACATGGCCACATGTGTCTTGTGGACGCAGCATGTGAAAATGAAGCTAAGTTGTATGAAATCTAATGCTGGAAATAGACAGGAGGACAGTTTCAACTGGATACCAGGTGAACCTGAGTCAGGAGCACCAAAGTTGGGTCTTAGTGTGAGAAAACTTATGCTGTGAACAGTCGGTGTGGAAAATCAAATGTAGTCACAGGAAGCCTAGGTACACGTCTTCATGTGAAGACACACGGCGGGCACTGCTTATCTCTGGTCAGTCGATGTGTCTGAGCGTCAGCCTTGTACTTGCATTGAGGGAGTGGGCTTAACACATGGCAGTTACTGAACGTGAGACATGGTTATCCACATTTGGATAGAATTCAATTATATATTGTTTAAAGGCCTGAAGTTTAATTGTCATTTGAGGGACTTAAAACACCTGAATCGTCCAACTTAGCAGTTAGCTCTAAGTCTTTATGTAGCGTTCTTCTCCCAGTATCGTCAATCGCCAGCCGTGAGGTGCGGCTTCCCTCTCTGCTCTATCAGACCCTGTTACGTGTCTGAGGACGTCACCGCCCTGATTAAAGCCCTTCACGTTCTGTCCTTGCACTGCAGACAAAGCCTGAGTTCTAGGAACTCCTCGGCCTTGGGTGACCCAGGCCCTCCTTGTCCCCCACTTTCACTGCCCCGCATGCCCATCCTTACTGGTCCTTACCCTGGGAACATGGTGGAGGGACGACCCCAGCCACCTGAACTACAGGCACCCCATGACCCGAATGCCTTGCTTTCTGTTCCCTGTTTGTGTCTTATCATTAAAGTGAAATTATTTGTATTTTTGCTTGATCCTCATTTTTGGAACCCTTCCTATTATATAAGCTCCTTTAAAACCACAGTGGGGACATTCCGGTTTACTCTTTATCCCCACTGGTTAGCCGAGCTCAGGAGTGCTGCGTTAGGTTGTCCATGAACCAGTGATTCAAGGGATGACTTGGGGATTTTCCTTTACCTGGACATTACTGAAAAATCCAAGATTTATGAGCGGTCTCGTAAACAAATACAAAAAGATCGTGGTTAGATTTTTTTTTTTTTAAAGGAGAGACTAAGTATCAAGTGGGGAACAAGGGGGGTTTTACCTCTGAGGTAACAATGGCAGGTTGGCCCCCAGGAGTCCTGTCGGGCTCATGGGGTTGCGCCAGGCTGGCTCCACCAGAGGCAAAGGGCAGAACTCTACAGGGATGGGTTATACAGGGGCGTAGTTATGCATATAAAAGTGACTGAAAGCAAAGAAGGAGATGCTTTTATTGAAGTTGAGAGGAAAAAACTTTAAATATATTTTCATATTGCTGTTTTGAAGACTTAGCTATCAACTTAATAGAATTCTCTGTCAGGAGGAGATACATATGACAGTCGTCTCTAGGCATAGAGTTTCGAAAAAAGGACCCAAAATTCCAAATAAAATAGTTTGTGAGAATGTATCTTATTTATTTATTTATTCATTCATTCAATTCATTCATTCATTTATTTATGGGGGGCAGAGGGAAGAGAGAGAGACTCTCAAGCAGACTCCCCGGTGAGCACAGAGCCCGACGTGGGGCTCCATCCCACGACCCTGAGATCACGACCTGAGCCGACATCGAGTGTGATGCTGAACCGACTGAGCCCCCTCAGGAGCCCCTGTTTGTGAGAACGTACTTTTGATGTCCAAGTACGCTAACTCTCTTCTCGGGTTCAGGGATTTGAGTTTCATCAAAAGAGAAACATCGAATGGAAACAAATGCCGTTCTTTTATTTCTCCTCATTGGATTTTAGCCCTAGGCTGTCATCATACATGGGCATTGGCACAAACTAATGTGTTGAATTCAATGAAAGAGCATGTTTTGAAGTGGGTATAGGGGGATTGCCCCATTTCTGCTCACTGGTTTGTCTTAGTTTTTCATTAACAGGCTTTCAGGAAGAATGTATGAAAGGCAACCCTGTAGGAAATTCGATACACTGAAACTCACCTGGATTTAGAATCTGTGCAGTCACCTACACCATCCTCCGATGGGAGGTGGTCACCGAGAGGAGTCAGCCCCGGATGGTCGGCGGCTCCTCACCCTCTCCTGTCCTTGGGATGTAACTCTGTCCACAGTTCCCACAGTGGGAGCGGTTTTCAAGGATGCAGCCCTGAGAGGGAAAGGTGGTGTTGAGACCATCTGGACTTAATATGTGCCTGAGCCCGGCTAAGGTGCCTGCATGGACCTTCAGGATTCTGGCGTGCTGTGGGCAGGTGTGGAGGTAGATTCATCCTGCCATCACCCAAGACCACCTTGTAAGTATGTTCCCTTGGTTATTTAACTGCCACCCTACCGATCTTCCATCTCTCCTTGTCCTGCAGGTACGGGGGCCAGTTTGTGAGCCAACAGATGTTCTCACCTTGCATTGCCCTTTGCTTTACTTAGTGGTAATGAATTGTTAATGGCGACAGCACCTTTAGGATCTTATATTTGTAATACTATAAAACGATATTTGAGAGTTCACCAATTGTTGGTTTGAAAGAAGCAGGGATTTCTAGGTGAAAAAAAATACCAAAGGAGAATCTGAAATGTTGTGATATTTTATAAATTAAATATATTATTTATAATTATGGAACATGCAAGACAAAAGCATTACCATCTTAGAAGGGCAATTACTGGAAATAATAACAAAAACGAAGAGACACACAGAGCCTTTGTATTAATTTGAATGTCATTTCAGAATCACGGGAAAACTGTATAGCTGATTTGAAAAGGTACCTCTAATGGGAAGGTGTGAGGACGAATGATGCAGGACGCTCTGTGTGACCTAAGTCTTCCTATGACTTCGGTGCCATTTCTATTAAGATAAAGAAAGGGGGGTTGAGGAAGAAGTCAAACACCAGCAGGAAGGTAACCTGCTTCCAGAATCTGCTAGTGAGGAGGCCGTGGAGATGACTTCAGACATGAGTATAATGTCAGCTGAGCCATGTCTGAGGCCTGAAACATTAAGGGAACCTGCAGACAGAAGCAGACTGGCAGGCAGCAGGATGCACTTAACCTCTGGGAAGTGACCCCACCCCCCCGCAAAAAAAACCACATGATTCCTCAGCTTCCCACCTGGAATTTTAGACAGCTGTGTTGACTTTGGCCTTTTTCACTAGCTTGCATTCTTGTGGATTTCCCTACAATGCCAAGAGAAGCAAGGAGCTTGAAGTATTTTTAGCAAACTCAAAGGCACAGACAAACAATGAGGATGTGATTCTTGGAGGGGCACCCACGTGTGAATTGAGTCCACGTGGGAATTTGGGCAGAGGAGGGTGAAGTCCAGGGATCAGTGATGATGGAGGTGGAGGTAGTGACAAGATACACACACGCTGGAATTGTATTTAGGATTCTGACACTATTCTCAGCACAACGCAGGGCCTGCGCATCCCTCCAGCAGAGGGGCGGCATATGACGGCTTCATTTGGGGCCCTGGGCTTGGATTAAAGCTGAGCGTGTCTACCCTGCGCGAGACTGGCCCCACAGTTTGATGCTGTGCGGATGCCATCGGGAAGGAAGAAGGCCCTTGCTCCATGCAGGTGGCGGGTCATGCAGTGTGGGGGACAGGCAAGGGAGCTGGGGGCACGGGAGAGGGGTGTGGAAATGATGGGTGGCCGATGCTGGGCTCCATGAGGAAGGAAGGAAGACAGGAAAAGATCCGAGCTTCTGAGCGAGGGTCCACGCCACCACTAATGCAGGATTCGAATATAGGAGTAATGCATGCTAATGAACAGTCTCCTGTGTGTGCCTCAGGAAACACTGTCTTAATATTTTGGAACTCATGTCCTCATGCACAGTTAGAAGGAAGTGGGAATTTTACTTTATTTTTATTTTTTGCCTGAGGACACAATCCTGTCAAAAAGTAGAAATTCAGGGCGCCTGGGTGGCTCAGTTGGTTAAGCATCTGCCTTAGGCCCAGGTCATGATCCCAGGGTCCTGGGATCGAGCCCCACATCGGACTCCCTGCTCGGCCGGAAGCCTGCTTCTCCCTCTCCAACTCCCCCTGCTTGTGCTCTCTCTCTCTCTCTGACAAGTAAATAAATAAAATCTTAAAAAAAAAAGTAGAAATTCATTATAAATGTTAGGTGCAAGGCAGGACTTGTTTTCTCCAGTGGAAAAATCCAGACCTGCGCCTCCAAGTTCCTCCTGCTCAAAGTTTTTCAGTCTTTGTCTTTCTCACGCCCTTGAAATAATCTGTAATGACGTGCGGCAGCACCTTATTCCTTCAGGAAATTGATTATTCTTTGATTTCACACTCTCTTAGCTTCCTCTCCAGTTAGTGTGATATTGGTTGAATTTTCCCTGCTTTCCTGGCTTTTTGTTTCATAATTCCCATTTGCTCAGAGTAATGACAGTGAGGCAACGTCGGTAATATTTGGAAGTCTTCTGCGACAAGCTCCTTTGACACTATCAATTCCATGAAAATGGAAATGAAAATGTCCTTCTTTAAGTGGGTATTTAGACTTATTTTATTTGGGACAAGAAGCTGATGCCAGAATGTGAACAATAAAATTACACAGAAAATTGTTATGATGAATCATTGAATATTTAATGAGTTCTAGAAATGAGACTGTCAGAGACCAGAGCGGGGATGGAAAGCTGTGAGGGGAAATTATAAACCTGGAAGGCTGAAGCATCGCGTTTCTGAGCCAGACCGAAGCATCCTCAGCGCCCACCAAGCCTTGGGGTGGGGGGTTGTCCTTACGACACTGCCCCGCGATGCCCGTGGGTTCAGTGCCTTTGCCAGAAAGAGCCTCACAGAACAGAGGAATGTCAGCGTGTCCTTAAGGTTTTTCTTGGTCCTTTTCCTGGATTGGGGTTAGGGTTGGAGAACAGCAGGGGATTCATTTTTCCAGTAACTTTCATTCAATCCTGTGCACAGGAAGTGACAGGAAGGGGCACTCGTGGAACTCACACAAGTGAACACCTTCTCAGAGCACTTCCTATGTCCATATTGCAGAAGTACTTTTCAGATTTTGCTCTTTCTTTCTTTCCTCTGCTTCAATCTCTAGCTGGTGTTTGCATGACTTCCAGTCAATCTCAGCCTTTCGGCTATGTTCCCTCCCAGACACTCTTGAGAATGGGCCTTGGAGACCCTCGGGCCATGGCCCTCTGTGGGCCTCCAGCCTGGATTATGAGTCAGGGTTTTGGGGGTAAGTGGGGTGTAAACAACAGACTTTTATCTTTCATGGTTCTGGAGGTTGGAAAGTCAAGGTCAAGGAAAGGTAAGTGCTTATATTTACAGAAGATTAGGTTAGGGGTGTGATAGTTTGATTCAGAGCACATTTTACTTTTCTTCATGAAAATGGGTTTGAATCCATGACTGATTACTTGAAAGGGCTCATTAAGTCCATCATCTTGCAAGCATGATTTCATCAATGGAACTACATCTTCAAAGGAAACCTTCCCGAGAGAAAAGCAGAATTCTAATGACCATGTATGCATGGGTGGAGGGGGTGGTCCTCCTTGCCCTCCCCCAGTGGTTCTTTCACCTTCGAGGTCCTCAGGGATCCCCACAGCACCAGCAGTGCGGTGGAGTTCAGTCTGAAAAATCACTGGACACTGTATTTTTTTTCAAAAGATTTTATTTATTTATTTGACAGAGAGAGAAAGCGAGCACAGGCGGGTGGGGGGTGCAGCAGACTGAGGCAGAGGGAGAAGCCAACTCTCCACTGAGCAGGGAGCCCAACGCGGGGCTCGATCCCAGGACCCCAAGATCATGACCTGAGCTGAAGGCAGACGCTTAACCAACTGAGCCACCCAAGGGCCCCTGGGCACTGTATTTTTTTAAAAAGACTATGTTTAGAGCAGTTTTTGGTTGACAGGAAACTTAGGAAAGTACATAGATGCCCCTGTCCCCACACATGTATGGCCTCCGCTGTTATCAGCATCCCCAGCAGGTGGATAGTTTGTCACCGTCAATGAACCACACTGACACATCATCTGCACCCAGACCCCATGGGTCACCTTCGGGGTCTCTCCCATTGTTGGGCATTCTGTGGGTTTGAACAGAGGGGCAATGACACACATTCCTCATTCTCATACCACAGAGAGTGTTTGCATAGCCCTGAAAATCCTCTGTGCTCGGTGTCATCACCTTCCCACCTTGTTCTATAAAGGAGAAAGCTGATGCCAACAAATATTAAGTATTTTGCCCAAGGCCAAACAGATAATTAGTGGCTGATCCCAGACTATTGATTTCCAGCCCAGGGATTTTTTTTCCTAATCAAATATTAATAATGAATAGAAGAATTGCTCTTTACTTTCATATTCTTTTGTACGCTAAGCAATTTTTTTAACCTCTGCCCTTCGATATAGTTAAATAACTAATGATTTACTTCCAGACGTTAAATCTTGGGGAAAATTCTGGGTATCTTTAGCAGCTTCTTGGAATTCACTAACAATGTTTTCGGGCAGTTGGTGATGTTTTCTGGCTTCCTTGGCTCTTTGCCATCTGCGGCTTTGATGTCATGGCGAGGGAAAGGGAGTGATTTAGCACTTTTTCAGACAGTCAGAGATTTCTTTCCTATTACCTTTATGGTACATCCTGCAGCTCCAATTATGTCCGCTCTTCTGCGGATACACCTGACCCATCAGCCGATCCACCTGACCCATCAGCCGATCTGCCGCATCTCTCAATCATGGTTCTTGTACTTACCTGGTTCGTTTTCACGTTGTGACATTCCTGATCTTAGGATTCACTGCTCTTCGTGGAGCCCCGCGCTTCCTGCATTGCCATAGCTCCCGAGTGGGCCGAATCGTGCGATCCATTACATTCTGAACACTGTTGTGCTTTGACTTTCCCAGGGCCCAATTCACAGTTTTGTTCTCCATCGAAATGCACACTGCTTTTCTGATAACTCTGTAACATTTACAATAAGCAGTTCTTATTGATCTTCCTCAAAATAAGTCTTCTGTACAGATTTTTTAACTTTGCACTACTCGAGATGCAATTACTCACGGCCATTCGTGAGTAGATTTCGCCCGTGGTACTGGAGTGTCCAAAGAACACCCTTGGAGCTGTAGGCAATTCTAGTGTAGAGCCAAGACAACCAGGCTTTTTCCTGATGATCAGCCCTGCACCTTCTTCTATGAGTCTTTTGGCTCTCAGATTTGGGACAGAAGTAAACTCCTGCCAACAAGAATTTCCTCAGGCCTATTCCCACGGTTAAGTCAAGGTGAGGTTGGGATTCAGAGTGATGCTATTATCCGATGAAAACAACCAGCGTTGCCTGGGAGAGTGGCTAGGAACCACTTCCCATTCAAGAGATGTTCTGAAGGAGGCAGTGATGGTAGTGGTGAGGTTGGTTCTCGTGTTAGATGATAATTGGGATCCGGAGCATCTTTAAACCCTCCGGGTTTCTTTAAGGTTTCCTGTGTTCTTTTCTCTGATAGAATTATCACAGCATTCCCAAATGGTGAATCCATAGATAAAAACCCATCTGAAATATATCTGGGCATGGAGGACAATAGAGCTCATCCTGGGGCTCTGGTGGTCAGGGCTCCTCTCTAATGGACACCATGCATGTCCTAACCAGGAGAGCCAAGAGGAACAAAGGAGTGTGGCCTGCAATGAACTTAGGAACTTATACCCTACCACATTTAGTATGCCTCTGCATGCCCATAAAGCTCATAAAATAGTTTGCCTAATTCATGTCTAAAACCTTATAATTATAGATATATTCAGTATTCCAGTTAAAACTGAGTTATCTAGAGAGGTGTCTCTATTCATCAAAATGCATGTGAAGATGAAAGCCTCATTAGGGATCTACTTGTATTTGTCCAGATTTGTGTTTTTAAGGATATTTTTGGTAGCCAGACATTCTTCTTTTCACATGATCTCCCGTGGAAGCAGGACATGCAACACCAGGCATCTGAGAGTGATGTGGGAGCAGAGGTGGGGGTCCCAAAGAGGCCTGTGGTCACCCACCTCCCCGGCCATGTCCGCCCCGTCCTGCAGCACTTCCTGAGTGGGAGGGAACACTGGAGGGCCCTGAAAACCGCCATTCAGAAAATCATTGTTCTGGACCACACATCTGCTCCTGCGGCAGTGTACCAAACTCAGAGCCATTAAACCACACTTAAATAGGAACAGATGGGAGAAATCCCAATCTCCACTTACTCGTGTGGGCTGCACAGTTCTGTTCTGAATTACCATCTTCACAACCATAGAGTTAGCACCTGCTTCATATCAAACATTATGTCAGGCATGCTGGCACCTGCAAACAAGGCACAGCCCTGTCCTCACAGGTCCTATATTCCAGTGGAAAGTAAGCATGGTAGAAGGCATATCAATTTTTTAAAAGTTATACTTTTTAAATGAATGTTATGAAGGGGATAAGAATAAAACAACAGAATAAGATTCAAGAGCGGTGGAGAGGAAAGCATCTGTAAGGACAGGAAAGGAAGAGAAGGGGCTGGGTGTGGGAAGAGAGGAGAAAGGAGGGGTGTCTCAGGGGGTGTTTCATACTCAGGGGCTCAAGGTGTGGTGAAAGAGACAGGAGGTGGTGCTTCATGATGGGTTTGATTTGCACGTCCCTGATGACTAGCGATGTTGAGCATCTTTTCTTTGACCACCTGTATATCTTCTTTGGAGGAATGTCTATTCAAGTCCTCTGCCCATTGTTAAATCGGATTTTTTTTTCCTGTTGAGTTTTGTATTTCCTTATATATTTTGGATATCAGCTTTCTGTGTCATACCCAAGAAATCATTGCCAAGATGAATGTAATGAAGATTTCTCCCTGTGTTTTCTTCCAGGAGTGATGGATATTGTTAAAAAAAAAATTGTAAGTTTTGGCAAAGGTACAGAGAAATTGGCAAGCGTACATTGTTGGTGGGGAAGTAAAATGGTACAACTATTATGGAAAACACGATGGAGGTTTAAAAAAAATCAAAATAAAAAATAATTTAAAAATAGAATAACTATATAATCCAGGAATCCCACTTCTGAGTATTTACCTGAAAAAAGTTGTCTGTCTTTTTTTTTTTTTATCCCAAAGAAGTGAAGACCCACTGTACAACATACTGCTTGTGGTTATCAATATTGTATTGTACACTTAAAATTCTGTTAAGAGGATAAAGCTCATGTTAAATGTTCTTACAATAAGAAGAAGAGGAAGAAGAAGAAGAGGAAGAAGAAGAAGAAGAGGAAGAAGAAGAAGAAGAAGAAGAAGAAGAAGAAGAAGAAGAAGAAGAAGAAGAAGAAGAAGAAGAAGAAGGAGAAGAAGGAGAAGAAGGAGAAGAAGGAGAAGAAGGAGAAGAAGGAGAAGAAGGAGAAGAAGAAGAAGAAGGAGAAGAAGAAGAAGAAGAAGAAGAAGAAGAAGAAGAAGGAGAAGAAGGAGAAGAAGGAGAAGAAGGAGAAGAAGGAGAAGAAGGAGAAGAAGGAGAAGAAGAAGAAGAAGGAGAAGAAGGAGACAGAAGAAGAGGAAGAAGGGGGGAGGGGGCAGGGGAGGGGGAGGAGGAGGCAGAGAGAGGAGAGAAGAAGCTGACACAGTCCAATGTTGATGGATCCTCCTGAAAAGAAAAATGTGGAAGAAATAAGTTTGGAAAGACAGTTTGGAGCCTCCAGGAGGACCTTGTAGGAATTGACCGCATTTTAAGTGCATGAGACCGCATGGAAAGGTTTCAAGCACAGGAATGTTGACATTCAATATTTTGTTAAAATATGTGTTTTGATGCTGCTTGGTCAGTAGATAAGATGGTGGTTGATGGGCAAGCAAGGAAGTAGAGAAGCCAGAAAGGCATTGCTGAATTGAGCTCAGCAATGACCGTGGCCGGTGGCATGTCTTGGAAAGAAATTTTATCATTACCCTCATGGACATTGATAGACCCAACAGAGTTCCTCACATCCTGCTCTCTGGGAAATTTGAATAACTTTGAATAAATCAACCTAGGAAAACAGTCATTTTACAAACTAAGAGTTATTTCATAAAACAACTGTTTTACTGAGAAAAAAGTAACTGTTCCTGAGTGCTTAACCTGGGGGGAACAGCACATGTGAAGAAGCCCTAGGGCATGACCTCGGATATTATTTCGGGAAGGCGTTGGTCGTTTGACAGAGAAGGACACAGCTTCTGATCCAGGAGTGGAAAACCATGAGAAGACATGAGAAGAGGAGAAATAATGGAAGGTTTGAAGAGGAAACAAAAATTAATTGGGTCAAGGTTAGCAGGAAGTCACATGATACATTTAGATAAAAAAAACAGGAAGATGTAAAGAAAATCTGTTACCTGAAAAATCAAGAAGATGTCATATTAAACACAAGGAAAAGTTGGGTCGTGAAAATCACTCCTAAGGTTTTCCATGGTGACTCAAGTTGAATTTCAGAATAGACTCTGAGTTTCCTAGTGATTAAACAAAGAAGATAACATCGTCCCATTCAAGCCTCACATTATTCACAAGATAAAGACATACCATTTGCCTAGGAGAACTTATTTTCTAAGCACTCAGGCTCTACTTAACATATGCAATAATTGGAATAATGGCTATATATCATTCCTTATATACATTTGTAAAGAAAGTTAATTCAAGCTTAAAAAATGTTGTCATTTTAGGGGTGCCTGGGTGGCTCAGTCGTTAAGCGTCTGCCTTCAGCTCAGGTCATGATCTCAGGGTCCTGGGATCGAGCCCCGCATCAGGCTCCCTGCTCAGTGGGAAGCTTGCTTCTCCCTCTCCCACTCCCCCTGATGTGTTTTCTCGCTGTCTCTCTCTCTGTCAAATAAATAAATAAAATCTTTAAAATAAATTGTTGTCACTTTAATGAATCCTTAAAAAGTGTTTGCAGCTCCCGTTTTATAGAATTCCATCTCATATCAAGTGTAATATGGAGTTACCTAAGAAATAATATTAATCAAAAGTTCAACTGATACTAATGGTATAAAATTTATATTTTAACCCTTGTCTAATGGAAAAAAAAACCCTCAGAATAATAAAAATATCACTGCTCTGCTTTGTATCTGAAGACTCTCACATACTGAATCAGATAGGTATGCATCTCTTTGTTTCAGCAAGTAGGAAACTCAGAATCAATTTGAAATTGGACTTCAATAGTCATGGAGGATGTTGAGATGTATCTCTCTTTCTGGGACTGAGAAATAGGATTTTTTTTTTCTTTAGCTGGTTGGCATGTGGATTATATTGATTGATTTTTAAATTCCAAACCTGCTTCACATGCCTGGAATAAATCCAGGCGTTAAGGTGTATGATTATTTTTATATGTTTATATGTTTATTTTGCTAATATATTTTTGTGGATTTTGGTTCATGAGTGATATTTGTGTTTTTCTTTACTTGCAATGTCTTTATCTGGTTTTGATACTAAAGGACATTCTGGTTTCGTAGAATGACTTAGGAAGTGTTCTCTTTGCTTTTAGTTTCTGGAAGAAATTGTGGACAGTTGGTATCATTTCTGTCTTAACTGTTTGATAGAATTCACCAATGAAACCATCTGGACCGGTGATTTCTCTTTTGGAAAGTTGTCCTCAATTCAATTTTGTTAACAGATATAGGCCCTGGGGATGATCTAGTTCTTCTTGGGTGGGTTTTGGTACTTTGTGTCATTCAAGGGGTTAGTCTATTTCATGTAAGTTATCAAAACCCTGGGCATAAAACAGTTTTAGGCCACTTATCTTCTTGTCATGTGTATGGGATCAGTTGTTTCTTTCATAATATTAGAAATTCAGATCTTCTCTCCCCCCCCTTTTTTTTGTTGTTGTTGTTGGTGGTGGTGAAACTGCTTAGTGGTTTATCAATTTTACTGATGTTTTCAAACACCAGCTTTCGTTGTCATTGGCTTTCCTGATGGTTTTCTTATTTTCAATTGTATTGATTTCTGCTCTGATTTTTATTACTTTCTGTTCCGATTGCCTTAGGGTTAAATTGTTCTTCTTTCCCTAGTTTCCTAAGTGGGGAAACTTAGGTTGTTGATTTTAGATCTTTATTCTCTTCCAATATATGCCTTCACTGCTATAAATTTCCCTCCAAGCATTGTTTTTAAGTATAGCCACAGATTTAAATAACTTTTATTTTTGTTATAATTTAAATAAAATATTTTTTAATTTCTCTTGAGACTTCTGCTTTCACCTATAGTTTATTGAGAAGTCTTTTTTTTTTTAAATTTCCAAGTATTTTAGAATTTTCCAGTGATCTCTGTTGTTGATTTTTGTTTTGTTTTTCATTGTGGTCAAAGTAAGTATACTTTGTATTTCTATTTTTGTTTACCTTATCTTTTATTTTATGTTTATGTTTACTTTATGTCCCAGAAAATGGTCAATCGTGAGAATGCTCCACATGACCTTGAGAAGAATGTGTGTCCTGCTATTGTTGGATGGAGGGCCCTATAGATGGTACTTTAGATTTGAAGTGACATTTGGATCTCATTTTTTATCAACTCTGACAATCCATATCTTTTTAATAGGAATTCAATTTCTGAGCCAAAAAGTATTCCTTTGGCTCTTGTGTTCCTTGGACATACCCATTTCATTGTATTTTTTATTGTTGCTTTGGTCTTGGCTTTTTTTTTCTTTGCGTATACCACGATTTTCTAACTCTGATATTGCAAAATAATCCTGTACATTTCCTACCCTGTCTTTAGATCACCCAGTTCCCTATAGAGCACGGCCCCTTTTATTTGAGAGTGGTGTTAGAACTGGTTCAAGGTGCCCTCCTTGCTCCTGGGGTCATGGTCTCCAGGCCCCCTCAGCTGACCCAGCAAAGCATTGTATATGTGTGTATCACTCATGTTTATGCACGCCCACGTGCATGTCTAGTGCATCCACCTGTGACGATATCCAACTCTGACCCATGACCACACCAGTCACTATAGCCTCCTTCACCTTCTACGTGTCTGTAACCTCCTATTCCAGTTTTAAATGCACATAAAAGCATTAATTCCTGTGATGAATCCCTGAAATCGCACAACTTACATTTCGTGGCTCATACATGCACAAGTACTTCATCCTTAACTGAACAGGGCAAATGTTGCAGCACAGAGGCAACTGGGTTGTTTTTGCTTCTGCTCTTGTTATGTGTTCAATAGATGAACATCATCTCTACTTTCAACTCACTGGTGAGCAGTGCAGAATTCAAGGGAAGAAAAACTATGGGTTTCCCTATCTTTCTCTTTCCTCCCTGTCAACATTTTTGGTACAGATGTTTGATTAATACAAGGCAGGGGCAAAAGTCAGGAAGGTTATGAAAGAGCCCCTGCTTATTCTTGTTCTTAGACCACAAATGCCTTGTACCTGTGTTCCACACCAGGTCCCACTTGAAGGGAAAGTTTGGCCTGTCAGGGCCGTCAGTGGCCCCAATGACTTCATTATGGATATTTCACACTTGCTTGGACTCACTTTGGGCCCCTTTGAATTCCCACCAGAACGTGTATGGAGTGTCACAGCTGCTGGGTGAGCGTGGAGCAACGTGAAATGCTGGGCATAGTGCTGGTGCATTTTCTCTGCTCACACACGGGCTCCTTGTCTCATCAGCTGCGAATTACAAGGAAGTTCAAAGATAAAATTACTAAGGATTTCAAGATGGTGGTATTAGAGCATTCAGCTAAGTGCAGGCTTTTTATAAGCATAGGTTACACACTCCCGGAGTAAAACATGAAACCCAGTGATTGCCTTTCTTCAGTGAGAAATACAATTTCCTTGTGTCATGTAAGGAAGAAGTCCTTGCTCCTCCAGTGGGAGGAGCAAGTACAAGGCACTAATTAAAATTCACCCATATCTCCTTCCCGGAAAGCAGATGACAAACTATCTTTGCGAAAGAGCAAATAGGAATTTGCTCAAATAGGAATCACGAATAGGAAAAATAAATAAATTACTTGCTTGGAAGTGGGTTAACCTGTGTGCAAAACTAAGAATTCAATACTTACTGTGTGCCCACAACCAAGTTACATAATTATCTGAGCCTTAATCTTTTAAAATAAATTAAAAAAGGAAAGATAATTTCCATCTTGAAATTTTTTGTGTGGATTAGAGGAAATAAATAGAAATGATTTTAGCACTTACCCAGCAAATGGTATGTACCTGATCAATGGCAATTATTACTGGTGATGCTAGGGCATTATTGATAAAATACTTCAGATCAATAGACTTAAAAAGTTATTGAATGATAATTTAAGAAGATAGAAGATATTTGATAGATGTTATAGACTGCCTCAGAGAGCCTCAGTTTTGTTACTGTAACTATTTTGACAATATCTAAAAACCAATCTGATGATATGGACCATGGTTTTAAAATGATTTGATTTTCATTTCAAATTGTCGTCCACTCTTCATGATGTATGCCTAAAACTCATGGGTCACTAACAATATTAAAGTATTTATATGAACATATAAGATACTGACATACCATAAGGATACTGAAATATAAAAATATAAAAAAATAATTTGGAATTTTTTTTTCTTAGTAGGTCCTCCTCTGCCTGAATTTCTCTCTCACTTATATTTGTTCTTTCTTAAACTATTATGCCTTTTCGCTGTATAAAATTTGAAAACTAATAAAGGTATTTGAACATCAATCTTCTCATTTCTGGAGTATAACTCCCCAGCTCCATATGTTGAGTTTTGCTGGGATAGCCCTCGGCTTCTTATTTCCCCAATGCATTCTCTGTGTCCAGTGCCCCCACAACACAAGCATGTCAGAGCAAACATCATAGTCTGACTCAAGACCTGCCTCTCCAAGATAGATCTGTTAATGTGATAGATAGATAGATAGATAGATAGATAGATAGAAAGAAAGATAGATAGATGATAGATAAGATATGAATGTACTAAATATATGTGTGATTCTCCTTTGGCTATTCATTGGATCTCAAAATTAATAGAGCATCTCTATCAGCGTGAGCTTTCATGAATTTCCTCAGGGATTAACTTATTTCATTGAATTTTACAGGGTAGCCTCTTCCTTTTTTTTTTTAGCCCTTCCTGGATAATATGAAATAGTTATTCTGTGGACAAAACAACAAAATACGGTATCATTCAAAAGTTTAATTACATGACATTCTGATTGGAACTCTAAGCTTGCAGGTTTAAGCAAGCTTGGGTCCAAATGGCTCTCCACCTCATCCCTTCTGCCATAACTCTGCTTGGATAAGGAAAGGTAAAAAGGAGGGATTTGGGGCTGATCTGTTTTGAAATGTCACAGCTTCTTGAGGGCCGGGGAATAGCAAAGGCTGTGCCTCCAGGATCTCCACGACCCAGGGTAAGTACATTTTTATCACGATACCTATAGGAGTAACCCTAACCTGAGCACTCACTCTAGGGGTTTGCTGGCCACCCTATTCCGGGCCCTCCGCCCGGACCGTTGGCCCCTGACCAACTTTTCAGCAGCTGATCAATCTTGGGACATCACTAATGGTCCTGCTAACAGAAGCAGCCACCTGGTTCTTGCCACCAAGAAGGTGGAAACACCAGCATCCTTCCCCAGGAGAAGAGCAGGTGTTTGATGTGTGGGCAGCTGCCTCAACCCGCCCCCCTCGCATACACAGCCTGTCCCCCAGGACAGCCACTGACCACGGTTCCAGCACACTGTATGAAGAATCGGTCAGGAGCTCCTCACTCACTTCCCTCATTTCTAGACCTATTGCTCCTTTGCGGTGTATTCTCTTTCCAAAAAAATCTTGCTAACATTCAAATCTGATTACATCTCTTTTGTTATGGACAAACTGTGTCCTGCCACCCCCAAATTCTTATGCTGAGGCCCGGTCTTATTATGGGATGTGCCCCCAGGCAAGAAAAGGGGATTTTCCTCAACACTTCAGCGGCACCTATTAGAGCAAACATTCAGAGCTGTCGCGTGTGTGACCTACCCAGTCAAGACCATTCAGCAAACCCTTACACTAAGATGTTCCATTTTCTAGACTTGCTCCAGGCAGATGGGCCATGGCTCAGAGGATCTGCTGTTTGTGCTCCTGAAAAATAGCCAGGGCTCTTGTAAAAGAGTGGAGCTGCTACCCAAATCACCTGTCTGTTTGTCATATGCATCTAATCTTCAAGTTTTATATGAAGGCATTAAAGGTTTATCCTTTAGTTGATAACAGCATAAAAGAGAAGATCTGGCCTAATCCTCCAAAAATTAAGAATGCAAAAAAAAGAGAAAGAGAGAGGGAGAGATTAAGTCTGGAGGACATAAATGTTAACAGCTTACTGCACCATAGGAAAATTTCCAGTTGCGTATATTTTAAGTCTGTACCACAGCCCAGGATATATAGGATGAACTTTTATTGGCCCAAAGCTGAAGGGCCATGCAAATATTCATGCATTCTTGCTGTGCGATGAGACAGTCTATTAGAGAAACCATTTTTTTTTAAGCCTGAGTGGTTAGAAATCACTCTTAAATAGTCGTGTTACATTTCCATCACAACGAAGTACAGACTAATAACCGTAATTTAATCTTTTTAATGACGGAAGTTCTTGAGGTCTGTCAGGGTATATATAGAGAGAGGAAGCATAGGTGTTGGATTTGGCTTTTAGGCACAGGATATTAGCAATTTTTTTGGTCTGAATTCCTGATCAAGCTTCCTTACGATTTTTGTGACTCACCTACTCCTCCAGGGAGGACTCTGATTGATTATGTGGTTTCTGGTTAATTAGGCTCTTCCTGCTTCCGAGCCCCCAGTCCTGAGGCAGGGAGGACCCCCAGGTGGGCTGAATATTCAGCACCGGGCTGGGAAGGCACTCTCCCTTTACTAATGACCTGGGTGGAGCCACGGTGACAAAGAGGTAGTTTGCACAGACGCCTACAAATAGAAAAATTACTTCTCCGCCCTCCTGCCAGTTCATTTTTTGGTTCTTTGTTCAGCATAAAATGAAAGGCCCGGCTGCCGGCGACGGTGTAGAACGCTCAGAATATTCTTCAATATACTGAAGGGAAAATATAGAGGGCTCTCCGGGCTGAGTTATTTGTGATCTCTTCTCCTTATTTCCCCTCCAGATATTAAATAAAATTAGAGTAATGGACATAATTAACTCCGAGTCTCATCTCGGACGGATAATTTATTACCAGGTTAAAACCCCTTGAACCAGAACTCTAAGTGATTTGTAGTGATTATTAGACAACACTTTCACATTTTTGCTGACCTAGTTTTCTTTGTCAGAAAGACAGAAAGAAACTAAATAATGGAGTAAAAATGAGTCTTACCTATTTCACTGATTGCATGATTTTGTCAGGCTATTTTTTTTTTTTTTAAAGCACCTTAAAATATTAGGTTCTCGACTCACTGGCCGTGTCAGGTAAGTGGGATTTTGGTGTTCTTACTCCTTTAAACAGCGTTGAGGATGACGCTCTGAACCAGGTCCATGGGTGGTGTTATGAACACTTTGGCGGTGTGACCTATGATCTCCACTCTCAGGGTCTGCATGTAGGGGGAGAAGGGAAAAGCCAGAAAACATCTAGAAATTCAGAAAATAGCATCCACATTGAAGTACAATTAAATCAAAATTATTTTAGACCTATTTCTTTCAAGGCGTAGTGCTGAGTGCTAGAGCCCCGCTAATAGGACGCACCCAGACTCCACTCTGGAAATCGAAGTAACGCCAGATACTTGAATGGCAATGGGAAACAAATGGTAATCGCAGTTGAGAGCACAGAAGTGGAGAAAGTGAGAACATCTGGTCTAGAGAGTGCCTTCGGTGGGTGCAGAGGGAGCTCGATGACCATGTGCAATACGAAGGTGATAAGGGACAGCACTGCGTGAAAGACTTCTTGCATTGCCGCAGCTCACCCCTGCTCCCCGGCTAGGCCTGGGAATGCGTCACAGGAAAGGGGCACTTGGTGTAGGATCGTGATTATGGGTGGGACTCAGTTTACCATCTTGGATCTGCTGTTCCTGCCGATTTCTGCTCATGTCAGGGCCGGGAGAGGGTAATTATTCTCATCTCCATGATTGCACTTTTTTGTACATGGTATCAATTTATTATTTAGACAATTCCGGAATTACAAGCTGTAGATTAAGTCCTCTTCCTCCTTTAACATAATTAAGTGTAAATATATGACGAATTTAAATTTTATTGCAAAACTTTTCAGTGTAACTGTTCAGAGGAGAATGATCACAAGTTCAGACAGAAAAGGGTATAATAATAATAATTTATTAGGGCATGTTGGAGTAGATTTTTTTAAGCTTTCGTGGTTTTTGCCCTTCTTTTGTAAAGAAAAAGAAAAGAATTCAACTAGTATGGCCTCCAGGTATTGCTCTTTGCAGGATAGGCATGCTCCAGCAGTAGGCAGAAGGGAATGAGAGACTGATTTTGCCACCTTTCGAAATGTGCTCATGTTTCTATTTCTTGTCCACTTTGCCCTATTTCAGAGGTGAAGACAATGGGTCCTTAACTCTCTTTCCGTTAAAATCAATAGTAAACTGATAAGCAGACACCAGAGAGGTACCAATATACTAACAACTGCTGATGGACTGAAATCTCCAGAATAATTACTTGCTGGAGTCCACAACCCCAAGAACCTGGTATTTCCTGGCCTACAGGATCTTCGAAACCAAAGTGAGAGATTTACTTTGAGCCACTCAGGGAACACACAGCCGCTGGAGTGGACCCACAAACCACCGAAACTTTTACTCCTGGGCACTGATCTTCCCCGGAATGCGGGAGCTGCCCCTGGCGGGACCGTGGCCCCGATCCCGAGACCCTTAACCTGTGACCTCCGTAGAAGTTTGGTCAATTAGTCCCTAGAGAATTGCACCCGTATTTTGTAATCTCTATACCGAATACAAACAAGAGCCTGCTTGCTTTCTCTGTGGTGAGGTTTCATATTTTTTTCCTGAACTGCCTTTCAGCAAAGGGATTTGCTTCGTGCACACGACCAAAATGTCTTTCTCCAGATCTTGTTTGATGACTCTTATATCATTTTCGATTGAAATATGCATTTTGCCAAAAATAAAGTATTGCTTTATTCTTATTTTATAAGTGCTGCCATTTTCAACAGGGACACTTTTTTTTTTCTATTTAGTAACCTAATGTATTCTTATCACTGATAAATTCGTGGAAAAATTAATATGTATTTATTTTTTAGGTTGTCTACACAATTATTTGGGGCAAATATATATTTTAGCTTTTCTTTGGTGTGTGTGTGTGTGTGTGCGTGTGCGTGTGTGTGTGTGTGTGTTTCAAAGTCCAGTTCACTCCACTGCAGCAGGATCTCTGGGTGAGGGTCATATCTGAAGCTCATCCCATATGCTTTTTATTCTCTTTGACATTAGTGGAAAGCAAAAATTGCAATTGCTAAAAGCATTTTTAAATGACCATTCTGAGGCGAGGTCATGGTTTTCTGTGCAGCAGGCGCCCTGTGGTGCAGGGAGACCTCACTGAAACTCCGTTGCCTCCTCGGATCGTGTCCAACCAGGGCAAGTGTCTTCTGCTCTCTGAGTCTTAGACTTCTTATTTCTAAAATGCATGTCATATTTTCTCTCTCTCTCAGAATAATTGGCCAATTAACAGTGATGTAATAATATGTCTATCACATAGAAGGTGATCAGCCATGGGTCCCTCTTTTTTTAATTATCACTTTATCATTTATTAATGACCATCCGGGAGACTCCTGGGAATTAACAGAGGTAACATGAGCAAAATGCACGTGGAACTCATTGCTTCACAGAAGACGCAATTTTCTGAACAACTAACATGTAAGAGAAGTGAGCTGGGCTTTGGTGAATTAATCTCATTATGTATGAGGTGATATAAAATCTGTGTCGCATAAAAATAAAAGTATTAGATAAAATAACATTAAAAGTTGTTTTTTCCCCCCAAAGAAACTGACTTAAAGGTCCAACTCTCCAGCTGTGAAAACTAACAAGGGTACAATTGCAAGTAAGAAAATTGTTCTTCATTTGTGACATGTTCTTCATCTTTGGGGACTTCTTAGAATTATTTCTGATAATCAGGAATCTCTCGTAGGGCTGCATGAAGAGTGGGGCTATTGTACTTTGATTACATTTCCTATATTTTCAGAGGAAGAAAGTGATTTTCATTATTTGAAATAAGTAGATATTTTATTTCCTTGAAATGAACATAATCTCCCCAAAGTCCTGAATTTGGAGCTCAGAATGCTGATCATGCCTGAGAATCTTACATGTTTGGCTAGATAACGTAGATCCAGTGTGTGTGTGTGTGTGTATTGGGGGGGTTTGGGTGGGATGGGCTTGTGTGTATTGGGGGTCATTCTCTGACTCTGCACCCCACTTGCTTATACTGCTATATGAAGAAGAAACATTTATTTTACTCTTATTTATTAGATTCAACTGTATGCAACTTCCCCTCTGGTTGTTGCCTGCCTTTCCTAACTGCTCTCCTGTCCTTAAATGCACCACCGGCAAGAAGTGAGCTCAGAAGCAGCGCAGCCCCGGGGGAGGCTGATGCCTCTCCTCATGCCTTGGCCTTCCCTCCGAGCTACCGCGGATGTGACCAACGGATACACCTCAAGTGAGCAAGGAATATATGTAACACTCTTCACTCCCAAGGATTTTTACAAACTTGTCATTATGAAGGTCAAGATAATATGTAACATTACAGAGACGTTCTGACAAAATATTGTTATTTATAAGTTATTTTAGGGAGGACAAGGTTATTGAAAACAGCCATGTGAGACACTTTTTGGCATGGCTTGCTTTGCAGAAAGATTTGAATTTCCTGGAATCTCTCTTCTAATGCATCCTGAGAAGAGAAATGTGCCCACCAAAATCGAAATGGAAAACAATATGAAATGCCTGTGTTGGAATCCATAAAATCTCCATAGACCTCAACAGAGGCGTCTGCTATGAACTTGCATTTCTTTTCTACATGTGTTTAATGCCACAAAATAAAGAATTCCATCAACTCTAAACAGACTGTCTAAAATCAAAAATTAAGAAAGGAAATTATTGAAAACAAAGCCCCCATCTAGCATAAATAAATTGGATGATACAGTTAATTAAATTGTGACTATTATATCTAAAGTGTAATAGGACTTTATGACTTTGTTGACCACGAAATAAATTTCCTTCTCCGACTCTATGGGATGTCCTAGAGAGCATGGGGATCCTGTGTGGGCGTGCTCGGCCACCATGTCCTCCGAGGGAGTGAATTCCAGAAAACTTGGGTTGGAGTCTTAGCTTTACGATGACTAAGCTCTGTAAACTTGGTTCTTTAATGCTCTGATCATCTGTTTATTGATCTGTGAAGAGTGTGAGAGTAGCAGTTAGGTCTCGGAATCTGAGAAGATGTGCAGAGGGGCTTCGTGACCGTAGCACATGCAGTGAGGACCCCTCTCTGCTCCACGCTGATCCTTACATGGAGGGGATCTCAGCACAGGCAGGAGGCTATTTATCCTTCCTAAGACTCCTGGTTGTTTCCCTAAAAAATAAAAGTGGGGCTTAGAGTGTGAAGGGTAAGATGAATGGTCGTATATAGACTTAGGGTCCAACAACAAACGAACACATTCATTTCATCTGTCCCAAGCCTGGTATTTATATAGGAGTGCACTGACAATCTTTCATCAAGAGCTATTAAATTACATTGACTAAAAAACAAATGAAAACTCTCAAAAATTTTAGGAACCAACTGCTTGTCTGTTGCAGTGTTCTCAATTTTTTCTGACTCAGCAGAAATGGAGCCATACACAATGGTCCGTGGAACTTTAGATTCTTACGGAAGTCAAAAATCAAAACAAAACAAAAAAACCAGGTTACGGTCCAGTGTTGTGTGTACTGTTTAACTGTAACGTCCAGGAGTAGTTAATGTGCCGTCCTCTCCTGCTTGTAAATCAAATGTGTAGGGATTAGATTATTCATATTTTTTTCCAGTTAATGGAAATGTCAAAAGGACCTCCAAACAAGAATGAAATTTCTCCCACTTCCCGTACTTAGAGCACCTCACTCAGGGTTCCGAAATTGATTCTTCTCAGAAGACCTCCTTTTTATTCCTTTGACCTTTCAGATCACCCACTACTGTCCTTTTAATTTATAATTCTCCAAGCTACTGTTATTCTTCTTCCTTTTTTTCCCCCGCTACCAGCCTCTGGCATTCCGGCCCTGCAGTGAGCGTCTCTGTAAGATGAATGTCCAGCAGTCGCCTGCAGAAGAAACATTTGGAGTCAAACTACCATCATTTCCTTTTTGCCAACCTCCCCTCCTTAGGTGCTAAGAAATGACTCTTTTTCACGTCATCAGCATTTTACACGTTTAACCCTGGATTTGAAAAGTCCTGATGCCACATTTGCTTTCGCCATCATCCGCGTGTGGTTAATGAAAATAATTAATCTTTGTGTTGAAGCAATCTTCAGAGGAGGTCAGAAGAAGTGTGAGTGGAAAGCGGCTGAGTGCAGAGCCTTCTCTCCTCGCCGGGTCCGGCCGCGGGAAATCCGGGGGCGCCGTCGGGGTGAACGAGCCCCTGGGTCCTCTCTCCTCTTCCACCTTCTCCCCATGCCTTGTGCAGAGAGGAAAACTTTCCGAGACAAAAGTACTTCCACTGAGGGTGGTCTCAACACAAAAACTCACCCCCTCACATGTGGTGTCCTGTCTTATCACTTCTGAACAGACCTCGGAGCTTGAAAGGGTTTAGAAATTTGTTTAACTTGCCATTTCCTGACATAATGAGGAAATCAATGTGTCTTGCCTTTCGGAATGCTTGTGAGTCCAGAGTAATTCAACAAGAGTGTGCCGTGATAAGGAGAAGCGAAACAGCAGGGACGTGCTCATCAACTCCGAATCAGAGATCCTTTACAGATAAAACTGCCCCGCCTTATTGGCTGGGTCCCTCCACATGCTTCGTCTATAGAAACAAACCAGTATTTGGGGAAAGGTTCATTTTGCAACTGTGAGTGATAATCCTAGGAAGCACAGACAGTCGGCCCCAAGACATAGATGGAGACCAGGAGGGGAAACCCACTTGTTTTGACAAAAAGTAAACCCTTTCCATGTCAAAGTCAGCTTTTACTGATCCAAAGAGCGACTTTGAGGAGGCAGCTAGCTGCACATGGGGTTAGAAGAGCAAAGTCCTGTGACCTCCCAGGAACCTTGACCGTCCCCTGGGTGGCGAGCAGCTGCGTCGATGAGGAGAGTGAACTTGAGGCCCATGCTAGCGTGCAAAGCTCCCGCCTCCCCGGGCTGAGGGTGTCCTGAGTGTCCGGTTCCCACATGCAGTTGCTGGACGAATCAGTGAACGTGTGACCTCAGCCCATGGAAATGACACTTCAACTTTCTTGATCATCTCTACAAAAATGTAACAGGTCTCTGACAGCCTTTGTGCTCAGTTACCCACGGGAAAGCCCACGGAGAAAGCAGCCTTCTCAAAAGCTTGTTTCAATGCAAATGCTTCGGGCAGGGTGGTCACAGGGAAAGCCACCCCGTCCCTGGCTTAGAGAGAGGTACAGGTGTCTTCTGGGCCAGGACTCCCGCGGGGGCTGGCCCTTCCCTGTGGCTCTGCCATCTGTCCTCTTTTCTTGAAGCCCACAACTCAGGGCTGCACTTCTGAATGTATAACAGTTTTAGATTTACCGCAGATCTGGAAAGAAAAGTACAGAGTTTGCGGGAACCTCACATTCCATTACCCTCTATTTTAAGCATTCTAATGGGCACATTTCTCACCATCGCTGATTATTATCACGTCCTGTCATGAACGGGACATTATTATTGCTTTGTTATTAACTGAAGTCCTCACTGTAATCAGATTTCCTTAGCATTTGCCTGTTCTCTTCCTTCTTTTCTAGGTCACATTGGAGTCTGTGTGTCTCCTCGGGCTCCTCTTGGCTGTGACACTTTTCTTAGAGTGTCCTTGTGTTTGATGACCTTGATGATCCTGAGGAGGACTGGTCAGGTGTTTTGTAAAATGTCCCTCAGTCGGGATTCGTCTTACGTGTTTCTCATTGTTAGACTATTAAGTATTTTGCAGAAGAAAATCACAGAGAATAGTGTCATTTACACAACTTCATACCAAGGGCACAAGGATCAGCATGTTTTAGCACGCTGATGTTAATCTTGATAATCTGTGGTCTTGTCTGTCAGGTTTCTGCACTGGGGAGTTACTGGAATTTCCCTGTCTTTCCCTACTGACTTCATTGGAAGGAAGTCGGTTGCCCGTCCCACCCTAAGAGTGGGGAGGCATCAACAAATTAATCGGAGTTCTTCTGCATGACAGATTTATCTCCTTTTCACAATTCATTTATTTATCCTATTGTTTATTGATATCAGTATGTACTTATGTATATTTATTTTATCCTATAAAGTATAATCCACTAATACTTTTTATATTCTGTTGCTTGTACTGTTCCAACTTTGGACTTTGAGAGCTCCTTCAGTTGGCTCTTCGACTTGCCTTCTACATTTTTTTTTGAGAACTTCCTTACTTCCTGATACTATAACATGATCTAGGTTCCTGTGGAATATTTCTTTCTCTGGTCCTAGAATTCACCATTTCTCCAAGGAGCCCTGGTCCTTTTTGTTGGAGAACGGTATGAGAAACAAAATTTGGATGCTTATGAGCTTGCCGCTACTGGGGAATCCTTGCTTCTCATCTTCCATGCTGACAAAGCCAAGGAGATATACATGGGTACATCAACCGTGGTGGACATACATGCCTGGAACTATTTCTCTATGTGACCCTCTGTGTCTACGTCAAGTGAAACATGAGCTTATATTGATATTTTTAACTCTAATACACTAATTACCACGTGGGTTATTCTAGTCCCCTTACTTCTTTGAAAAGCCCTTTCCTCAGCCATATAGAGACACCTCAGTCAGCCTTCTCATTTAAGGAAAAGTTCTAGGAAAAAAGACCAGAGGCAGCAAAAAATATGAACATCTGTGTCTCTTATCATAGCTAGAATTAATCAGCTAGAACTGAATCAAAGATAGTACTGAAAAGTGTCTTGGTTCAGCTTTGGTCCAGAAAAATGTCAATCATCCTTGCGTTTCTATGTATTTAGAAATTACATGGGTCGTCTTCTACGTTCCATCTATTTTTCTGAGAGGAGAAAATTACTGGTTTCTTTGACAGTGTAATGAAATCAAAGTAAAGTTTCCTTCAGATTTCAGTTTGGAGTTCTGACCAGCTCTGAATGGTGGGTGATAATTTCAGTTGGGCTCAACTTCCTTGGGTACATCCAGTTCATCAACCATAAAAATAAATTCTATTTTATGTACCTGATAAGTATGTTGGGGGTTGCTTGGTTTTACGGTTTGGGAAATCTGAAGAAATTAGATGTCCTTCATTTCAAACACTTGGTGGAGGGGCCCTTGCAGATCTGCGGGTATAGGGTGGAGAGAACTCTCATTACTCCACTACCCCCAACAGGCTGTGTCATGAAAGGCACCACCTTCTCTTGTCTTAAAACACTTCTGAAGCCTGTGGCAGTTTGATGCGTTTAACCAATGAAGTTGGCCAAAACAGTCCAACTATTTCAGGCATAGAAACACAATCCCCTCCTATACTTCAGCATCTACTATTCTCCTCATGTCCTAGGGGAAGGGAGTGGCTGATCTGAGTAACTAATTCTAGTTTGTTTGTTTGTTTGTTTTCTTATGAAGTTGAGATGTTAAACATGTATTTCAGGAATAAGGGGTGTAGGTAGAAGCATCCATGGGAAGGTGTGGCGAGGAGGTCCATGAGCATCTGGCTTCCTGGGGGGCATCGGAGGGCAAAGCCATAGCGGATTCCTGAGTAAGTGCTGTTCTGAGTGATCAGCAAGAAGATTGATGACTTATTTAATGTAGTCACATGCTCGCCAAAGACTCAGAAAATGAAAGTTACTCATCCAGCACTTTGCTGAGAAAGTAGTAATTTCACAATTTTAAGTCACTGGCTAAAAGTTTTTGACTCTGCCACTTCACAAGGGTCTTTTATATGTTAGCAAAGGAAAGTGCATTTTTGCAAAGCCCCTCTGAAAATAGAAGGATTTTCGTGGAAAGTTTCAGGGGTCACCTCCCCCACGTTCTCAGTAAATACATAAGCATTTTGACAAAGAAAATACCTTTGCATTTTCTTGTCTAGATGTAACCTGAGTGGGCATTGCCAAGCTTGTAATTAGAAAGATTAGTCAAAACATAAATTGCAGGCCCTAATACTGGGTTGCTTCCACACTTAATTGTGACCTTATGAATATCCTGCTAACTTCTCATAGTAAGTAAAAATTGAACATATTTTTCAAAAATAATGAGCAACAGGCGTAATTGCAGATATACTCTTGAAATAACTAAAATGTGAACATAGATTATCAAGGTGTAGAGATCTGAGAAAACCAATTATAATAATTTTTCAGCAGCTTCTTGAGCTATTCAGGATTTGTGAGTGATATGACATAAGAGATGTGTCCATCAGAGAATGAAGTGTCTACTGGAATGTTCTAGCCGGCTGTGTTTGCCATATTGGAAACAGAAGGCAGAAATGATTTCTGACCTACCCAACATTTTCAGTTTACCCTAAGTGATTAAAACAACCTCCTGCGGAAAAGGACGAAGTAACAAAAACATTTCTATTTCCACCCACAATCTTGTCAGTGGGAGTATCAAGGTCCTGATCAGTCCATCACTCCGATCTTCACATAGAGTCAGATTGAAAAAGCTGCCAGTCCCACCCTTTGGCTTGGGGGTCTGGAAAGACATCCCAGAGGCACACTGTGGCATGTGACAAGGTTTTGTCCAATAAGGTAAGGGATGAAGTGCCTTAAATGGGAAATTAACAAGTGACAGCTATTAATGTGTTTCTTTCGAGACCCATGAAAGGCGGAAGACAATTGCACCATGAGCGTGTCCTTCTCCAGAGGGTTGCATCTGTTTCTGCCTCACTGTCCTGTGTAGAAGCAAGTTCTGGGCAGGGTGTGTCCAGGGGCTGAATCTGGTGCTCCTACGTCCCACGGAGGCTGCCCCCTCCCATGAGCTGCTAATGCACAGGGTGGACAGACGTGGTGTCTTGGTGCTCAGAGGCCCCCCAGGAAACGTAGGCAGGAACCCGTGGACGCTCCTGCCTGTGGTGCCCATGGAACCGTCTGTATGCCAATGCTTCTAATCAGAGCCAATCCCCAAGACCAAGGGGGAGGACATTTCGGTGTCTTTAAGAGCATGGTAGAACATCAAGCTCGTTTCTTTACCTACTCAACTTACAGTTAATATATCACTCGCACGTCCCCAACACTGTACAGTGTGCTGTAGTTATCAGTTTGAGCATGACAAAGTTCCCGCTACATGGAACCCTCTCTTCTCAGAGAAAATCTGACCTTGATTACAAGACAGGGTCTACTCCATCTCTTTTGAAAAGCTTTCTGCCCATAAAAGTCTACTTTGCTCTCACTGACAATCTAATCTTTGCATGATTTCCCTATTATCTTTCAAGTCTGTCTGAGGCTTTTCCATTTTCTCTCTTGGTGCTGCAAATATATGAATACTAAGTATTCTAAATACATAGAAAATAAGGTAAGGCAGAATAGATTTGTTGTGAATTTATTTTTACGAACTCTTTTTCCAGTGATCACATTCAGAAGGGATACCTTGTTTACACATATAAAGAGATATGAAATTAGGTCTCAACATACCTTATATAAAAATCAATTCCAGATAAATAGAGACTTAAATATGAATGATAAGCCTTTAAATCATTGAGAAAATAATATAGATGAATATTGTTTATCTTAGGGGAAGTGCGCTGTTTATTAAAGATGCATGACCCTTTCTGTATGTTTTTGATAAATAAAATTTTCTAATGTGAATGCTGTTGAGCGAACCAATCTTTTCCTTTATAATTTGTGCTGAGTCCCCTATCTTTTTGTGTGTCTGATTTTTCTGGTTATGGCTTCTTCTAGCTCTTACTCACACTGCGTTATTCTTCCGAGCGTGTGTGTATGTGTGTTTTTTATCACGTTTATATTCAGTTGTACTTTATCTTTGGAAACACTGTGATCATTGCTTGGAGGCATATTTCTCTCAAGTATTTGCTTTTGCTTCTGGCCAGGATCATTTAAAAATAAGTCCACAATTGGAAGCTTTTCATAACATATAGGCTGGGTATTTTTAGGACTCAGATCTCTGTGCTCCCCGGTCTGCTGTCGAGGCTCCACCTTGAGAAAATGTGGGGCGTCTTGCAATATCACACCAAGGATCCCCTGGGGGGAAGCTCCTATGCTGTTACTTTTTTATCTCTCTGGTTTTCTACCATTTTCCCCCTTAATTTATGAGTATTTCAATTAAGCATTTAAAATACAACTTTTAAAATGTATATCCTACTCAGAATTACAGTTGTTTTGCTGTATTAGGATTGTGTAGGATGTTTTTTCTGACCATATATCAGAAAACCTTCAATCATTTCTCTTTCTGGTCTTTCTTTGACAATTATCTTTTTCTCTCTGGTTTTGCATTGCCATTTATTCTGTGAGTTCTCTGAAAATTCTATTATCTGATTTCTTCATTTCCTGGTATCGATAGCAATACCACTCAGAATTTTAAAAATACAATTCAATAAATATTTTTAAGGAGTTTGAGAGTCAACACTTGTGGAAATGAGAGTTTGTCTACTAAAAACACCATCACTTTTAGCAAATGAATAAATGAACTATTTTTTTTTCTCCCAATATCAAATTGCCAGTGCATGAATACTGAGACTGGGCTACATTTCCATGGACTTTAGTCTGCCATTTTCTCTATGAAAATACGTATCTGTTTTGTTTTGATAATCTACAAATGCATATTTTTTGGTAAACTGAGCATCACTGGAGAGCTTACATGCTTTATATAATGGTCTGTTATCTGCCAATTTTTAGGAAGTGGTAGTTGTAAACAATGGCGAAGTCTGAATGGCACGGGAAAACAAGACTCTCTCGAAAGTTTGAGAGATATGGGGAAATTACAGTGAACAATAAAAGTGCCCGTGGCCAGTGGGGGTGGTGGGTCCTGAATGCCGTGCCAAGAGGGCCATATGCTTTCTTGGCAACTGGGGAACCCCATGGTAAATGCTGGTTGCAAATCTCATCTCCAAATTAGACACCCAGACTCTGGTGCTGTCTGGGCAGTTTTTAGGCAACGAGCTTCTCTGGGACTTAGTTTGCGGTATCTGTGCACCATTCGAGAGCAATACTGAAAATTAAAGTCATTGGACTGTTGTGTTAAGCTTGGAGATAAGAGCATTTCTGGAGAAGAAGCCAATGCTTTCCATCCTCCAGTTTAAAGGAAATAAGGTTAGCCGGAAGTCTACTGTTTATGTTGAACAACTGTTTTAGACACAGAGAGCGCTAAGAGATCTTGTATTGAATCAAATGGGAAGAACTGAAAATATAGTTTCACAGTAAATATTCATGTTTATTCCCCCCAACCTTGGAGGTAAATGGCACAGAAGCCTAAGGCAGCCGCCATACTCAGGAAGCAAAGAGAAATCAGAATTACTTATTTTGATGGAAGATGGTTCTCTACTTTCTACTCTACTTCTTGCCACAGAGATAGCATATGTATTTTTAAATTGACAATTATCACTCTAATCTCCATTATGGGTTTAAAACCTTTGCTTGTACTGTATCAGTGCGACTTTAAGCAAAAGTCCATTTATTAAATCTTTTATTAGGCTTTTCATTATGCATGCTTGTAAAGATCTTAATAGAGATGTTAAGTAATGAAATTTTGCAAGTTCCTAAAATCTTCATAAATCTCCATAAATTGACTCTTTATGAGAAACCTGCTTTCATTGTGTCTGATTTTTATTCATATGCAACCAAAATGTTAATATACTTTAATTACAGCTAATATGATTTATCTCTTCGCTCATTATATAAGTTAATTTTCTTCTAAAGAAGTCCTGTTTTCAAATTCTCTCCAGCAGTGTAGAATTAAAGTAATTATAGTTTGGCTCAGGAAATTAGTCATGAAGGTTCATGAATGCTAAAATAAATTGGAGTTTTCACAAGATAGATTAGGCCATATGCTTTCCAGAAGGAAAGAGGAGAACGGAAATGATTTCTGTTAGTGAGTTTCCTGCTGGGGAAATATTGAAGGTAAATTAACAAGAAGTCTTGACGTTGCAAAACTGGGGACAAATAGAATGGCCATTGTTTTTATGGCTCGAGTTGAGCAAACCGGTCTGGAAAGCACACATTTAGAATCCAAGCATGATTCTCTCGCCCGACCACAAACTCTGCTTTTATTCAACATCTGGTTTTGTTCCATTTTTGGCTTTGTTTGAGAGATGAGCTCAAAGAAGTTTCTAAAATATACTAGAAATGTTTTTATGATCTGTGCCTGTTGTTGCAGGGAAAGGATATAAGTTCTCCTTTCTTAAGAAAGGAGATGGGACGCCCCACTTTACCCTGCTTCATATTCTCCCACTGTGATGTCTCCGCACCTTCAAGATTAAATTCACAGTCATATCATGGCATGTCTTTCTCACACACACAGAAGCTATCACTCATGAAAGGTCTTATAGATGCTAAAATCCATCCATACACAATGGGTTTCTTTGTTCTGAAGCTAATGATTAACACGCATGTTTCAATGAAACAATAACTTAACAGAAATATCCCTCGTGCATTAAAAGGGAACAGTATTTCTGGAAAATACTTCTATTCTGGAAAATATTTCTCTTCTGCATACATAAAGATTGTGGGGAAACAGAAAGAGTTCACATAAAAAATAAACCGGCATCCATGAGATAAGGGAAATACACCTCAAAACAAGCGTGTTCTCCTCTAGTATCACAGTACCACGGGGAAGGCCATTCCCAGTTTTGGATTCTTGAGTATACATTCTTGGGTATAGTTTTTAATTCTGATAAATAAAAGGAATGATTGAAAAGGACTTCATTATTTGTTATGCTTCCTCCGTAACTCAGAGCTTCTTGTAGATTCTGGGTATATCATCAGTGAGCAGATTGTGTAGTGAGTTCTCCACTCCGTCTTTCCTGGTTAGCACTGAATTGTCTCGTGTGGTAGAGAGGTGAGCCCCTCACCATACGAGGGTTGCCTGTGTTTGTGAGCGGGTGTGTGCAAGCTCCTGGCAGCTGCATGATGGATGTGTCTCATATGTGGCGAATGCTTCATGATTGATGATGAGCTAGGTGCTTCCATCCTGCTATTCATCATGTAGATTTCCTTATTAATATCTCTTAATCTACCAGTTCATGGATGAGAAGTTCTCTATAGTGCTAATCATGCTCCATTATAGAGTAAGTTATTAAGTGTCTCTACAATTTAGCATTTAGTTGAGTATATACAGAAACATTATCTGTTTTCATCTCTGAAATTCCAACATGCTCTTTTTTAAAAACATTCATACCCAGAAGGTCCTATAACTGTGCTCAAGAGCATAGGTTGCCACAGACTTCAGAATCTGTCTTAGATTTGCATTTTGGTTACCGACCTAGTGGCTTTGTAGTTAAGAGTATGTTACATTGAAATTAGCTACTTTTTCTCATCTAACAGATGGGTATAATAATACCTATCATACAGGGTTGTTTGGAATAGGATATATAAAGTAACTAGTATAGTGCCTCACACCTAGGAGGCTTACAAGGTGGTAGGCTCTTTCTTATTCATTCACTTATTAAGAATTTAGACCTTTCATAGCATGGTGCTTAAACCATGAACTTTTGGGTGAGAGCTCTAGGTTCCAGCTCCGTTTCTGCCACTTAATATCTACGCAAAGCACTTAGAGCAGCTCTTTCCCAACAGAAATACAATGCAAAGCACAAATGCAAACTACACATTTAATTTTAAGGTTTCTAGCAGCCACACTAAGAAGGTAAAAATAAATGACTTTTAATAATTTATTTTACTTTACACAATATGTACCAAGTGTAATCAATAGAAAAATGTAATGAGGCATTTTACATTATTTTTTTTTCATAGTTTTTGAAGCCCAGGGTGTGTCACACACTTTCAGCACATTTTAATTTGGATTGGGCCATATTTAAGTGCTCCAAGAGCCATGTGTGGCTTGTGGCTATTGGAGAGTGTGAACTAGGAGAAATGTCTGATATACAGCAACCTTTTGTATGAGCAATACATTGACATTTTTTTATCCACTAAAAATTAATGTAGTACCTACTTATAGAGTATTAGTAGAATCAAGGAAGATAATGTGCAATAGATAACACACTTTGCATGCAAGTCTGGCTCATAGTAAGGATTCTATTAATATTATCTACACTATTATTGTCAGATACTGTGTTGGGAACTGTGGCTACAAATATAATTAAGTTTCCACACGTTCCCTGGAGAAGGTCAGTGGTAAATGTGGACCAATGAGGTTTTATTTCAATGCACTTGGAGTAAACGAGTACACTCAAGGTGCTGGTTGCCGCGTCTGCGATTTTGGGTACACCCCCCTTCCTTCTGAGGGAGGCTGAACCGTGCACACTGTATTGTCTGGACTCCCTGGACAGATGGAATCATGGTGGTTGAGCCAACAGGAGACACCCCCAGAAAATTAAGGACACCGGGAAGAGAGACACATTTCTTTCCTGGTTGGACTCCAAGGCTTTCGTTGTAATACAGCCATGGCTCCCACTGCAATGCCCCTTACAGGGTTTTAGGACCGTGCCCTCCATCCTTGGGCTTTCGTCCCTTACCTGTCACCTTTGCAAGGCGCTAGACCCTTCATCATCCCGTTTGCCCCGTTAGCTTTGCCCAGCTCTCCATGCAGGCTCTTCATTTGTATGTCGTCTGTGCATGCTCATTGATTCCATAGTCAGTGCCGCAATCCATTCGAAATCCCACATTCTAGAATTTGTGTTTGTTCTCATTTGGGAGGTTCCACATTTTTCATTTATTTTTGGCTGTTCATTCTCATCTCACCCTGAGAACCCGGGGAAGCTGCCTGGGGATGCAGCCATGTGTAAATTCCCTACTTTTGGCCGCTGGCTCATGTGCTTCTTGGACAAGCACGTAGATGTTGTGGGAACAACAGTCCTTTTGAACAAAATGGAGAGGGTGGATGAAATGGCATGTTTGCTCTGAGATTCTAGAAGTCTGTGACCATCCTGCTTGTGCAGTGTGGGAGAGTGACATAACAGGTAAGCAGTCAGTTGTGGGACAAAGGCTCACTTCCCAGTTTTCTTGACTTGCTCCTAACTGTTCCCTGGAGGTGGCACCCCCTTTCTGACCCCGTCCAGCCTGAAGTCAGAGACTAGCATGAAAAAATCTGGTGAACTCAAGACTTGGAAACATGCTCTGGAATCAGAGATCTGCACAGACTTTCCTGCAGAACATCCCAGAAACCTTTCAGGAACCATGTGCCTACATATCTATATCTTATAATTTTTCCAGTGAACTGTAGAGTACCTTGAAAACAGCTAGTGGCTGAATGTTTTGTGGTGGCTGTTACAAGTTTGCACAAACCGGATGCCTTTAAAATGTGTTCTGTCACAGATCTGAAAGCTAGAAGCCCACATTCAAGGTGTCCACAGCTTGGTGGTCCCTCTGAAAGGGGAGAATCCTGCCCTCTGACTCTTCCAGCTTTGGGTGGTTGCCTGCCATCCTTGGGGTTCTTTGGCTTACAGATGCTCACAGCAATGTCTGCGCCATCCTCACATGATCTTCTTCCTGTGTGTCTGTCTTTGTCCAAATCTCATCTTCTTAAAGGAAACTAGTCATGGGATTAGGGTCCACTCAAATCCAGCATGAATTTATCTTACACTGATTACATCTGCAAAGACCTTATTTCCAGGAAGGTCACATTCACAGAATCTGAGTGACTAAGTGAGGGACACTTTTCAATCCAATACAGTCACAAGATCATTTTTATTGTAATATCCAGATTTCTTCTCAGCCTTTTACTCTAAATAGTCTGATGTTTGAATGTGTCTGAGTTATTCACATATGAGTTCAATTTATACAAATTTCAATGTGGATCATTTTCATTCTTGGCAATTTTATATTCGTGTTTTCTCTGCATATTCAGTGTGAACTGTAATGTTTAATAGCATTTTTAAAATATCTTTATTCTTCTTAAGGCTAACACATCAAAGACAAGATTTTCCTTTTAGGCTTGTCAGTTAATATCTCCTCCTCTTCCATAGTGTATTTATAGTTAGCAGCTAATGTGAGAAATAGGTTCGGTATTTTACAATGACAGATGAAAACAGTTTATGAAATAAGACATAAACCATGGAGGCATAATGTGTTATTTTTCTATGGTTCTTCCAGTAAATTGAATCAGACAGCAATCTGTTTGAAGATTCATCTCACAGTTGAAAAACAAAAATTTTAAATGAGCCAAGTACTAAGAGACACAATTTAATTGAATAGTGGGCCCCTGTCATGCTGAACTTGGGATAAGGAACATAACAACTCCAGTGCTCAGTTTGGTAATAAGTAGACAAACCAGAGAGTCGAGGAAACCCAGTTCTATCAATGAACGCCCCTTGGATGGAAGAAGATTGCAAATGACACTACCCATTTTAGGTGAGGAGACTAGAAAACAGGCCTTTTGCCCCTGTGGTAGAGAAGGAGCTTAAAATGATACCTGAAGAGAAATTTGGCCATCTCTGACAAGTGTGATAAGGTAGCCATGTTCCCATTCTGACTTGCAGAGAAAGATGATCTTCACAGTGGTTGTGTTTCTAATGCTCTTCAGCACCTGGTGCCCATGAGCATGTCACAGGAAATAGAGAAATAATAAGGAATCCATAGAAAAGGTGACACAATAAAAAATAGTAAGCTGACAGGTGAAAAACATGGAAGGGGGCGCCTGAGTGGCTCAGTTGGTTAAGCGACTGCCTTTGGCTCAGGTCATGATCCTGGAGTCCCAGGATCGAGTCCCGCATCGGGCTCCCTTCTCGGCAGGGAGTCTGCTTGTCCCTCTGACCCTCTTCCCTCTCATGCTCTCTATCTCTCATTCTCTCTCTCTCAAATAAATAAATAAAATCTAGAAAAAAAAAGAAAAACATGGAAGAACATTTTCATGGTTAAAGTAAATGGATCAAATGTATTCATTAATGCAGGTATTTATTGGAAATTATTTATTGATTGTGCAACTGTCACTCTTCTAGGCAGAAGATACTCAGCAATGGGAGGAAGAAAACAAAACAAATCCTCTGACTTTCTGAGAGAGATAGGAAACAAATTACATATAAATTAAATATATAAGTATGCGTATTATATATTATATACAGATAACATATATTATGTATATAATGCACATTGAATTATATTCTGTTGTATTGAATTGGATATCAATTATATATCATATATTGTATAGGTAGGTTATATAAATATATACATAAATTATGCATCCTCCATATATTACATAATACAGTATTACATATAATTTATTACAGTATAACATAGATATATATATATTAACAAAGTAAATGTATTGGAGAGTGTCATGTGCCATGAAAAATAAAGAAACAGGGAAATAAGATAGGGACAAGCAGAGGGCTGAGCTGAAATTTTTAATATGTTGGTTAAGAAAGGCCTCATTGAGGAGGTGACATCTGATCACATAGGAGAAGAGATGGAAGAGGGGTATCTGAGGGAAGGGTTTTTAGAAAGGGAGCTTCAGGACGGTGGAGAAAGAAGTGTGGCTGATGGCTGGAGGGTCTGGTGGGTGGAGAGATAGGTATGGCCAGAGTAAAAGCAGGAATGGGGACAGTCATTGGAGACCCAATAGCATTTCCAGAAAGGAGCCTGGGACTAGGAGAGTGGGGCCTTATGAGTCAACCTATGGGTGATGGCTTTCACTCTGAGGGCAACGGGAAATTTGAGGAAGGTCTGAATCGGCATTTGAAAGAACTCTTCCACCACTGGGTTGAGAATAATTTAAAGAGGTCTACCATGGAAGTAAAGAGGTAGTTAGAAAGCCATTTTGATTGTAGCAACAGAGGATGGATAGAACGTGTAGGGGCCCAGAGGCAATGGGAACAATGGGAAGTGGTCCAACGCTGGATACGTTTTGATGGCCGAGTCAATGGTATTAGCTGATGAGTTTGTTGAGGGGTGCAAGGAAAGAGAGCAGTCAGGAAAAATTCCAGAGTTCTGAGCCTGAACATCCTGAAGAGTGTTTGACTAGGAGAAATGACTTGACAGGAGCAAGGAGAGATGGGGCAATCTGGAGTTCAGTTTTGGAAATATTAAGTTTGGGGTGCCTATTTGCTATTCAAATGCATGAAATAATGTGTTGCTCAGAGTATGTTCTCCCCTGGATATATAAATCTGGGGGTCACCTCTGTTCAGGTGGTCTTTAAAATACAGTGGAGACTAAGTGCCTATAATTAGCAGGAAATCCAAGGGCCCACGATGTGTGGGAGCCACCAGATGGAAGAGAAGAGATCAGCATTGTCAGATGTGGCTCTTGGGCCAAGTAAGATGATGACCAAGAAGGAACCATCAGATGTGGCACTGCATGGACCAGGGGGCAGATTCACAGGGACTCTCCCAGAGGCATTTCGATGAAGGTCTGTTTGGTATTAGTTCAAGGGAGAATGGACAAAGTCAGGGAGAATGAATAAGAGTTGTCTTTGGAAGAGTTATGCTTAAAAGGAAGAGCAGAAAATATAGGAAAAAACTGGTATAAGAAAGTAGAGCCAGAGTTGATTTTCTTTTTGCTTTTTGCTTTGTTTTGTTAAGATAAAATAAAAAATGACATGCTTTGTATGTTGATCCAAGGATCCACCAGAGGGGGGAAATCTGAAGGGATGGGAAAAGAAGGGTGAATTCCTGGAGCCATTTCGTAATGAAGACAAAAGTGGGTGAATCCAAGGGCACAAATTAAAGGTATGACCTTGTCTAAAGATGGGCAAGTCGTTTATAGTGGAGGAGGGAAGGCAGGTAACCGCGCCGAAGCAGACATGCAGGTGGGGGAGGAGTGGTAGGAGTTCATGATATTTATCCTCGGATTGCCTCTCACAGTTACAAATAGTGAACAAGGTCAGCTTCTGAGTATGAAGATTAAAGTCTGGGGGCTGGAATTTCTGCTTCTACCCATGATGGATACCTACCTTCTACCATAAACACACCAGACAAAATACATGAAACAGCAGTGTTCAGACATTGGAGTACAGGCAAAATGTTAATGAGGACGCCGTGCCAGTTGGAACTCTCATCCATGCTGGTGGGATGCAAACCTGCAAAGTACCCGTGGAAAACCCTTGGGAAGTCTCCTGTAAACTTAAACATATTTTTACTCTATGACCTGGCAATTCCATTCCTAGGTATTTACTGAAGAGAAATGAAATATGTTCACATAAAAAACTGCGTACAAAATTTTTAGCAGCTTTATTCATAATTGCCAAAAACTGGAAATAACCCAAATGTCCTTCAACTGGTAGATGGATACACAAACTCTGCTACCTATACCCAGTGGGATTTTATTTGGCAATAACAGAGAATGAGCTATTGATATAGCATGGATGAGCCCTCAAATGCGATGTGCTAAGTGAAAGAAGCCAGGCTCAAAAGCCTGACTAATGTATGTTTCCATTTATGGGGCATTTGGAAAAGGCACAAATATAACCACACTAGGGGTTACCAGAGATTAAGTCTTGGGGAGGGCTCACTACAAAGGAATAGCATCAGGAAGAAATTTTGGGGGTGATGGAACTTCTCCATTTATTGACTGTGGTGGAGGTTACATAAATTTCACACATTGTTTAGACCCTTATAAATATATGCTACAAAGATTGTCTTTTCTTATATTTTAATTTTATACAGTATATTTATTTATTTATTTATTTATTTATTTTTTAAAGATTTTATTTTTTTATTTGACAGAGAGAGACAGCAAGAGAGGGAACACAAGCAGGGGGAGCGGGAGAGGGAGAAGCAGGCTTCCCGCCGAGCAGGGAGCCCGATGCGGGGCTCGATCCCAGGACCCTGGGACCATGACCTGAGCCAAAGGCAGACGCTTAACGACTGAGCCACCCAGGAGCCCCTATACAGTGTATTTAAAAATTTTAAATAAAATGAACAATTTCCTAGGGAAATATTAATTATTAAAATTGGCTCAAGGTATGATGGGTTTATACAGGAAAATAACTATAGAAGAAATTCATAAATGTGGGTCAAAACATATCAGATTGATCCAAGAAAATATGCCCAATTGATTTTGACAGAGGTGCAAAAGAAAGTCAATGGAGGAAAAAAACTTTTTCTGACAAATGGTGCTTGAGCAGTTGGACATACATTTCATTCTTTGCACAAAAATCAACTCAGAATGGATCATGGACTTACCCCTAACCCATACAACTCTAATGCTGGCAGGAAAAATACCAACATAGGAGAAAACATTCAGAGCCCAAGGCTGGGTGAGGTTTTTAGACTTGACACCAAAGCATGATCCCTAGGAGCAAAAATTGATAAATTGGACTACATCAAAGTTAAAAACCTTTGCTCGGAGAAAGATCCTGTGTTTCCTGGAATAAAAAGTCAAGCTATAGACTGGAAGAAAATATTTGTAAAACACTCAGGCCTTGTACCTAGAATCAATGAAGAACTTTCAAAACTCAAAATTAAAACAGTTGGAAAAGCACATTTGGAAAATGGGCACAAGATGTGGGCAGACATTTCACCAAACAGAACACACAGATGACCCACTATGCACAGGAAGTATGTTAAGCCTCGTTAGCCATGAGGGAAACAAAACCAAAATGAGATATTGCTACATACCTATTATAATAGCTAAAAAAAAAAATTGTGATAACACCAAGTGCTGGACAAGATGCCAATAAATTGGATCACTTACACATTGTTGGTGGGAATGCAAAGTGGTGCAGCTGTGTGAAAACTATTTGGCCGTTTCCTACAAAGCGAAACATGCTCTCACCAGAGGACGCAGCGGTTGTTCTCTCCTATACTAATTCCAGAGAAATGAAATCTTAGGCTCCCACAAAAACCTGTACGTGGATGTCCATAGACACTTTATTCACAATAGGAAAAAAAAAAAAACTGGAAAAAACACACAAATTTCCTTCAGTGGATGAAGGGTTAAACCAACTGTGGTCCAAACACCTTGGACATATTTCAAGGGAAATATGCTGAGCAAAGAGAGCCAATCTCCGAACGTTACATACTACAAGAGTCCATTTATAGAATATTCTTGAAATAACAAAATTGTAGAGATGGAGAGCATGTTAGTGGTTTCCAAGGGTTAGTGATGGGGTGGAGGAGGGTGTGGCTGCCAGGGGAGACTTGCAGGGGCATTGTAATTGTGAGGGTGATACCACAAGTCTACACTTGTGATCAAATTGCACAAAACTAAACACGCGCAACAAATGAGTATTTACAAGACTAAGAAATCTCTATAAGCAGTGTGGGTTACACTAATTTTAATTCCTGGTTTCTATGCAGTATTCTAATTATCTACAATGCTACCCTTGGCCCCTGCAGGGAGTGCTTGAAAGATGCATGGGTCTTCCCTGTGCATTTTTTGCACCTTCCGGTGAATCCAAAAAAAAGTTAAATAACAATACACGGCAACTACATGTGCAGATGTATATGTGTGTGATTACCTTCAAACTGTTCATTTTACTTGGCCTAGTAATTCCGATTTTAAGAATGTAGCTTAAGGAAATCATTATAAAGTTGCCCAATGGGGTTTATTAGAGCAGAGTCAAGAACAGCAAAACTTTGGAGAAAAATATGTACTACTATCAAGACAGGAAGTCCCATGGGGCACCTGGGTGGCTCAGATGGTTAAGTGTCTGCCTTCAGCTCAGGTCATGATCCCAGGGTCCTGGGATCGAGGCCCATGTTGGGCTCCTGGCTCAGCGTCGAGCCTGCTTCTCCCTCTCCTTCTGCCTCTCCCCCTGCTCATGCTCTCTCCCTCTCTCTGTATCTTTATGCCTCAGATGAATAAATAAAATCTTAAAAAAAAGAAAGCAAGTCCCAAATATATTGTGCGAGTTGCAAATAATTTTTAATACGAAGGGAAAATCATACTATGACATGTGTTAGAATATATGATGTTGTAAAAACATATATAGAACATCTCTTATTTTGTAAAGCTTGCTCCAGTGACCACTCCTGAAGCCAGCCAATCAGAGATTTCCCCCTTTCTCCTTAAAGCTGGTCAACTGGCAGATACAAAGAATATGCATTCATTGCTAAAAGGTCACCCAGTTCCTAAACAGTCCTAAACATCCACCAATCCCTAAAGCCACGCTGCCCAAATCCTTGCATCCGATCAGCTCCCTGCTGTGCTCTGGGAGTTGGGGCTTCTCAGCCTGGCTTTCTCAGGCTTACACCAATGATAAATGCAGATACTGAGTGGCCTATTCCCTTCATCAGCAGCGGCACGAGCTGTGGCCAAGCAAACGGAAAAGTACTGGCCGAAAGCAAGGAAGGGCTGACAAGGGTGAGTCATGAGATCTTCGGGAACATCATCAGAAACAGGATAGTCTTGTTCTTTCTGGAAAAGGGGCTGGCACAGCCACCTTTTAGATTTGTAGGACAACAAAGGGAAGTCAGCCCACAGGTTCAAGCACATCACAGGTCCCAGGGATAATTAGAAGGCTCCCAGCATACACCAGTGCTTCTTAGGAGGCTGCACCTGGCACTCACGTGTCATTGGGAACTCCATCCAGTTCTGCACACGTGGGACCACCAAGACATCTCCTGTGTCTCCACGTGTGTCTCTACGTCAGTCTGACCTCGTGTGGTTTTCTACATGCATAGGAATCAGTGGGACAAACCCAAGGGCTGGTATTTTCCAGCTACGGACACAGAAGTCCTTTCCTTTATTCTGGTCCTGTTTGCACTGAACAATTATAATTTTATCGACCAGAATAATCAGCCCAGACATCCCTTCTCAACAAAGACTAGAGTAGTTGCCCATCACAGAAGATGGGCCATGGTGAAGAGTTTGACCAAAGTTCTATGTTCCAAATGGTCCAGATGTTAAGCAAATATTCATTTGATTTGAGAGATCATTCAAATTCGTCCATCAGCCCCAAGAGGAAGCATCCTTCCTCACGTGAATATTCCTTTGACAATTCTCCGTGCATCTCAGCTTCGCCAGGTGTCCATTCTGGAGATTAACTTGTATGTATTTAATCATTTTCATGTCTTCTATGTCCCCCCCACCCCATACCAGGGAATCGGGCAAATGCCAAGTGAAACAGCCTCTCTTCTCAACGCTGAGGGATGAAGCTGTCCTGACCACAGTTGCACGCGTGCAGTGTGGTGTGCCTGGGCAGAGGGAAGCCACGCCATCCAGGAAAGCAGGTGCTAGAAACTGACGCTTTGCCAGTGGGCCCATGTCCTCAGATTCAGGCCCCTCCAGTGCAACAAGCACAGCTTTCGGTCTGCCTCCTGGAAGGTCCTGCGACTATTCCCTTTTGTTCGCTAGAGAGAGAGCATTCCCATAGATTGGAGACCCGGTTGGAGCTGCCCTGCTGCCCCCTCTGTCTCCTGGAGCCACACAGACAAGCCCGTGAGGAGGACACCCATCTGGGGAGTGACAGACACTGGATCATGAATTTTGTGGCAGCCACATACTTCCAGGTAAGACTCAGTTGGCAGCCTCCTGTGACACTCAGGTTTCTAAGAGGCTGTCTGTCCCTCTGGTCACTCCCTCTCTGTGTCTCTTGACCAGGGCTGGTCCAGCCCTGGGCAACAGCTTGCCCTCTGGGAGCTGTCCCTTCTTGCAGTGGCCGGCTTGGCACCTGCTGAGGATCCCCAGCAAGCTCGCCAGCCTCGCGGTGGGTCGTTCCGCACTCTGTCCATGGCTGACCTCCCACGGGTGTCACCAACGTGCTTTACCATTACCATTTACCATGTGAAAAGAGTGACAATAATGGTCAGGTTATTGTTAAACAAGATAAATTGTTATAAATTATAATTTTCCCTTAAAACATTTTTAACAGCACGTTACTGATAAGGCACAATGGAGGGGAAGAGAAAAGAGAGGTTGCTAAGGAAACAGTAGGTTTAAATGAGCATCAGAATGAATAGGCAGGTAAAATGCATGGAAACTGGCTCTATAATTAAGCTCTGTCACTGTTTCACAATTGATAGTGGTCTGTGCTGCAGAAATGACGGGCCTATTTTCTTATCCAGCTCAGCCCCGGAGGAATAATGAGTGAGATCAGATGCAATCTGTTCCCCTTGGCCAAACTCCCTAATTCCCCAGCCCTGAAGTTTGGTTGTGCCCTCCTGGTGAGACCCACATTCATATGTGTGTCTCTGTTAGTCTCTGTTTCCCCGACCTCCCATCCAGGAAGACAATAGACGGAAGCCCCCACCACAACTCAGGGTGCCCTCCATGCATTTCCTGCATCCGAGGACTGCAGGGGAGGCTGTGGACAGTCCCAACACTCAGGCCTCTGCCCCTCTGCGCGGCCCGGCCTGGCCAATGGTCCCAAGAACTGCAGTCTCTTTGTCTGAAGATGGAAATATTACAAACCATCAATAAGGCTGATTTTCAGACAGTCAGTGCACACTGAAACGAGACATTTCCCTGAGAATTGCCTGGCTGGTTTCCTGACTTAACAACGCACTTCCCTTCTTTAAGTTTTTTGTTTGTTTGTTTGTTTCTTTTATATTAAAAATAACAAAGCAAAAATTGCCCTGGGTTTGATAAATAGAAGCCATATTCCTATGATGATTGATGGTCAATGAAAGAGAGGGGTCTCATGAATGGAGAGGGAAATGACAATAGGAAAGCCTAGATTGAGAGAGAGACAGAGAGACAGGGAGAGACAGAGAGACAGGGAAAGACAGACGGAGAGAGACAGAGAGATAGAGAGATGGAGATAGAAAGACAGGGAGAGACAGAGACAGACAGAGAAAGGACTGAGAGATAGAGATGGAGAGACAGAGACAAACAGAGACTGAGAGATAGAGATGGAGGGACAGAGACAGAGACTAGATAAGACAGCAGGCACTGAAGGGGCAGAGCAAGTCCTGCAGGACGGAGGGCGGAAGACGGGAAGAAGTGAGGTCTGCATCCCCCACGAATAGAAGGGCCTCCAAGGGCATAAGCAGTGGGTCTGTGGTCCAGGAACCTTATTTTCCACTCCTTGAAAACTCACAGCGATCCAGAAACTCAGGTAATCAAGGTAATCAAGGGTCAGAGATGACCTGCCCCCGCGAGTCCCATTGCATCTTAAACCCTATGCTCTACTTTCTCATCAGCCAGGCCTCTGGCTGCAGAAGAGTCTGGCCCAGTGTCCGCAGAGGTGGGTCCCTTGACCTCGCCGCTCCTCACCTGACCCCAAGACTTGGGCCCCGTCGCACAGAGCTGCCAGGATCCTGGGTCTAGCCCTGACTGCGTCTCTGCTACTCACATTCACAGATCCGGATGCAGGGCTCAAGTCTTGTGCCGCCACATCTCTAGGGAGGACCTGGCTATGCCTCAGGAGTTGGGACTGAGGTCTTCCCTTGTCCAAACCCCAAACTCTCCTCGCAGGAGGGAGGAGGGCGTGCTTTGTTTCCTCAGTTAAAAGGCAAGCTTTGAGAATGTGAAATTCGATGCTTGTGATGCGTTTCTAAATTTGTTCCCAGACCTGTTGGAGCAACAGGACAGAAAGTTTTAGAATTGCCTCCAATCACTTGACTTGGCAGGAGAGGGAGAAACGTAATGATGTAAGACGGCAATCACCTGCCTTTCCAGGAATCTGGGTAGAATCAGAGAAAGGGTTTTATTGAACAGAATTCAATTCTGTCGTAATATCAGGGCAGGGTTTCCTGTGTCATGAATGTTTTAATCCTGAGGTCTTATGGGAGGGTCTGGATGGAGCCTGCTCAGTATTAGAAGGAGACACCACCTGGGTATGTCTGTCCTCAGAAGGCACTCTGTTGCGAATGACAACTAATTTTTTAAAAAATGCATCAATTTTCCAGCTCCTGCATTATTAGACTGTGGTTACAACTGTATTTAAATAACTCTTAGGGCAAGGTCCACCTGGGCATGAAGAGCAAACAGTTGCAAGGGTGATTGGAGGATCCTCCTGGTTACAAAACTGTCTCCTCAATCAATTCTTAGGGTTCCCACTGGCATGCAAGCTCCATGCATCTGGGAGGGGCTCGGTGCTGAGGAGGTGTCCCTGCCACATTGGGTGAAGAAATCGTTCTCTGGAAGCCCCTCGTTCAAATGCAAACCAGCCATTGGGGTGGGGGTTGTTAACAAACACTGTGGCTTATCCGCACCATGGCTCACCCGGGACTGCGGGCAGTGAGCCTCTCGGGGAGCGCGTGGCTGCAGGGATACCGGCCCATTTGCTCCCGAGAAAGATCAGCAAAGAAACAAGAAAAAACCTGCTTATCTTATCACATAACGTAGAAGAGGTGATCCTAATGGTCTGTCCGACTCTACTTTATTGACACCAACTTGCTTCCCAAAGTCATCTGGTGCAAGCATTCACAAATCCCACGGAGCATTCGTTCCTCATTAGCTGGAACATGGGGCGTTTCCCTCTAAATAGGATGAGTTCACAGGCCAGCCTCTGGTCATGTCAACCACACCTGAAAAATGTCCTTTCGAAGTGACCGTGACCAGCGGGGAGGGCATACACTCTTCCCTCAGAGTCCCCCTGATCCTCGCCTGTGTGGTTGTGACGTCCCTTGCTATCGGGCTTCCTTTCCGCTCAACTCCTAGAAAGAACTGTCTCCTGAAAAACGACATCGAGCCCCACCCTTTCTGCTACACACACTTAGCACACTCAGGAAAAGAGAAAAGGTCACGGGCAAAATTCCCTCATGTTGGCGGGACAAAGGACTGGGGAGCATCTCGTTTCACGCCTGTCCTGTATGACCCAGAGCTGCCGCAGTTGGCTCTGAGGCTGGCCGGTCTCCCCCAGTGCAGGCCACCCAGGGGGCCGCAGTGAGTCCGGGTGGGAGGCCATGCACCGGGTGGACCGGTGACCACCGCAGGCTCCAGTCAGACCAGCCGGTGCAGGTGCCCCGTGCCCTGTGCCGGGGGGTGACCATGACAAGTAACGTCGTATCTCAGAGCGTCAGCAATCACACTGGGGCAGTGTGACAGGGGCTGTGATGCCCGCCTTGCAGGCTGCTGATGGACCTCACACCCGCTGAGCAAATGGTACTCTTGTTTCAGAGCTGCAAGGCTGTAGAGGGTGAGTACCAAGTCTTGAGACTGCATTCAAATATGATTCTGCTCTCTGTTCGCTAGTAAACGACCTCAGACCTGCCGTTCACCTCACCTTCGCTAACCCCCTGGTTTCATCAGCAGCAGAATGGGCAATAACAGTATTATGCAGCTGAACATGCTGTATGAAAGTAAGTTTGGCAAAATGGATGTTGATGTGGGTTTATCTATACATCTCCATCTATGTATCTCTATCATTTATCTACCATCTACCTATGACCTATCATAATCAATCTATCACCCATCTACCATCTATCTATCATCCATCCATCTACCTACCTATCACCTACCTATATTTCCCACTACTCATTGCCTAGAATGCAGACATATTCCACAGTGAATGACAGCCCTTCCTATAAGCATCTTCCTCCTTTCATTTGAACACCATACTTCCTGTACATAATCAGGTGCTTTTAATCCGATTCTCATTTATAAAACATTTTGCTGACTCACATGTGACTTCTGTAGCTATGTAATGACAGTATTTTGGAAAGAGAAGGATAAAATCTATGTGCACTTCCTTATGCTCATGCGGGGCGTTTAACTGATGAAATAATAACAACACTGTTTCACCTCAGATGCCTCTCCACCCGATGTGGACTGGCCTGCAGCTTACCTATTCCATCCATTTCCACCATGTTCAGAATTGACACTGACCTCAACAGTTTAACTGAGTCTGATCAGTTGCTGAGAGAATTCATTGCTTCAGCTTGTGGCCGGACCAGAGGCACCTGCGAGGCGCCCGCCGGGTAGAAGGGTGGCAGGTTGGGACTAACGCAGCTGAGCAAAGGGAGAGCTGGGAGAGGAGAGCAAAAACAGAGCTTGTAAGACAAAAACAAAAACAAAAACAACAAATAAAAAATAAAAAATCTGAACACTAACGCTACTCTCATATTATATACTTGCCTTCAGAGAAAATAAAATAGCAGCAGGAGGGGAAAAAAGGGGAAACACAAACAAGACGTCAGAAGGAGAAAGGAAGCATCGCTGCAGTAAATACACATCACAACAAGTTAATAACACATGAGTGATGCTATGCAAAACCAGGACTTGGTTGGTGAGAAGCAGAACCAAGACAAAAACAATGAACTGACTGCTTTCACAAGCACAGGAAGGAAAGACAGTACATGCACTTGGGGAGCTTGGCTGGGATCTCACAAAGCTTAGTAGCGCCATGTGCGCACCGCGTGGACATCAATCAAGTCCTTGAGGGATTTCCCACCTGATTTGGAAACTTGTGCTCCAGCAAAATCCTGCACACAAACGACGCTTACAATGTCATTATTCATAATCACCAGAAATTGGAACAAAGATGTCCTTCCATAGGATAATGAATAATCAAACTACGGGACGAGTGAAAACACTATCCAGCAAATAGACGGAACGAAGCATCAAGCAATGCAGAGCTCTGAGTGAGTTTAAGTGGGAAAAGCCAGCTGACGAGGTCGAGTGCTACATGAGCCGTTCGATAGGAGGTTGTAAGAGAAGAATGGCTGAGAGATGGAAAGAGGTCACTGGTTGCCAGGAGCTTAGGAGGGGATGGGGGATCAGGTAAAATGAGGGGTGAAGCTATCAGGTGGGCGCTGAAGTGGTGGGGATATGCCATGGTGCACTTGTCAAAATCCTTACAGTTTCACAGCACGAAGAGCAGACCTCAATGTGTGCAAATTTAATATGCATATCTACACTTACATCAAGAAATCCCAGAATGGAATGCAGCATGGGACAAAACAATCAAACTCTATTGCAGTCATGGGAAGCGATCTCACTGCAGGGGTGGGGGAAATACTGACCTAAGTCACTTGGAAACGAGTGGCATCTGAGACCAAATACAAAGTGTGTACAACATGGTACACTAGTTGATAAAGTTGTTTCCCGTGGGGGTACTAATGAACAACCCTAGAGCCACTACCCATGTAGACTGGACTCGAGCAGTTACGTAAATGGGCGGCAGACGGCGGCTGTCAGGAGCTAGTGTTCTCGTCTGCGGTGCAGAGGTTGAAGGAAAACAAGGGAGGAGGCTGGAGGATTCATGTAGTGCTGGATCAGAATTGGACACAGCACTATGAACTCCTGGGTAGCTTAATATAGAGACAAGAACTACATCTAGAAGCATTTATATACCTGTGTGTATACACGAGTTACCATGCACACACATCTCCTCCTTGTGTCAGCTGAGAGATCTAGAAAGAATGCCCCCCCCCACCAGCAATGAGCGCAACATTACATCTGGATTTGTCACCATTCCTCAATAATGTGGCCCCTTGGAGATGAGGCTGCTTCTGGGACCAGGGCAGGAAATGTACAAGATGAACCTGGTGCATCTGGAAGTGCCAGAAAATAAGAAACTGTTACACACACACACAGAGCCATTGATGAGCTTTGTCGAAGGAACACAGAAGCCAGTTGAGGAGTTCTCAGTGGCCAAAGCTGGAATGATCTGTGCAGTAAGAGAGATAACAGTGGTATGGATTGGGTTCTTATGCAAAATATAAAATAAATATCCACGAGCCCACAGTGATGTGAAGAGAAGATTAAATACACGGAAAACAAGAGGCACACCTCCTGTGCGGAAGAATGGCTAACACTGATTGCACACCACGCCCTCAAGGTGGTGGGGTGTAAGTCACCATTCCGCATGCATGCTCTCCACATAGCAACTTCCTCCCAAGGAGCAGGCGTTGAAAGATGGTACAAAAGGAGGACTTTACAGTGGAAGAACTCGGCACCCAGCACTTTAGCTGGGTGCTCCAGCTTGGCATCAACAGAAATGTCCTGTTGACAGTACCTGCCCCTCCCAGGTGTGGTGAGAACAGAACTTTGTGATCTCCCTCCAAAATACACATAATTCTGTCTATTCATGAGGGAAACATCTGAGAAATCTGAAATGGGTACATTCTACAAAATACTGTCCACTACTTCTTAAAGCTGCCAAGACGATTTCAACCAAGGAAAAGTCTGTGAAACTGTCAGAGAACCCGGAAGATGTCATGTGGTGTCCCTCATGGGATTCTGGAGCAGAAAAGGGACATCATGTAGAAGTCAAAGGAAATATGAATGATTGTGGACTTTAGTTAATGATCATGTATCAATATTGTTTCATTAATTGTGATAAATATGCCCTATTAATCTACTAACATATTAGTGACAGAGGGCACTGGTGGTGGGTCATATGCATGCCTTCTATAACATCTTCACAATATTCCTGTAAATGAAAAACTATTCTAAAATTAAAAGTTTCTTTAAGAAAACTATAGGACATCATAATATTATTCAGAAAGAAAATGTACTTAATTGTATCTTTCAATGGTATGAGTGGGTTAAAACCACGGACCACCAAGTGGGATCCCTTGACTTAAGATTGCTTCAATTCACGTATGATTTGAGGAGTCCAAAATAGGAATTAGGAAGAATGGCCCTATGAATGAGATAAAGTAGATGGTTTCTGCACCACGAGGGTGAGGAAGAAGACATGCAATGGTGAACATCACAGGCTCTGCCCAGATGAGGTTTGATTTGATCTTCAGAGAAATACTCCTCCTCGGATACAAATCTTCTTAATTTGGTACTTTAAAAAGGGTCTTTTTCCAGGCAGTAGAAAGCACAGTCGGAGAAGTGGACTCGGGAGTGAAGAGGATCTGCTGGAAAGACGGCAGGTCTCATGGAGTACCTAAGGTCTCCGTGTCTGCACAGGTAACACGCTCACCTGGGGCGGGGAGGCGCGGGCTGGGAAGCAGGCTGGGGCGCAGTTCCGAAGCAGCTTGAGTACACGTCTTCCCATGGTGCAGTGAGTCATTCACAGAGCAAACCGAGAGATGGAAAATTAATGAGGGCAATTTTAGAATCAGGGCGCTCATTAGAGTGCCATGTGTATGCTTTGAATTAGAATGGGAACAACAGAACAAAGGACTCTGAAGGATGTTCTTTTGCCTTTAATTGTTCTCAAGCTTCCACCTCTAGACAGCTGGGCATAGGCCGCCTTGGAGCGGTACCACCTGAGCCTTGGGAACCGCTGACTTAGGAAGGGAGCAGATGAGGGAGCAGATGAATGGCTCAGCTCCGGTGCTGAGCAAACGCATGTTCCCTCCAGTACGTCAACCACCACAGCCTGTGAACGACACAAGATCAGAGTCACGCACCATCGTTTGAAGGGTTTTAAGGTGTTCTTGCCCTGTAAGTGTTTGGTGATGACAAGTATTTTAAGAGTATTACCATGCAAGAATTACATAAGTGATGAAACCATTAAAATACATCAACCTATGTTTTAAAGTAGTAGGAAAGTTTTGAGAAGCAGAAAAATGAGCCAGATTGAGAGACACAGAGAGACAGCTGTAAGATGCAAAACCCATGCCCATGATTTTGCATGAAACACCCTAGCAGGCCACTGATCTTGCTGGAATCAGAAAAACTGGTCTCGTATTTAATCTGATAACTCACTTCCTTAAGAATACGTTTGTGCACCATTTTGAGATCTGTGCCATTTGTAGATTCATCGGATTTTTCTGGACTATCAGACTTGAATACTAAATTAGAGGAATCATTTTTACCAGTTTCAGTTTTTGAAATGATGATTTCGGTTATGTGAATCACCATTAAAGCATTACTATTTAGGATTACCTACTTAGAACAATTTTGGATTTATAAACCCTGATCTAATTGTAAACCCTGATCTACTCTGTCTGGCTTTGAAATTTCATCAAATTAAAAAAATATATATATCTCTATATTTTTTTGCTGTACCTTCAAGTAAGAATTTAATTAGAAACAAATGGTATTTAGGGGTAACCAATGCTGAAATAAAGTTTTCAAATATTTTCTTTTTGCATCAGTAGCCTCAAATTCATGAATCAGAAGATTGTTTATAATCAATTATTTTGTAATTTGTCAGAGTTACATAAATTAGGAAATTTGTTAGACACTATGAATAACTAGAACAATGTACATTTCAATAAAATGAAAATGTTGTCCATGAATAAAAATGCAAGAATAAATGGAAGCCTTAACTCTCTGTACATGAACATAGTAGTCTAATGAATAATATGTGATCATTTTAATTCAGTTCCAAATCTTTCCCATTTTGTTTTGTGTCATCAGTAGATATTCTTGAATCAATTACAAACTGTTCTTTTTTTAAAGACTCAATTATCTTTTATTGTGTGCACTAAGGGTAAGAAACAATGAAACATATGGGAAACATATAGAGTCCATAAAACCATCGTGAACAGGGAACAACCAAAATTATGATAATGTGAATGAGTCTCATAATATATAAGAACTATAGTAAAAGATGTCTGCCATTTATTTTATTTTTGCTTTTTTCATATTCCTAATTAGCCATGATTTGGATCTATTAGTATGTTTTTGTTATTTTATTGAATTCAGAGCTAAGTCCAGTGGATACAAAGAGCCCTAGCTAAGGGTATTACCAAAACAATAGCAATCTGTTCCATTTGCAGCCGCCCAAGGCTAGGATCTCTGTTGGGGCAACAGGAGCCTGGCTGGGAATTTAAAAGGAATTTCTGGAGAATTGATGACCACAGAGAGCTTTGAAAAGCTTTGACATATTCTCAGACATCTAGAAGGCTGTGTGCATGGGGGAGTCTGTGTCTATGCCTCCGGAAGACAGGGGGCGGGAGGAGGCTCCCACTGCTTATCTAGCTAACCCTGAAGCCCTGTCCAAGCAGAAAGAGAGCACTAAGTCTGTCTTGTGATCTTTCCAAAGTTTGGAGGCATGCCTTCCCACATAGATCTGTTTGGCCAAGGGTGAGAGACAAACAGGCAAAGCATTTGAGACAAATCTTCCAGCCTGTCATTGGCAGACCACTAAATTATACTAACCCTGAGGTTAGTATAAACCAGACTTAAAAATCAAACAAGCTCAAAACAAAAAAAAAAAATCCAGCAGTAAACTCAGCAGCAACAAACTGAAGGCAATACAGAAACTACAGAATTAACCCAGAAGAAAAACAAAACCACACACAGGATGCCTGCCAAAACCAAAAGACCCTGGGGAAGGGATCCGAAACCAGACTTGCTACAATGTATTGTCAAAACAGTTAAGTTTCAACAACGAAAACATGTAAGACTAGCAAAGAACAGGAAAATGCACCACATACACAGGGGGGAAAAGCAGCCAACAGAATGTGCACCTGACGTAGCAGACAAAAGCTTTCAATGAACTATCATAAATATCTTCAAAGAAGTAAAGGGAAGTATGTCTAGCAAATTATAATAAAATAAAATAAAACATGTCTCACCGAATAGAGAATATTGACATATAAATTATAAATAGAACGAAATTAAAAAATCTGGAATTGAAAAATATAGTAATGTAAGTGAAAATTTAACTAGAGGGGCCCAGTGACCTATTTGAGCTTGCAGAACAGGAGGCTAAGTCAATAGAGATGGTCCAGTGTTGGGAGCTGAAATGAAAAAGAGGGAAGAAAAGTGCACAGAGATTCAGAAGCCTGCAGGACTCCATCAAGCAGACCTCCCCGATGCATGACTGGAGTCCCAGAAGGAGGAGAGAAATATAAAGCAATAGAAAAAAAAATATTTGATGACAAATATTCATGCAGAGATTCAAGAAGCTCAATGAATTCTAGGTAGATCAGACCCTAATGGATTCAAAATTCAAACCTAGAGATATCTTAATTACACTGATGAAAATAACAAAGATTAAGCCAAGGCATGCAAACATTTTAGCACAATACTTGGCACAAAATCTTTGCTCAATATTCATTAGCAATTGTTGATAGTATGCATGAGACACTATTCAACAAGAGGGTAACATCTATTGAATTACTGATTCATGTAATGTCTGATGGGCAGACATGTTTATTCATTACCTTATTAAATTCTCATTAAAAAAAAATCCCTTTCTTGTCAACCTCCCTGCCCTATCTTCCTCTGATTTACTATCTCCCCCTCGTCTGAACAGATTCCACAACCTTCCAGCTGTATCCCTAGGAACTACCATGACACGTTCCCTGCATCATTGTCCAAATCCTCTTTCCAATAGAAATCTGATACCGTTCTTTCTGTTTAAATGTCTACACTAATTTCCTACTTCTCTCTCAAGACAAAATCCGTAAGTCTTGTCAAGCCTTAAGCATGTCCCCGGTAAATGTCTCAGCTTTCTGTCTCTTTTCCTCAAGAATCCAGATGTTAGACTTCACTTGGTTCTCACACTCTGCCATAAGCTCTGCTTCCAAATGGTTAATTAATCTAGCTTCAGCTCAAATACCCTGTTCTCAGAATGGCACTCCTTCCACGACTTCTATACTCACATGGGCCCCTTGGGGGCTTGTGCCACGCAAGCCCCCGTTGTGATACTCTTTACTGTTTGTTATAATTACTTTTTTAAAGTACGTCTTTCTTGCTAGTCTCTAAACCTCATAAAAACAAAAACATAGTATGACTCCATTCACCACCAAACATGCCACAATTAGCTCAGTCCTCGTGTCGGTTAGATGGATGGGCACAGTATTCAAGGCCAGCTGCATGTTCTCTCAAAACCTTGGATTCTTCCAAGAGTTAGTGTTGGCCAAGTAAAATGAAAAAATTCATTTCCAATGGAGAAAAGGGAGTATTTTATTGTTTGTTCAAGATGGTCCAATGCAGCATGTAAATACATTTAAGAAACACACAGAGATCTAAAACAGGATCTGTAATAAATTATAAAAAGAAAAGCAATGTTTCAAGAGGTAGCTATTGAGATATATCTAACTCTCATGTTCTTCTCTCTAATTTTTTGCTGCTGAGAAAAACGACATTTTAACAAGCACACTGTCCTCGTCTCAGTTCCCCATGTGATTCCGGGTGATGTCTGATGGGAGGTGTAGCTACCTGTTGGTTCAGGTGTAAGGTTTAATTTTTTTTTTTTCTCCTGGAACTGGTTCTTCTTTTCATAACTCATGATCATCTGGCGGTTGGCTTCCCGTTTTGAAAGGGCTCCCTCCCTCTCCAGGGTTTTGGGTTTTGCCCAGCAGCCGCTGTGTCTTCATTTTTCCTGAGGGTGCGGGTGTGGAGCGCGGCCGCGGAGACAGTCAGCACTGTGTGTGTTGCTGCCTCTGCTCACGCAGAGGAGGTGCCAGGTTCTCACCTGCCCTTGCCCCACCCTCTGTCTCCTGCCCGTTACATGTTCTCTCCTTTCTACCGCAGTGGTGTTGCCATGAAGAACTACTACCGTTGACCCGCTTTTATTTGTTTGGCAGACTGCGGTAAACCAAGGTAAGAGGGAACAGTCAGGAGTGAAAAGGTAGATATCGGATGTGAAGGCTAGAAAGGTATTCACAATTATTTTGTGGCAAGGTTTCCCTAGTTTGCTTTTGTGGAACTGAGCCGTGGTGAAAGTATGGGTACAGCCTAGCGTGTGAGCGAGATAATGCTACAGAGCTCCCAAGTATGCTCCGGAATTTGCAGACTGTGTGATCCTGGGCAACTCATTCACCTTCTCTGGGTCGCATCTTTTTAAAACAGACCTAAGAGTTACACCGACATCATAGGATGTAGTGCAGAGTAAATCACATAAGTACTCGGCATGGTGTCTGATCGTCGGTACATTTCGATCAACGTTTCAATCTTCAAATTCACATTACACATAACGACGACTAACAATGTTCAAAAAAATGTGTTTTGTATGATTATCTTGTGTAGGTAACTTGTCTTTATCTTCTTTCTGTTCAACTCTTTCATGCGCCCCTAAAGGCCAAGGCTGACAGTGCAGGAGAAAGCCCCAGGATTTGCAGATTCCTGTTCTGGAATGTCTTTGGCTCTTGTGACTCTTCGCTTGTTTGCTCTCCTGAATTTCTGTCTTCTCTTCTAGGAAACTGTAGGTTTTAAGTAAATGAAAAAAAAAAAAAACTATGGGGAGCTTGGAGGAATGGCAGCAATATTTGATCTCTGAACATACTCTAGAAGAATATTTAGGAACTAATGAACTAATGCCATGGGTGAAAAAGTCTGACTCATGCCCCCAAAGAAAGCTACCCAGAGGGGGATGTAACATTGAGAACGAATCCTTGAACTTCAGTGGGAACTTGGAATTGCAGCTTAATAGTCATCTAAATATTTAATGATTCTGCTTAAATGTCTACACTAATTTCCTACTTCTCTCGCTCAGGACAAAATCCATAAGTCTTGCCGAGCCTTAAGCATGTCTCCAGTAAACTGTCTCAGCTTTCTGTCTCCTTCCCTCAAGAATCCAGATGTTGGTCTTCATCATCTAAGTCTCAGTTTTTCCATCTGTGTCATTGGGGTGATGATATGGTGAGTGCAAAAAAATAAAAGATGAAAATACACAGGAATCTAGCAATATACTCGCTAGACACTGATATAGTATAAGACTTATTCCTTTTCTCTGATGACTACATATACTCATTTAGACATTAAAATGTTACCCACAGTCCCAAACCTGTCTTATCCGTATATTCTCAGTCTGTCCTAACCATTATCTTATCCCTCTGAGAACCACAGAACTTCCCGTCTGTGACATCCGTTTGAAATTAAGGGGTGTTACCTACTCTCTGTGTGAGCTTGGGCAAGCTACTGCCCTTCATTTAGCTTCAGTTTTCCTTCTGTTTTTCCACAAAATGGGACTAAGGGTAGTGAGGGTCTGGTGGGACAGTTTTGAGGATTCAGCGGAACAACACACATGAGGCAGTGGGTGCTATGCCCGGGGAGCTCTAGGAATGGGGCATCACTTCAGGGGAGCTACACTTTTACGATTTGCCTTGTTATGTGTTCTCTTATCTGAACTCACACAACATGATTCTAGTTTTCATGTAGCTCAGTATTATTTTCCACCCGAGTTGGAAAGCGCAGAAGAGGTACCTGGTTTCCACTATCCACTAAAGAATTAATCATTTCAGTAGTGTATAAGAAGAGGAGGGAAGGCAGAGTACAGATCCTGGGCATAGACTCCTAGGTAGGAGTGGTGTGCTGGGACAGGCTCGTGCCACTTTGCACTAGCTTATCCCCCACATTGCAGGGAGAACCACTGTGCGTGCACGGACCAAGGACTGACAGTGGATTGTAACCCAAAGTGTAGTCTACATTAAGCAGAAAATGAAACTCTATCTTTAAAAATCATCTTGATATTGGGCGCCTGGGTGGCTCAGATGGTTAAGCGTCTGCCTTTGGCTCAGGTCATGATCCCAGGGTCCTGGGATCGAGTCCCGCATCGGGCTCCCTGCTCCTTGGGAACCTGCTTCTCCCTCTGCCTCTCTCTTGCTCTGTCTCTCATGAATAAATAAATAAAATCTTAAAAAACTCATCTTGATATCTAAAGGGAATATAATACATACATATGTATACATACCATCACCAAATAATTGCATCTGAAAAGAGCTCCTTGTAGAGGTTTATAGAAGTAAAGAAGAGACATCCAGAAACAATAGTTGTATACCAAATGGAATTTAGAATTCTGAGAAATCTCAATTGTTTTTAACCTTTTGCTCATTCAATTTTCTCATCAAATAGTCCTTTGAATGGTTTCCTGGATCAACAGGAAAGTGAATGCATTTCAGATGGTTAATGTGACATCCTTTCCCTTGCCTTCACGGGAAGACATTATTTTTATTGTCGGGTTACAGGAAAGGAAGGTGATTCTGAGCATTTCTTTCATGTCTTTCTTTTATCATGAATCACAGAGAAAATGCAACTGAAGTATTAGAGCTACTGTGCCAAATGTTGGTGATGAAATAAAACAAAGAAAACAGAATCACTCCCTCTCTTCTCAAAGTGTGGGACACATCCCCCCAGTGCCCTGCCCCCTTGCCCTGGACCCTGTGTCCCTCTGGGGAGTCCCCACCCCACCCAGCATAACGCTTCAGAATACTCTTACTCAAAATAGGCTTCCTTTTCGATTGTATTGATGTTTCATTGAGCCATTGGGCCGTGGTGTTTAGTACCGCAATCAGTAGAGGTGAGATCAATCGAAAGGTCATCTCTCTTCTTTTCTGTAGCTGGTCGAAACCCAGGGGAAGGATGTGCCCACCAAGTAGGAAACAAAGACAGAACCGCCATAATTCCTGAATTCGGCACGTACTGCCATCAACGGTGCAAGATGCTCCACACCAGCACATGAGGGGGCCGACGGCACTTCCAGAAGAGCTAGTTGTCGGTGCAAAACATCCTTTGCCACAGGCAGTCTCCAAAAGTTAACTTATTCCCACTGTCCCGGATGCTGGGTAGTCCTGCATATAACTTCCTCCCTTTATGCTTGCCAGAAAGAATGGATAGAGTTTTGTATGGGGTGATGATTAAAACTTGGTATTAGAAGTATCAAAATCAGTTAGGTGTGCATTCAAGCCCCAAGAAATAATTTACATTACACTGGTAGTAGCAGCTGAGGGAAGAGTCTATCTTGCAGATGTGTATTTGTAAACAGGAAGCTGGAATGCTTATGGTCAGCTCACAAAATAAACTTGATGGACAGTTGCTAATTTAGAAAACCAGATCATATTCTGCAAGGCAGTGAAACCATAGCCTTCAGGAGTATATTCTCTACTGGAAGGAAATTATTTGCTTATTACCAAAAAAATCAATTTAGTTTTCTGAATATTAATTAAAAAAAAAACTTTAGTCAGGACTTGAACCAACAGTAAATAGTAAATAAAGAAAAGTTTTGTGCTCAAGAAAGCCAGATGGCTTTTGGACACGGTGTCCCAGCCTTAGGTGACATGGAGAAGCCACATGGCCTTTTTCTTCCCCCTTATTTCCAAATTCAGCACACTTTTTTCTCGACATTTTCAACTATGTAAGTGATATGTTTGCCTTGAGTGTTTTTCTAAATTTAAAATTCACATGGTCCCCATGGTCTGATTAGCACAAACGTGCTAAGGAGGACAGTGGCCAAGGCCGTCCCTGGGAGGCTGGCAGGGAATAGGCAGACCAGGGCACAGACGGGGTCATGCTTTTGATCACACAGTTGGCTTTTGGGAGCTGCTCCTGGGATGTGGTGATAGAGTTGTTTCTTCCACAAGAAGATACAATCAAACGAAACATGTGGTTTACCCTACTTTTTCCCAAAGGGAATCAAGATCTGTTTTGCAGAAATGCTATATATCAAAATACACACCACACAGGGAAATTGGAAAGCATCACACGTAGGAAAAGGCAGACATTTTCTTAACCTTCGTCCTCTCCTGTGTTCTCGACCAGCCATGTCTATGTGCTGCTGCCTGTGGAGGACACTACAGCTTCTGTTCTACAGATGTGTGATGGCGTCGACTGGGCTCACAGGACATTTTCGTCCCCACTTCTGGGATGGCTGAGGGAGTGGGTCGACAGCGTTCTGTGGGCCTGGTGGTGTTCAGTCTCGTATCTCCTGCATCCCCTTGAAGACTTACTCTCCTGTACAGAGGCAGCTGCAAGGTGGGTCAACCTCCACAAGGTGGTGTACCTTTAGTGAATGTAATAAGGTCTCTTCTAAACCCAAAATATTGCTCCCATATCTTCCCAGGTAACTAAACTTATATGAGGGAAAACAAGTCTCTTGATGCAAATGCGTCTGAGAGAAATGACCTTCGAATTCAAACCCACATTACAGTATCAATGATCCACCTATAATCCACTGCAAACATGTGGCTTAGGAAGAAAACCAACATGGGGACCGTGGCAGCTGGAAGGGGTGCAGGGAGGAAAGAGCCAGACCATTGAGGGGAGGGAAATCCTGCTTCTAGCGACAACTTTCCAGGCGACTTCAAGCTGGGGCTTGTCTCTACTTTCTTTAGCTAAAATGCGGTAGAGATAGGGATGCACTCAGGAAATCTTACTGAGGCAAAAGTAACAAGATTTGGTAAATAAACAGGTGTGAAGAAAGGAGGTGACAAGTGAAAGACCCTGAGTTAGAAAGACGTTTTCGTTTAAGGAAGATAAAGCTCTAAAATAGATTTATTTTTGACACTTGCCCCAGTAACCTATGCATTATCTGCTTCAGAAAACAGTTGTGTTAGCTCTTTGATGCTTTTGGTGGTGTTTTTATGATACTACTTCTTTCTCTCAACCCTATATTGAAAATACAAAATCAATCTGTCCCCTTTCTGTCGCTGTCCCTGTCTCTCTGTCTCTCTCTGTCTTTCTCTCTCTTCCTCCCCCAAACCGCCCCCCCGACCAGGATTCTCTGGTTTTCTAGTTTGCTATGCATCAAACATACTCATTTTTCTCAACAAGTTATTTAATGAAAAATCTTTAAGGGATCAGAAATACGAAAGATTTAGATTCTATTTTGATTTATTTATTGTGTTTTGAGTATATCACTTTGAATAATTTTCTTAGTGTGTTTGGTGTTTCAAGACCTCATTAAACTAACAGAGGCTACTGGTATCAGCATTTTGCCACTTGGAGAGACATAGAGAAACCTGGCTCCCTTTATCCCTCCATGGTTTAAATATGCATTTGAGTATCTCCTCTACATCCATAAATATTGAGTACCTCATCTGAGAGTGTGATAATCTGTGCTTCAACCTATCAAAAATGATTTGGAAAACTCATGAAAAAGATAGATCATTGTATTTATTTGTATTACTCTGTTACTTATATTTCTGTTATATTTCTATGCGTGTTTTTACCCCTTCTAATGTTCTTTTTTTCCTTTCTGAAGTTCCACGTTTTCTTCTCTCATTTCCTTTCCCCATGAAGAAATTCCTCTATCATTCCCTTTAGGTAGGTTTCTTAGCAGCAATTTCTGATAATTTTCCTTGTTTGAAATGTCTGCACCCACCCCCTTCTGTATTCATACAGTGTCTTTCACTGGATAGAGAATTCCCATTTCCCAGTCACATCTTGGGAACCAAAGGATGTGGTGGCCCTTCCTTCTGGCCTCTGGAAATCTGGAGAGTCTACCAGGAACTCACCGCCATGTCATGTCTCACATCCTGAGGTCCCTTTTTGGAGTGTGTTCCTGTGCTTCTGTGTTGGATGCAGTTATGGGTTGGGTGGGAGCTGCGGCTGTGACAAGGAGGACCCAGAAGGGAAAAGACGACCACACGTCGGCTGGAACGGTGATTTTGTTGTATGTCAGTTTGACGGATCTAGAGGTTGAGGTTTGCACTTCTCCACAGGATATGAGTGATTCAAATGAGTTCTTGAACACATCAGAAGAGAACATCCATTTCATCTCTTAATGACATCTTGAAAATTTGAAATTGTTGCATTCATGTTAGAATGTAATTTCCTCAAGATGCAATGTAGTCATCAGCATTTCCTTTTCCCTGTATGATATTAGTCTGTTCTGTAAAAATCTGTTCGCTTTACCTCGACAACAATCCGGTTCTCAGAAATTCAGTTTTAATATTGGCTTACTGAGGAACAGCAACCCTTTTACAGATACGAATCGACACTGAACATAATGTGATGACAACTCACAAGGAGGTCTAAGGGACAAAACTGATTCTTATTTAATGGCTTTATTTTCTCACTTGCTTCTGGTTGCTTTACTTTCTCTTTCCTGAGTATGCCTCATAAAAAAGCATACGACTCTGGATCGGTGGAAACTGGTTAGGTCAGTCTAGAATTTCACCTGACTTGCCACTCCATTTTAAAGAAATTAATTTTATTCTCCATGCCCACATTTTCTCTGAAAACAAATTTTAGCTTACAGATAAATTTACAATTAGTACCAAGGACTTCCACATCCCTGTGATTTATGTTCCCTAATTCCTCAGCTGTTAGCATTTTACCACATTTGTTCTAAGAGCTCCCCATCCCCATAGCCTATCTTCATCTGTATCTACATATACACACACTCGCCATTATCAGCTCTCTTCCAGAATCATCTGTGAGCAAGCTGCAGAGATGAAGATAAAGAAAGTGTACTATAGATTTACCTTTTAAGACTCATTCTAGCAGACTTTGCAAAATTCTACTTTGTATCTCACCAACTAACAGGGAAACAATCATATATTATCAACAGATAAGCCTCTATATCGGGAAATCAACACTGATGCAATGCTTCACACCCATGCTCACTTCTACCAAATTCCCAGCAATATCCCTTTGCTTTTCCCAGGCTCAGGATCCAGAATCCTGCCCTGCATTCAGTGGTCCTGTGGTTCAACCTCCTTCAACCTCAAAGAACTTTTGATAGTTTCCCTGTTTTGACCTTGATAAATTTAAGGGGACCGTGGTCAGGGTCCATTTGGGGTTTTCCTGTGTCCCCTCAGGGCACATGGTAACTGGAGGGTCTGAATGCCCTTCTCGGTTGCCCCATGAAGAGGCACATTATGTCACCTCCTCCCACCACTGGGCATATTAGCCTGGGTCACCTGCTCTACTGTGCTTCTTTTTTTCTTTTTTTTTTTGTCCATTGAGGCATTTTACTTGCACATACATATTACATCCCTAGAAAAAGAATCCCAGGATTTTCCCTCCTGTGTGTTTTTGTCTTGCTTCTTCACGGTCCATGATGCCAGCTGACGCTGTCAGTACAGTGAAACCAAACTGGCGGGACGGGAGCAAGTTATTCTGCCATTTTTCTAGATCTTTCAGTTGTATATCAAATCTGGGACTGATCACTCCACACTTGTTTAACCTGCCCATGAGGTTCACAACAATTTTCTCTGCTCTGTGATGATCAGTGATTTCAAATTCGCCAATGTAACCATGCTTCATCCTCACAGTGAGAAAGCGGATGATGGCTTTGGAGCATGGCCTAATAAGAACCTGGCATTTGCCTCTCTTCTCAGCATTGTTAATGCTCTTGAGAGCGTCTGCCAGGACACTCATGCACACCACTCTGGCGGCACGGAAAGATGGTGGAAAGAGGGCCTCTACCATGCTTCTTAAGCATAAAGTCACCCCTTTCCCCTTTGAAATTAATATATATTCTCTGAGGAGACTTTTGAGGTAATATCCTGTTTCTTGTAGAAATCCCACTCCACGGCATTAGCGCCCATTGAGGTCTCCTGCTTGTATCAACAACCACTGTGCTGGTTGATAAATGGTCATTTCCTATTTCCATCCTTCCTTCTGCATTTATTAGTTGGCATTTTATCATAAGGAAAAGCTTTCCTTCCTCATGTATTATTTATTTACTTCATGTATTCATTTGTTTGTTTACCCATGTATTTCTGTTTTATTCAACAAATCGTAATGCATTATCATAGATTTTTTCATGTCTACATTGTCCTGAATTTAACCATGCTAAGCCCCTTCCAGTTGGCTCCTGTGTCCTTCCCATCCTTTGAAGCCGTTCTTCCTGGCATAAGTTATCCTAAATCCATCTTGCACTTTCCCTCCGTCAGCCCTGGAATCTGCCTCTTATCCAAGGATTCCTGGTCCCCCTCATTGGAAGATGGCCAGGAGAAGCCAACATCAGGATTTCAGGTGTGCCTACAGCTTATGTCAGTGGAGCCAGGGAATATGTACGTGTACCTGCACACACATATGTCCACACCAGTACATCTGTAGCTAGGCTTTTTCTACTTGTGTTATGCAATTTTAAAAAAATGAATTCAGGGGAGCCTGGGTGGCTCAGTGGGTTGAGCATCTGACTCTTGGTTTCAGCTCAGGTCTTGATCTCAGGGTCATAATATCAAGCCCCACGTTGGGCTGCACACTCAGCAGGGAGTCTGCTTCACCCTATCTCTCCCTCTCCTTCTGCCCCTATCTTCCATACTCTCTCTCTCTCAAATAAATAAATAAATTTAAAAAAAAATTCATACCTGTATCTGCAATTCTAGCCCAACACTTCAAAACTTCTTTTAGCCTTTCCTCTTTTCTTCATTGTAATTTCCTCCTCTGACCTGAATAAAAATGGTAGCAATTATCCTTAGTACATTTCCTCATTAGTTCAATCACTTCATTACTTTCTCAATGTCCAATGTCCCACTTGCATGAGTGACGTCTTTTTCCTTCAGTCCCCATGACCCCCATTCCCTCAGCCTCCATACACCCCATTTCCTCACTCCTGGGCATGCAAGCAACACACAGGTACCTCTTTCCCCAACACTTTGGTGTTGGGATGGTCAAGGAAGGGGTGGAAAAAAGGGATGAAGATAGTGGGAGAGAAACTTATTTTTTGTTAATATTCAGAAAAATGAGGACCCCGCCTCTCAAATTAGTTCCAGTATAGTGAATGACTTTGTTTCACCTTACCAACAAGAATAGCACTAGGAATATGGGAAGTAATGTACTGAAGTAGGACCAACAGATATACAATAGTCAGTGATATTTAGATTCCCCGTGGTGTACTGCGGAGGCACAGTATGTAACTTATAGTAGGAGTCTGGAGCTGGCAGCTGATTTTGATTTATAAAATGGCTTTAATTTTAGATGATTAAATTTAATACATAGTGTAGGATACTTGCATATTTTTGTTTCCAATCTGTGTGGAGAGATGTCTGGCCTTGCACAGAATTCTGACTTGGGTGTGGTGTGATTGTAACCAAAGAACATCTGCGCCCTGAGTCCTGATAGGAAGACCCAGGTCTTCCTTCCAGTAGCTCAAAGTCTACCATGAGATTAGTCTCCCTCCATAACGAAGTACCACAGACAGGGTGGCCTAAGACAACAGAAAATTGTTCTCAGTTCCGGAGGCTAGCAATCTGAGATCAAGGTTTTGGCAGTGTCAGTTCCTTCTGGAGCCTCTGAGAAGGCCCCTCTCCTGTTGCTGGTGGCGTCGGCAATGCTTGGCGTTCCTCTGCTTGAAGCCACATTACTATAGTCTCTGTCTCTCTGCTTCCACGTGTGCCTGTGTCCAAAGCTCACCTTTATTTACCAGTTATATTGGATCAGGGCCCACCCTATACCAGTATGACCTTGTGTTCACTTGGTTACATCTGCAAAGATCCCATTTCCTAATAAGGCCACATTCCCAGCTGCTGTGGGTCAGGACTTGAACACATCTTTTGGGGGAACACATTTCAACACACTGCACTTTAATGGTGAGGTAATGGGACAATTATCATGGGTCTATTTGGAGCTACATGTTTATTTTAATATCATGTATTATGGGTATGAGTTATTCAATATTGCTTACTCTACAGTTTCCTTAAATCAGTGTTTGTTTCCCCAAGTATAAGTAAAGTATTGATGGCAAAACCAGTGTGTCCCAAGGATCTATTCGTTTTCTGCTGGAGCACAACACTTGATGCAAGCCATGTGGCCTGACGTCTTTCTCCCCTGAGTCTTCTCAATCCAGAGGTGCTAAGACTGGTAATAGGCTCCACTTAAGGTGTGTACGGTGGGTCTCATCAAATTTAATGTTTTCGTTTTCCATATTCCTCTACCTTACTCAAATTACCTGTTACATGGAAGACAATAACACACAAAAAAGTTAACAACTGTCAAAATAATTTTAAAACATGCTACTTTCAAAGCTTTGCTGTCTAAAATACTTTCCTCCTTACTCAGCTTCAATGACTGAGATGGATCAAAGTGTGGAATGCAATTAGTAAACTGAATGTGATGCTCGCCACGTTTTACCATCCTTTCTTCAGAGAGCAGGCCACGATGTGGTCAGTCACTGGGTGAGGGCAAGGGCCCACGGAGGGGCCCCACAGTGTGGACACTTTGTTCTCTGAAACACTAACATCATCTTTGAGCCTGAAGGAAATGTCTTGAGTGGAGAAACGGGGCAGCAGAAAAGAACTCCATTCACATCACATTCTGGCTACAACCCTTCCCTACAACCCTTCTCTGGTCTTTTAGGCACTACACCACAGCCCACTGAGGTCAGCTTTCCCAGTGATCCCGTCCATCACCATCCCTCCCTAACAGACAAATCAGTTAAAACCCCAAAGAAAAGCTCTTAATTGATTTCATCACCATTGACAGACTCCAGGGCAGAAATGAGACTTGTGCTAGTCTAGAGACATGACTATTAAGGGTGAGCAGATGACTCTGTTATCAAGAATTAATGAGTGGTTTTCTTTCTCTGTTTATTTACTTATTTTTAAGAATTAATGAGTGACTTTGAAACATAATACAGCCATTCCCCTCATCCGCAAGGACTATGTCTCAAGACCACCAGTAGATGCCTAAAATCATGGAGAGTACCGAACCTTTTAAATACTATGCTTTTTCCTATACACACATGCCTACAATAAAGTTTAATTTATACACTATGAGAGTAACAATAACTAGTCATAAAATAGAGCAAAGATAACAATAAACTGTAATAACAGTGATGTGAATGTGGTCTCTGTCTCTCTCTCAAAATATCTTCTTCTCCTGTACTCCTCCTCCTTCCTCTTGTGATGACGTGAGCTGACACAAGGCCTGAGTGACCGGGTGAAGTGAGGAGAGCCACACAGTCCCTGCAAGCTGGTGTTAGGCTACTCCTGGCCTTCTGACGATAGGTCAGAAGGAGGGCCCCTGCTTCCAGAGCCAGCTGACCGCCTGTAAGTGAAACCACAGTTAAGGAGGCATATCTGTAGTAAGAGACGAGCTGTGTGCCTGCCCATAGGAAACCCCACACACAGAGCCTGGGGGATGCATGGGAGCCAGGTTAATAGGGACAAAGAGAGAGATGTATGTGATACAAAAAACGGCACAGGGCCTAAATCAGGAAATTGCTATGTCTACCTATATCTTAATTCTTTCAGCTAGAGGTCCTAATATCATGGTGATGCAGATTTAGAGGATGTAAAGTTGGCTGAGCACTCAAGAAAAACAGAATTTTTTTAAGGGGTAAAATAACCAAAACATTCAAAAAAGATGTTTGGTTGCCTGCTGTCAGAGTCCATCATCATTCTTTATCAGCTAAATAGGAAAAGGTACATACGGGGGAGGGAAGTGCATTTTTTAAGTTGGTTTTATTCGTTGAGGCAATGATTCCTTTTTTTTTTTTTTTGAGGGTGAAATTCAATATAGAGCATTTAAAATTGCTACAGTTAATTTCAAAACTAAATTTTTTTAAAAAATTGTTTTTGACATAAGAGTTTGTTTGAGAAATACCAAGAAGTGTGCAAATGAACACAGTCCATGGCGAAGCAGACAAAAATAGTGACAGGTAAAGAGGTTTTCCTTTTAATTTGCTACACTCACTGTTTTATGCTCACATTAAGGTTATTTCTAGGTCGTGGTTGGCGACGTCTTGGTGCCCTTTGGCCCGTTTTTGGACTTCTGTTTTAATGTAGATGCAATGGAATAAGAAATGTACTATCACATGGATCCAGAAATGGTGCAAAGGCCAGAGACCAGAATTGTCAGAGTCTGGGACAAAATTCCATGTGGGAAAATTGAAAAATCTCAGACCATTTCATCTGAAGGACAGTAAAGTAGGGAATAGGAATAAGACTGGTTTTCAAAAGGCATTTGTTAACGGATGTGGTGCACACGGAAGAAAAGGACAAGGTGCGTATCTTCAGGAAAACGATGTGGATAAGAGCTCCGGGAAAGGAAAACGTTCACAATGAAAAGCCTTCAGGAAATGACCAGCCGTCTGGAGGAGGGTGTCATCCTGAGCACTTCTGTCCTGGGAGCCCGGGTGCACTCGATGACCTCTAACTCTTCCACCAAGGTTAGGATCCTAAGAAATGACTCTTCTAAACACTGGGTACTGGCTGTATTCTGTGCCACATTTTCCACGACAAAAGAGAGTGGTTTATATTTTAGTGGTTTATATATTTAGTCAAGAGTTATATTCACGATTTGCAAAAATGCCTTCTCATTCAGAGGTTCGAAGTCAGAAGGCTTGGGACGCTTCTGCACATAGATGGGAACTTTTGCTATCCCATAGAGCTGGTCAACGGTGCATGCCTGAAAGCCGTCCCCTGCTCAACAGACCACATGGGGACATTCAAATCTGTCAGATAGCAACGGAAGGCACAGTGCTTAGAGCTCCATTTCCTCATTGATGACAAGGCAAATGACTCAGCTTTCAGCCTAATTGTGCTTTGAATATGCTTCCTGACCAATCATCATAGTTCCTGATGCGAGTCCTACCCACAGGGGAAATATCCCAAGTGTTGTTTATTTCTGTGAACTGGAAAATTATGTTTGTTGCAAAACAACTAAAAAGGTTTCTTAAAATATTCAAGTGCTATTCACTTCTAATACTCAGAGAAAACTGGAAAATTTACATTCAATAGACAGTACACAACCAAAGTACTGTGGTATAGAAACATATTCTTTGGGCTTAGACAGTTCTGGATTCAAATGACGGACTTGCTGTGTGACCCTGGCAAATTAAACTCTCTCTACCTGCTTCCTTCTCGGTAAAGTGGGAGTAACTCATCGGTACACTACAGGAACTAAGGGACACGGTGTGAATAAAGTGAGCATGGAATCAAAGGGTCTCACTTGCCACCTGCTCAAGTGCCCCTTTCACCACTGACCTCCTTGGTTTGTGACCGTGCTGAACTCCCCTTATACTCGGAAGTAAGACTTGCCACACAGGAACCTGGGCAGCAGGGAGTTCCTGGGGCAGTGAATGCAACAGGATAAGGGGTGTACCCTTAGCCATCCTCAAAGAAATCAACCATTTCCAGATCCACCATTGTTGATAAGAGCCCCTAGCGTCCTTGGTCTGCTACTTTGGCTTTGGGTATCAGACTCTTCCTGAAAACATTATACTCCCTCCTGAAGAGAAGTAAATCAAAAGTAGATTTCAAAGGCATTGTGTTAGGTCCTAGATTAGATTTGGTCCAGACTGATGAAGTCTGAACAAATTGGTGAGATTTCTATCCTTATTTTCACACATCGAGGAAGATGTATGAGTGCACACAGGTGCGCTCACACTGCACACACGCACACACACACACACACACAACCAGGGAATCTCTTGAAGCTAAATGTGCTATTTTAGCTCCTGGTGTCCTTAATCCATAAATATCCATGCTAATAATATATAATCAACTCTCTGGAAAGGTTTAAAAGCAAAAGAAATATAAACAAAGCTTTTACTTACCCCTAATTTGATTCCTGGCTAGCCAGCACTGCTCTAGAGTCTATGGTTATTATCCACATGTATTTCCATTTAAAATGTGCCAGTTGGGGCCAGCTCTCATGGGAGAATTGTAAAAGCTGTCCCAGTGGAAAATAAAGGCATGTCACTTTAAATTTTATACCAGGGCCAAAGAAATGTCAGATTCCTGCCTCAGCTATATAATGACACACATTATCTTTGACCTGAGCACATCCTATCAATTCATGTTCATAAGAAAATTACACTTTGAATTTACTTGATTCCTGTTCTTTATCCAATTTCTTACATAAAAAGGCAATTTAATCTTCTCTTCAATGCCTGCTGTATAAATATCATATTCAACACCGGCATGCTAATTTGGAAAGCTTGATGATATTTTTTGAAATGCTGGTCACAATATCCCCCTCTTTCTTCTGATACAACTGAATAGTTGCGATCGAATCCATTTTAATTAGTTATTCTGGGTTTCTGATAAAATGCATTTAATTTCTGTGTTGGTAAATCTTAGATTAAACAGTCTTGTTTCCTTTATGATCTTGTCAAACCTAAGCACATATCTGCTTTTGCATGGACCGTGTTTTCCAACCCAGTGACTTTCCAAGTATGTTAACTATGTTGTTTACCAGATGTTTTTGTAAGTAAGGGGGATGGTTTTACTTCTAACAATCTCCACAGGATGAGTTACAAGCTTCCAAATTCTCAGTCGATCAGACTTTAAGTAGCTGGTTATTTTTGGTTTGATTTTCATGCATTGCCTCTGGAAGATGCAGCTTTGGCCCCACAGACTCGCGAGAGAAGAAGAAGATGCATTTGTTGGGGATCTCCTGTTGCATGCGGTTGGTTATACAGAGAGATGATTGATGACAGATATACATATACATGTACATACCTCTGTTTCTCTGGAGAGCTCTAATACACCATGTAGCAGAGTGTGTAATATCAACATGAATTACCACCAATGGTTTTTAACATTAATCGCTTGGTTAGAGTAGAGTCTGCTGGATTTCTCCACTGTAAAGTTAGGATTTTTCTCTTTCCATACTCTCTTTCTTGGAAGGAGAGGAAATTAAGCTGCCTGATGGAGGAGACAGAATCTACGTAGACTATTTTATCTGGCACTCTTCTGAAAAGAGGATTTCTCCCTCCCTCTTATTTACCTATAATTTATACACCCGATAATTTATTTATATCAGTATACACGGAAGGATATTTAGTCTGTAAGTGTTAGGATTTGCTTGCAGCGGCTCCGGCCGTGGGAACGCTTTGAGGTTGGCCGCAGGTGCCCCCGTGGGGCCCCCCACGCCTCCCTGCCGTCTGAGCACATCTTCACTTTCCGCCCCTACAGGGGTCTCCGGGCTCAGCATGCTTTTTCTGGGCCCCGGCCATAGAACCAGTGATTTCTCCAAGTGGTGCTGACTCGTTTAATGAAAAGTAGGATCTAAGGAAAAAGACGTGGGCCCTGGGTGTGCTCATTCTCCCGTGGTGTCCTGGCTGCTGGCCTTCTCCTCAGTGGCGTTCGCATGCTAACCCATATATACGCCTGTATCCATATTTATGTTTGAATTTTTCTGTTGTAAGAACTAAAATGAGCATGTATTTGTGCTCCCGTCTCTCAGGATAATATAGCACACCAGCATCTTTAAAGTGCTGAAAGGAAAAATTGGAAAACATTGAATTTTTAATGGTTTTTAAATATAAAAGTGAAAAGAGGAATTTTAACACGTACACACACACATAGGCACACTACACAGAAATCACCTCTATCAGCGACACATTGCTCACACAAGTCCTCCAGGCTGGAAGGAAAGTCACCTAATGAGAGGCTGGATCTGAAATTCAGTAGGTGAGTAAATCAGAGACCAACCAATTGAAATTATCCAAATCATATATATACAATGCATGGGGTCAAAAAAGAAAGAAAGAAGGAAAACAAGCAAGTATCTGAGACTTCAGGACAGTATCAAACAGTCTAACTGTAACTAGATGTGTTACCTTAATTTCAAACAAAGTAGGTAGCAAAACAAGAAGATTAGCATGGATGACCTAGAGTATTTCTTAATCATGGAACTGTCAGTTCATTGAGTAGACATAACTTCTTAATTGTGTATGCATGCAAAAACACAGCTTCCAAAGCATGATGCAAGATTAGGCAGAGCTGGAGATTTTGACAATTCTCCCTTGGACAACATTCAGTAGGCATTAGCCGGTAAAGTTAAATGTTTGTTTTTCATGTATATAAACAGTCATTTAAAAAATCATTTGCACACCATTTTTCAATGTTTTCTTGTTGTGGTGGTATAGTTGTTGCTAATTTGCATTTTTGTAAGTCCTTGTATACAGGGACACAAAGTAGTTTCTATTAGAATTTTAAACCTTTTTTCTATTTAAAAAAGTGTCTTCATTTTAATGTGATTTTCATATGCAGAAATGAGTTTTTACTGTATCAATATTGTCTTTTTTCTTAAGGATTTTGATATGTGAAAATTTTTCGCCTTCATTCAAAAATATTACTATTTAAATATATAATTATTTTCATGGTTTCTTTTTATATTTAAATATTTACTCCATCTATAGTTCATGCTCATGTATTGTATGAAAAAGTCATAGTGTTGAGTTTCTTCCATGTATGAACCAGTTATCATAATGCTATTCATTAACTAGGCATACTGCTAAATTATTGGAAATTTCACTCATTATATGTCAAATATCCTTTTAAATGGGCCTATTTTTAGGACTTCTGTTCTCCATTGATATGTCTGTTCTTGAATTAATACTTCTTTGAAACTTATTATAGCTTACAAAATATCTAGCTGTGAAATTCCTTTCTCATTATCTTTCTTCTATATTTCCTTGATTATTATGTCCTATTATTGCAGAAGAAATGTGTATTATATTGTCAAGTTTCAAAATAAAAGCCATTTGGGATTTTGACTGAAATATAATTACATTTATACTATGTACTTTGCCCTATTTCTGATTTTAATAAAAATGTCTTTATTAGTTTCATTGTTGTGTGTGATGCTGATATTCAATCAAAACTGAAGCTCAGTTTTACATTAGTAAGATATGTTTATGTTTTTATAATAATATTAATAATTACAATGTATTGAATGCTTACCGTATGTCTGTGCCGGGCTCTATATTCGAAATGATGACAATGATAAAAAATTGTAATAATATAATCATAATCATAATTATTATCTTATACTTACTGTGTTCCAGACAGTGGATCAGGCTCCTTACCTGCTGTATTCCACTTTGTGTTCACAGGAGGAACTCCATGGAGGACGCTGGTGCTCAAAGGACAGAGCAATGTGCTCAGAGTTCCCAGCACAGCCCAATTTCCCAGCCACAGAGTGGAAGGCAGGAGGGAACAAAATCAGACATTTGTGTTCGGGGCTGGATGTTTCTCCTGTGTGGGGGCAGCAGACCCATGGTTTCGAGCGCAGACTTGGGAGCAGTGTGAAGATGATACTTAAGGGTGTGTGGTATTGTTTTTGGGTTGAAATGAACACACACCAGACTCAAGTTTGTTAAGACCAAAAAGCAAATTTAATATAAGAATACAAAGCTCTCTTGCTGAATCCGAGTGTCTGTGTGTGTGCATGAACATACGCGCACGTACACAGAAATGTACACATGTGCGCGTGCACGCGTGCGCGCGCGCACACACACACACACACACACTGGAGTTCAGGAGTCACTGAACCCGGGGACTGGAGCAATGCCTTGGGGACTCTCTGTCCCGGCACTCTGTTCTTCCCCGTGTCCCTCTGACTCTCCTTCCCTTCTCCCCTTCCTCCTCCCTCTGGCTTCTTTCCCTTCTTCCTCCCTCAGATTCTCCTCCTCCCTCTGACTCTCTCCTCCCTTCTCTTTTTCCTCCTCCGGACTTTCTTCTGTGTGTGTGTGTGTGTGTGTGTGTGTGTGTGTGTGTATAATTTGTATATTATTTTTTATATAATGTAAAATTCAGGACTCTCTCCAGATAAAACTATAAAGTGGATATAACTATTTTCAACAAATAATTATGTTATATGCAACTACAAGGGAAGGAGAATCTTACTATCAGAAGATTATCTCAGATGGGTTTTATAAACTTTCTTAATTAGTTTGGTCCCTAAAGTTTATTGATATTCACTGAATGAAGCCCTTCTGTTCTTTGATGTATTTGGAAAGGAGTACTCCCTATAAGCAATGCACTTCTGTCCTCAGATACAATTTGACCCTATGGCACGACTTACTTAATACTGAAGATTAAATGGGGGCTGAAGGTGTAGTTTTAAGAGGTATCTCTTGATGGGAGACGCCAGGGGCTTGAGATTCAGAGAACAGTCTTAGAATACCGAGTTCCACCTGTCACACATTCCCTGGCACAGCATGCACCGGACCTCCTGGGAACCCCCTTCCTTCACATGCTCCAGAGAGGGAGCTGGGGAATGAAGACAGACCTGCAGTTCAGGGGCATGCTGAAAGGTATTGCTTTGTGGACTGATCTCAACTTCATCTCATTCCTGACTGACTGCTGGAAACCCACCACGCAAGGTCCAGGCATTTACAGCATCGACTATCCAGTGGGGAGGCAGACATAGAAACTAACTCAATCTCGAAGAGCTATCTGTGCCCCACATCCACAGCAGCCCAGATGCAGAAGCAACCCAAGTGTGCATCCACAGATGGATGGCTAAAGATGTGGATTATACACACACTGGAGTGTTGTGCAGCCTTTAACAGGAGGCAATCCTGACACATCCTGAAACACGGATGGGCCTGGGGGGCGTCGTGCTCAGTGAAATAAGCCAGTCACAGAAGGACAAACACTGTACGCGTCCACTTATATGTAGAATCTACAGTGGTCCAACCCACCGTGTCAGGCAGTGACTGCCAGGGGCTGGGAGTGGGGACTGGAAGATGCTAATCAGCAAGCATGAAGTTTCAGTTACTCAAAGTAAGTTCTAGGGATATGCTGTAGGACATGGCACCTGTAATTAGTGCTTGTCTAAAATTTAAGGCAAGAGATCTCATGTTATGTGTTCTTAATCCAGTAAAAAAAAAATGGGGACAGTTTTAATCATGCAGTGTGATGTGCTCTTCAGTGAACCAATTGTGATATCCTGAAGGTGAAAAGGGTCCATGAAGAAATATCAGCTGTGGGAGGGCGAGAGGCAGGGACGCCCTCCCGGAGGATGTCCCCAGGGGATACATGTCATCACAAATTTGTCCAAACCCGTGCAGTGCACGACCCCATGAGAGAGCCCCAAGGTAAGCTCTGGACGTTGGGTGATGATGACATGTCTACATCGATTCATCAACTATGACAAACGTGCCACTCTGCTGAGGGATGTATTAACTTTTGTCCGTTTTTCATAGAAAGCGTATGTATTCCAATATTAAACTCCTCAGTTCCTAAATACTCCAGAAATCATAATGAAATAGGTGCCTACATCTGAGCCCAGAATCACCATGACTGGCATGGCTACAAAGCTGACGCGTGGAGCCACACCTCACTGGGGACGCAGTACCGAGAGCCGTGTCGCCATGGGCAGGCGATCTCCTACAAAGATGGGCAATGCCCCTGGGATGCTGTGAACAAAATAAAACTCAGTCTACTTTTTTTCCTTCAATTTGCACTGAAATTTTCTTCCTAGAGAATTCATTAAAACTGTGCAAAAATGCATCCTGCTTTTATGTGAACAGAGCAAGTTCCTAGATTCTGGTAATTACAAAAGGGTCTTCATGTTCATCAATGCCTGGCAGTACGCTCACCAATCATGTGGGACCCAAGACTGCTGTTCATTACATGGGCTACCTAGCACCTGGGATCCCACCCCTAAATGCCAGGAGAGTTTCCCATTCATTTAGACTTTCTTTTTTTTATGGGGATGTTGATATTGGGGGAGGCCAAGCACACATGGGGGCAGGAGGTATATGGCAAATCTCTGTTTCTTACCTTCAACGTTACTGTGATCCTAAAACTACTCTAGGAAAAAGAAATAAGTTTACCCAAAGAGGAGGGTGGTGGGATGAGCAGCTTCTGGGGGAAAAAACCACAAGTGTAATAGCATTCACCCCCAGAGCACAGAACAGGATTGGTTTTGGGAAGCAGTCTCTTTTGCCATCTTAATACCACAGGTTCCCAACCAACATCACAAAATGCATGCGTTCTATGTTAAATGTGCTCAAAGGATTACTTTTTCCTAAGTTACAGATAATTTAATTCATGTTACCTCATTAACATAACACACCTTGTATCTTTACAAGGATCCTAATAAATTAATCATGAAATAGTAAATGTTGACCATTAGAGGAGATATCCATACAGACACAGGTGCATGTATATGTTGGTTATATGTACATACACATGTGTGTGTGCGTGCATGTGTATGTGTGATTGGGGTCTGGGGGTTCTAAGTCATCTGCACAGAAGGCCAAGCCAGTGGTCCTCATCTGTTCAGGCTGCTATAAAACAGCAGAGACCTAGCAGCTTAAACAACAGACGTGTATTCCTCTCAGCTCTGGAGGCTGGACGTCCAAGCAGATCTGGGGTCTGGTGAGACCCCCTTCTTGGTTCATAGATGGGGTCTTCTCCCTGTGTCCTTCCATGAGGGTAGGGGTGAGGGGGCTCCCCGGGGTCTCTGTTATGAGGACACTAATCCCATCCTGGGAGGTCCCCCTCATGACCTCATCACTGCCCAGAGACCCCGCCTCCTCACACCATCACTGGGGGTTAGATTTCAACATATGGATTTGGGGGAGGGACACAAATATTCAGTTCCCGGCACCATTTCGTCCTCTCCCCTAAACTCCCAGGGGGCAGATCCGGCTCACGAAAATATTTTATGTACTTACAACTATGTGAACCATTCAGGTGATCCAAGTCTAAGGGGATAACATTATCAAATGCAGGACTTGATGGCTCTTAGAAAACTCACAAAATTATTAAACAAAACAAGAAAATATATAGTTTGTTATCCTCTAAAAGGTATATAAAATGACAGCCATGACATGCAAGATTAATATTTCCTTACCCTCCCTCCCCAAAATGGAGCCTTTACAGGGTAATTCTAAACTGTCCTACCTGAGAAGACAAAACCCACAAATGGTCTACTGGGAAGCCCATGGCTGTGGTGCAGAGAACCTCCGTGTGGGCTGCGCTGGCCCTTACACCCTGCACCCCACACCCCTACAGCCCTACACCCCACACCCCTGCAGCCCTACACCCCACACCTGGGCATGGCCAGCTTCAGAGCCAAAGGGCATTCAGATACCTCCAGGCCACTGACGTATAAACCTTTTCCAGCCAGACCTCTGACGTATAAACACATGCCCATTTCCACAGGTTAATAATGTAGCAATTGTACATCACGATTTCTATGCGGTCACGTATTATGTCTTCTCGTCTATGTTCCCAGGAACTTTGCGGGGTGACCCAGGAGTGGTCCCCAATGGCTGCTAGCTAAATGACGGAAGAGGAACGATGGAAATGGAAGCTCGGAATCAGCATCCTCACTGTGGGATGATCTCATGGTGCTACAATTTCCACGCTCCATGACCCCTTTGACTCTCAGATAAAATTCGAGCTACACCCTTTTACCATGTTAATAGCTCAGTATCTGTGTCAACCACACCCTGAGAAACCCTCCACTCTGGAAGGAAAACCAGCTCCATCTCTCCTTCACCAATTCCGTCTTTCCGATCTCAACACTGCATTTTGCAAGGCGTCTTCTCTCTCTTGACTTTCCTAAAATTACCCGGTGCCTGATTGTCACATTAGCCAGAAGATCAGGGAACGCTAAATTTGAAGTGATATTCTCGTTCCTCACACATCTTAGGACAAAGCTATTCTTAGATTTCGTCCCAGATTCAAGGTGATTTACAATTCTCACTTGAACAGAGGCATTATCTCCCAGGGAGCAATCTCCTCATCCACTAATTGAGAAGAAAAGTGAGGTCCTCGCACGGCACCCCGTGAGATAAGCAGACAGAGAATGAGGTGTGGTCTCTGGGGTGAGCCTGCACCTGCCCCTGTGGCACATCCAGGGAAGGGGGCTGGCGGTGGTCAGTTTGAAATTTGGGGATGGATCAAGGAGAATTCAAGAGTGCCAGGAGCTTCATGGAACTGAAACTCCTCAAACTGACTGGGAACTTGAGGCAAAACTGAAGAAGAGATGGGGCCGCTGTGCTCTAGGAGGTGACCTGTCTGCAGTTCCATCCGGGGCTGGACCCACTCTGTTAGAAATACGAAACATGCAGAGAGCTTGCAGGCTCAGGAGCCTGCAGACCAGCCCCCATTCAGGCGATAGTGAGACACACGCAGCTTCCTGTTCACACGACACACTCACACAGACTGTGCACGGGACTGGGATGTGGATGCCACACGTCCTGTTCCCCAGTCTGGCCACCTAACCTAAGGCACTGCCATGACTTTCCCAAGGTCCTCAGGCCAGGAGATGGACCCAGGACTCCTAGCTCCGAGTTACAGTACTTATTTCCCGGTACCATGTAGTAATAAAAATGATTCACGATATCTGCATAGACTCGGGCTTCAACCAAAACTCTAAAATTTAGACTTCATGTCAGTGTTACAAAATAATGATTCTTCATTTAACCTACAGATCTAATTTCATAGTCATGTTATATAGGAGTTACGAAGACAACTGTTCTCTCTTTAGTGAAACCATGTCCCTGAAAGCATAGGCATCTGTCAGAGTTTGACCCGAGATACACAGAGAGATTTTGGGGGAGAACGTGGCTCACGCGACTGTGGGGTGGTCGGGCCCATCCCCATCCCGCCGGCGGGCTCTCGGGAAGGGCCAGTGCGGGGAAGCCTCTGTTCACAGGTGCTGGGCTCCTTCTCAAGAAAGCTCAGCTTCTTCTGGGGGCTCTCGGCTGACCCACACAGGTAATACTGGCAGGCAGCATTTGCCCCACAGAGCACACATAGGATCACTTCTCCTGGCACCCAGTTTCTCCCCGTTGTTTGCCTCCCCAGCCTCGGCCAGGCCCAGGTGGCAGCTCACCACCTCTCCCCAGCCCTCACTGGAAGGCGCCTGCTGGATCTCTTACTGCGCAGGGACAGTGTTCTCTCTCTTACTGCAGGGACAGTCACTTTTATAAACCTTTGGAATGGCTGGCTGGTTTACTCTATGACCTCTCCAAAGCGACACATATGCTCTCTGGTGAGAAGTGGCCTCAGACTTCATTCATCAGTGAGCTTCATGCTAAGACTGGAACATCTGGAGAAGATTTGGGGAAACAGCAGGAAGAGTGCTGGTGATTTTCAAGTCAAACCATACCTGACAATTGTCTGCTACTACGCATAAGGGAAGGCTGGTTTCAAACTTCTGTTCGGTGGGTATGTGTATATACATATATATCCAATGTGGTATGTACAGTATCTCATAAAATACACTGCACTTACATTAACCGTATATTGCATACATACACAGACACATTTTTTGGACGTATAATGTGTATACATATGTGCACACTATATATACACATAGACATCACATACAGTATAAACGGACACGCACATACCTTCACAAACTATATATACATATATATACATGTTGTATAAATATGTGTGTCTGTACATATATTTTTCCTCCCAAAATTACATTTACTGGAGTGTTAAGGTCTGGTTATGTGGGCTGCAAGTTGGCCCTCCCCTGACAAACAGGAATTCATCTTTGTTCACTTTTGACACAAAGCATTTATTATCTTCAGTGTTACTGCATGATTTCTGGCCCCTTTTGGATACAGTTGATGCCAAAAGTTGTTTGCAGTTATCTGACAGTGACAATTTGAGGCTACCTCTAGGATGTGTCCACAGTTTTTCTGTTTTTATACAGATGGCTGCATATTTTAATGGCAGGCCAAGGTAAGGATCTGGGGCACAGCTCATAAAGAACCACACAAACACAAATCATTTTCAGATGGGTTTGGAAAACATAAAATGTTGGAAAACTTCCTCTCTCTTTCAGAGCCTTTTGTAAAATGATTGCCTCCAGAGCCACTAGGTGCATTTAATTTTTAATGTGTTGTGTTGATTTCAAGATGGTGCAGGATCCCACTGTTAATTACGAGCACGCGCCTCTTCTGTTTATCGGTGGCACCTGCTGGATGGTGGCAGCGCAGGTCACACTCTGGATGTCGCTCCTATAAACCAGATGCTGTGAGGAAGAAAAGGGACACGGGTTTATCTCTAATGATGGAAAAGTCTACCTCCTTCAAGAAAGACATTCTAAGAGCTGAAACAAATATTTGATTTTCTACTAAACTACAAAATGAAAGCCGTTTTTAACAAATGCCATCATTAGAGCCACCTGAACAAGGACTTTATGAGGACTCTGTATTATTGCCTAAAGTCCAATTTAAAATCACTTAACTTGTCACCTTAGGTGTTTTATCTATTGATTGGGCATCAGTATTTAATCCTTTGTTTCTCAAGAAACGCAACATAATAGACCTTTCTCGGTGCTTTTTTAAAAAAAATCCACTTCTGGTGTCTATATTTAGAATATAATTTTCAAGATTTTGCTTTTTAGAGAAAGTACTTTTTCTAAGATATGTCTTCTGTCAAAGAGTAATTTGGAGCTTTAACTTCTCTTTGGAGTCTTATTTTAACCTCTGTGTTCATAAAAGATCAAAATGCAATTTCTTTCACCCGTCTCAAAAATTAGAGTGTATCTCTCCCTGTAGTCTCAGGACCCTTCCATGCTGACTGGTGGGGTTTCAGGCATTTTGCAGACTCCTGGCAATCTGATGCCGCACCTTTCCTGTTGGATGGGGGTGAAGTGGTCCTATCTCATTGGCATCAGTCCTGGGTACGTGTACAGACGCGTATAGGTCTGTGGATGATCTGTAGATGGGAAAGACGTGGTTTTCATATTTAGGAATTAATAGGCTTAAGATGACCCAGATTCTTGGTTTGTTTATTGCTTTGTGTTTAATTTAGCATTTATAGAAATGGTAAATACAGAAATGAGTTTGCTCAGAAACTATACCATCAGCTAACGAAGTAATTTCTTCAATGTTTCTAAGCTCCTTTGGGAAATTAGATGAATTACTACTTGAGCGTTTGGAGACTTACTCTTTTCTTTTTTTTTCTTTAGGAAACTTTATTCGTCAACTTAAACAATTATGTTATTTATATTTTTAATCTGTTTTCCTGATGAACCCATTTTAGGAAACCCCTGTGAAAAGAGATGCTCTGACTTAAATTTTTCTAACATCTCCTTCGCTACTGAATTCAACAGGTGTGTCTGACTCTCCGCCAGTCCAGGTCAGGATGTCATGGGCTTTCCCAGCAATATCTGTGGCTACCCCAGCCAGGGAACTAAAAATATGCTGAGTGTTCCAGAGCCTCCAGAATCGTGCCCAACTTCCAAGGTCAGCATGAAGGTTGTATGACAGGGATTAAGCCCTGAACATCAGATAGCGAGGTTGAATACTGCATTTCCACTCCTGGCTACTTATTGATTTCTCTCAGCCAGCTTATCTGTAACGTGGCTGTATTAAGAGTGCATTCTTCCCAGGTGTAATTTGGACATTAAAAATCTCTATCAATGGAAAGTTTTGTTTTTCTTCTGAGAGAAATGGCTTTACCATATTCGTTTATGTTCCTAGCTTTTTTGAGTTATGGTTAACATATAATGACATACATACTTTTTTGAGAGGGGGCTTCAAAGTTGTATAGTGCTTTGTTCAATTTTTTTGGAAATACATACATTTTAAATGTGCATTTTGATGAGATTTACTAGATTTTTGCTTCTGTGTAACCGTGATCTTACACAAAAAACACTATTTGCATCATCCTCCAGAGTTCTGTGGGGTACCTCCCTGCAAACCTGGGTCAGGGCCAGGCCCCAGGCAAGCACTGCTCACCTTGCTGTCAGCACAGATTTCCTTCGTCTTGTCTACAGTTTGCTACAAATAGTGCGTGATTTTGTGTTTGAACTCACTCAGAAAACTATTGTTGAGATTTATCCATGTGGTCACATGCTTCCGTAGCTCATTGCTTTTGATTGCTGATTACTTTTCCATTGAATGAAGAGACAACTTTTTTTTTTAAACCATTTCCTTGTTGAGGGACATTTTTTGTTTCCAGATTTTGCCTATTTTGAACAAAGAGTCTATGAACACTTGAGTATGAGTTTGTGTGATAGTGTTTTTACTTCTCTTGGGTGAATACATAGGAATGGCATTTCTGAGTCACACTATAAACTCAGGTTTACCTTTATAATAAAATGTCAAAATTTTCAAAGGGGCTGTACTGTTATGTAATCCCCCCACCCAGGAAGAAGGGTGGCCCTTGTTCCATATCCGCACCAGCACTTGGTATTACTGGTCTTCTTACTGTTGGCCATGCTGAAGGGTATGTATTGTCTCCACATGGTGGTTTTAAAACAGATCCCCTGATCATTAGTGATGCTCAGCGTCCTTCCATGTGCTTTTTGGCTGTTTATATATCTTCTATTTTGAAGTGTCTGTTCAAATAGCTTGTCTATTTTTAAAAGTTGGTTTGTATGTCTTCTTGTTATTGAGTTGTAAGAGCTCTTTATATATTCTACATACAAATCTTCTTTCTGATATATATCTCACATATATTTTGTTCTGGTCTGTGACTTGCTTTTTTGTTTCCTTAAGTTTTCTGTCTTTTCAAAGAGTAGGCATTTTAATTAGTATAAAGTCTAATTTATCAAGCAACTTTATGGTTTATGCTTTTATGTCTTGTTTAAGACATCTTTCCCAAACCCATAGTCATGAAAGTTTTCCCAAGTTTCTTCTGGTTCAGTGTGTTCCCATGGAAATATTTTGTGAGCTGTATACACAATTTAATATTTTCTAATAGCCATGTAAAACAAGTAAAAAAAAAAACCAAAAAAATAATTTCAATAAAATATTGTTTTAATCTAAGATATCCAAAAGAGTAATTTCTCAACATGTAATCAATATAAATGTTATAAATGAGATATTTTACATTTTTGGAGCTGAATCTTTGATATCTAGTGTGTGTTTTACAGTTTTAGTACATCCCAAATAGAAATAGCCACATTTCAATTGCTAGATAATCATGCCTGCCTAGGAGTTACCGTGATGAACAGTACAGTTGTAGACATTCGATAATTTAAACTTTTAAATGAGAATGTTGAGCAATTTTGAGTTAGTTTTTGTGTGTAGCATGAGGTAAGGGTAGAGGGTTATTTTTCTGTGTGGATGTCTATTTCCAGTACCATTTGTTGAAAAGATTACCTGTCCCCATTGAATTACCTGGGCCTCTTTGTCAAAACCAACATACAACATAGCGGCTGCACTCTCTTCAACTGATCTATGGGTCTATTCTTTCCAACAAAGACACTGACGTGCCTCCCTGCTCATGTAGCTGGTGCTTGCAGGGGCTAACATCAGCGCTCCAGGTCTGCTCTCTTATTTCACAGTTGATTCGGGTACTGTAGGTTCTTTAGAATGTCCACGTAAATTCTGAGATTAGCCTGTAGATTTATACATAAATAAAGACTGGCAGGATTTTGATTAGAATTGCATTGAATTTACAGATAAATTTGGATAGAAGTTGCATTTTAAGTATTCTGATTCTTTCAGTTCATGAACCATAGACAGATAGATATCTTACAGCTCAAAAACATACATACATATTACATCATTAACTTCCTCAGCATATTTTGTACTTTTGTGATCTCATCCATATTTTGTTACATTTAGTTCTAGGGTATCTCTTGTTTACTTTTTTTAAAATTGATATTTTAATTGCTATCTTTTAAAACTTCAATTTCCAATTGCTCTTGCTGGTATATAGAAACAGATCTGATTGTTTTATATTGCCCTTGTGTCCTATGGCATGGCTAAGCTAACTCATTAGCTCTAAAATATGTTTAAATGTCTTGGGATTTCTATGTGTATGTCATTCAGCCATTAAAAGAAGCAGTTTGGCTTCCTCATTTCTAATCTATGCCCTTTATAGATCTTCTTGCTTTATCCCATTGTCTTTAGCCTCCGGGACAGGAATAGTCAGAACAGACATGCTTGTTTCCAACCTTAGGCAGAAAGCACTCAACCCTTCAGCCTTCAGTATAGACAAGTGTAAGGGATTCTCAAAGAGAGTGTTTATCAGGGTACAGAGTTTCTCCTGTATACCTCGCTACGAGCTTTTGTAATGAATGGGGTTTGAATTTTGTGTGATGCTTCATCTTCAATTATTGAGTCCAATTTGAGGCCATAGATTATAAGTGAAGCTCTCTGAAGAGGTAACAGTGTCCCCTGAGAAATTCTGGAGAACAAAATGAGCCACGAGCCAGGTAGTGGTTTCTCAGTCTTTGTGGGAAGAGAGCAAGGTCTGTTTCTGAGACGGGAGGCTGCCTAATGCTCATGTGATGTGAACAGACTTGAGCAGAGAAAGGCCGGTAAGCAGCAACTCAGAGTGAGAATGAGCCTCAGCCTCCTAAACTCTTCTTTGAAATATGGGGTGTGTGTGTGTGTGTGTGTGTGTGTGTGTGTGTGTGTGTGTGTATGACTGTGTGAGTGAGTCTGTGTGTGACCAAAGGGGAAGGAAACAGTAGAGGAGAAGACAAAAGAGAGAGGGTGACGGCATGGGCAGGGATGGAATGGAAGACAGGAGGACAGAACATGCAGAGACCACAGTGGGAGCCTTGGACCAGCATTCCCGCCCAGAGAAACAGCTGAGAACAGGACCCAGAGGCACATGCCCCCCACGGGCCAGAGGAAAAGGAGGGTGAGTGACCGCCACCTGATGCCATGGGTGATTGAGGCCACAGCGTCCTGTCTTTAGCGCTAAAACAGGTGACACTCCTATAATGCAGACAATGCTCTGAGCACTTCTCAGACATAAACTCGCACACACCTCAAAGCGACCCCACCATGTAGGTTTTGCTACTATCCGCATGTTTCGGGTGAGAATAGTGTGGTGCCCAGCATGAGTGCCTATCACTGCATCCAATGGTGCTGATGCCAGGCTCCAGGACTGGGCAGGGAGCCCGCAGGTGGACATGCAGACCCTTGGGGGCCTTCAAGCTTGTCTTCTGTAGGAACCTTGGCCAGCCCAAGGCTCCAGGGGCAGGGACTCCTGATCCAGGGTGGAGGGGCTGGGGGATGGGAGGCAGCCTCTCTGGACAGAGACCCTCCCTGGAGTGTCAGGAAGATGATGCGGGGAATGAGCTGCATACAACTCACACAGGACAGAGACCTTTGAACTCAAATTGGTGGTAAAGGTGTCGAGGGAAGAGGGCATCTGGTCACAATTGGTCAGAACTGTGATCAGACTGTGGCAGCCCATCTTTTGTCTGTTCTCCCCTCCTGGCTTCCCACAAAACCCTTGCCCCGGATATGTTCTCCATCTCAGTGTCTCAGAAAAAAAAAATGTTTTCTGAGTATTTTTGTTAAAAAAATGAGAACTAACAGAGGAGACATGAAAAATGAGTTTAGATATTAATTAATTAATTAGTTGTGAGATAACTATTCACCAAAGTAGAAAATTAAATCAATGGGATTGCCCATAAAGTTAAAAAGAAATCTCCCAATGTCATACTGGAGCATGGAACTGTTTCCCAGCATGTTAAAATATAGTTTTGAAGGATTTTATATATTAAAAAATACCCTCAGTTCTCTTATTTGAAGGCATGTACATTGTAGAAATAATAACTTAATGAGTGTATTTGGTGTTAGGACTATAGATAAATGTAATTTTCTTTACCTTGGTTTTCTTTTCTTTATAATGACAAAATGTGCAAAATTTTTGATTCATACATTTTAATATGTTTCTGGATGTTCCTATATTTGATCAGACTTCTCTAACCCAGAAATAGAAGAACAGAAAGGATGAATATAGGGCTTCTCCCTGGAACATCCATTTCAAATGAGGATTTGGGGAGAGTGTATGTAGTGTGTTTGTACAGCTGAGTAGGTAGAAGAGAAACTTGGCCTACATGATTGATACAAAACAAGAAATTTTTAAAAATTATGCTTGTGTTAATGGCTTCTTCTTGAGGTGTTCCTTAGAATTTTGCTACATCAGTATGGGTACTTGAAAGACATGAATTTGAGGTGCTCTGAGGAACACATGAGAATAATTCCCAATTAATAATAATTAAAAAAAAGCTATGTTCACTCATGACCACAGTTGATCCTTCAACAGCTTGGAGGTTTGGGGTGTCAACATCCCTGTTTAAGCCAGAAATCCACATTTAATGATGGACTGCCACCAAATTTAATTACCGATAGCCTACTATGGACTGGAAACCTTGCTGATCCCATAAGTAGTCAATGAACACATGTTTTGTATGTTGTATGTATTAAATAGTGTATTCTTACAATAAAGTGAACTAGAGCAAAGAAAATGTTATGAAGAAAAGCATAAGCAAGAAAAAATACAGAGTACTGACCTGTATTTGTCTGAAAAAACCGTGGAAAGCAGATCTGCACACTTTAAACCCCATGTTGTTCAAGGCACAACTCTGTGTGTGGGGGCCACACATTTGTAGGAGAAGTGCTGTCAGTGAGGGATTGTGAGCACATCCGGAAATGTAAGGTAAAATCAAATCCCATGTTTCTAGACAGCATATGTGAATTCAGAGAGAAAGCAAAATTCGGTCTTCTCATTAAACACAAGCAACCCATATTTGGCTCTAAAGGAGCTCCATGAGAGTTGCTCCTCTTTCCTCGGGGGTTTGCTCAAACATCTGCGAGTTGCTCTTGGTGCCTTTTGCCTCTCCTGTGAAGCAGGAGCAGACTTAGTAGAGACTTATTCCTTTAGAATGAAAAGAAAAACCCACTAGAATTTATTAAGAACCTGGTTGTGCTCTACTGGTGTTGGTTTGATGTTCTTCGTGTAGATGGCTTTTCTGTACTTGACGTCCTGGGCCTTATTGACTGCCTTCTGAGATTGCTTTGAATTTTCTAAGTATGTAGTATTGTCAGTCATTACATATGGGCTCATTGTTATTGCGTTCCTCTGGATGAATGTGTTTAAATTCACCTTCCTTTAGAAACTGGAAGCTGACTTCATTTATGTGATCGATTACAAAATGGGCCTTGATCTTTCCTCTTTTCCTTCACCTTCACCCTTTGTCAGGAAGCATTTCTTCCTCATCTGATTTTGAGCTTGATGCTTAACTTGTTCTGGCTCATGGGATATCAGCCAAGTGATGCAAGCTGAACCCTGCAGAGCATTTGTGTGGGTAGGTCCACACAGGCTAGTCTTGCTCTCTGTCATGCCCATGAGAAAAACATGTCAAGGTTAGCCTGCAGGTGCCAGGAGAGGCTGGGAGGAATGAGTGGAGTGGAATGGTCTCCATTGACCCACTGATCCCACTGGACAATCAGCGGTCTGCTCCCCGGCATGCAAGCAAACCAGCAAGGACCACAGCACATGCCACCAACCCCAGCCTAGACAGTAGCTCGCATGCTTCTGAGAGAAATAGAACTTACTGTTTTATGTCCTTGAAGTCTTATGGCTATTTCTCACGCAGCACTAATGTGATGATCAACACAGCAGTAATACGATCACACCAAAGGGCCATCATACACGCCTAAAATATCTAGTATTTTCTTTGGGACAAGTTGACTGCTGGAAGTTAAAAGGGATGAAGAAACTAATTGAACATTGGGAAATGATGAGGAAATATTATTACAGTGAGCTGAAAAATGCTAGTCCTCCTTAGATGGTCCAGAAGATTCTGAAGGAGTACTGCATTGGTAGCTTAGAAAACCACACACACACACACACAC